>NC_133314.1:16277646-16336532 GCF_012295235.1 Primulina huaijiensis | reverse complement strand
ATATATTATTGTATGAGGGGTTGGAATATGAGGAAGAATTTGACTAGGGAAGGTAAAAGAGGTCGAGACTTGAGATGGGAAAGGTCGAAATGGTGAAGATAGATATACCATCTCCATCAATACCATTCTTTAATCAAATCGAAATTCAATTCAACGTGAGAAAAGTCTCGATAAATTTTTAATTTATTTTTTAAATACTTGATCAGATTATATAATTTTTTGAAAAACAAAATTTGCTAATTATATAACACTTTTACAGCAAAAGAATTGTCCTAAAATCCCCGAAAGCAGTCAACAAATATTAATATAATCAATGAAGTAAAAAAATCGGAAGGAATACGTTCTTTTACATTTCAAACCAATCGGGTTATACTTCTGGATTAATTTGCTTTAGATAAAAATTTGTTTGAGACGATATCATGGATCGTATTTTGTGAGACAGATCTCTTATTTATGTCATCCATGAAAAAATATTATTTTTTATGCTAAGAGTATTATTTTTTATTGTGAATATCGGTAATGTTGGGACGGGTATGCAGATATTATCTCCATCCCTGAACCCTCTTGAAAACAATAATAATAATAATATTATTAATATTATATTAATATTAATAATAATAGATAATGATAAGATCGGATACGGGGAATCCTCAAAACAGCTCCCAGCCAGGCCCATTGTTATTTTTGAAACAGAGATGGAGACGAGGATGAAGATTTGATCTCTGCGTTTGGATTCAGAGATTCCCGAATTTGAAAAAGCGAAGATTGGGACGAGGATGACAAACATGAAGAACGCAAATCAAAGGAATCGGAAAAATTCACATTTGTATGTATCAAAGATGTTGGAAAAAATTGATGCTTAATGAATGAAAATTAAGCAAATAAATCAATGTGTTTGATTTGGAAAATTCGAAACGAAGAACGAAATTTAATGAACGAATATTAAGTTCGGTGGTTCTGAATTAAACTCGAAACGAGTTCATCAAATGTTGAAAGAAATTCAATAGAGTAGTCGGAACATGTAAGGGACGAAAACCGAAAGAAAAAAAAAAGACGCATGAACAGTAGCCGGCGCGCACTTGCGCGCGGATGTGCGCGCAGGTGCGCGTGCCTGCCGAGAGCTCTCGGCACTCGGCAGCGTGCGCGCGCGCGCGCGTGCAGGCGCGAGCGGGTGCCTGCAGGTCTTCATGTCCCTTTGAATTTTCTGATGTTTTTTTTTCATTCCATTGGCATTGTTTGATGATTGTGGTCAGTTACAATGGCCAAATGACACCTTATGAATGAAAGATCATGTCTTTTCACATGAAAAACATTAAATGTTTGATTTATTGAAAATCAAAACACATACAAAAACATACACATCATTTGCATATCTCATTCTTCTTTTCTTCAACAAGAGAGAGTTCCATCCATTTCCTTGTGATAGAACTTGGATATTTGAGTGCTCACTATTCAAGAGTTGTAGTTGTATCTTGGGAGAAGATTGCCACAAAACTCAAGCATATTGTGAGGGCAAATTCTTCTTAAGGACAAAGTGTTCAACACTTGCCTCTACAAAGCCATTTTCATTGTTTTCTTCTTGTTTTCCTCTCACATTTGAATACCTCAAACAACAAAAGATTCACTCACTATGAACACTAATTAAGATTTATGAATTATGCATTACAAATTCTTTATATATTGTGATTTATGAAAGCTTTTGTCTCAACCGAATGGTTCCATATATTTGTAACTGACATATGTAATGTAACGTGGGTCGGTTAGAATGTATTCCACACCTAATCATGATATCACTAAGATGAAGTTGTGCCTCATTTTCGATAAATTATACCATAATCATCTCAAATTGTGCAAATTATACTTTCTGAAATACTTGTACAAAACTGGTGCAATTATTAAAAAAGTAGATATCCTGTCAGACGGTCTCACATATCCGTATTTGTGAGATAATCTCACTCGATCCATATTTAGAGTTAAAAGTAATACTTTCACTCGATCCATATTTAGAGTTAAAAGTAATACTTTTAACATAAAAATAATATATTGTAATGGATCGTGTCGTATAGAAGTTTAGTTTCACTAAATTGACCCGTAAAACGACTAAATTCTAAAGTAAATTTATAAACACAATTTGACAAGTCTTAATTATAATAATGTACGAATAAACAGCGACTTAACAAAATTTAATGCAATTACGGTACAAATATAACAATAATCAGTATGGATTTAATCAAATTTGAGTTTAGAAAAATGTATTTTAGATTATCAATCACAAATATTGGAGATCGTGCCCATAACCATTCTAATTGGTTAATATAAGTCGCGATTAATATATACATTCAAAATCATTAAATCATTCAAAATCATTAAATTACATAGTGAAATGATACAAAAAAGAAAATAACCAGTCAATTCTTCCGCACTTGCAAAACGCAGTACTTCGAGATTTGGTTTAATTACAAGTATGTTTCTCACCAAGTTTGCGCAGCAGCTCGTCCATCACACTTCTGAAAATACCGAAGAACACCATGATAGAACATTGTTGCTCTACTGGCTACAATCTTATGCTCATCGATAAATGTTTTCTATATTAGCTCTTTTTACATAAAAAAAAATCAAATATTATACAATCAATTCCATATATACAATGGTAGATCTTCAACTGTTTGCACACTTCCCTAATGCTCGTCAGAAATTAGACACACACAGTTTGCACCACAAACAACATGTCGGCCGAGATTCTCTAAGAACTATTTTCACGAGTCGGTTGTCTCTTCATCCACGATGGAGAAAGCTAGTTGTAGAACTTGATTGTTCACATTCAATGTGACAACGATCAACATTTTGTGCTTATATTGTGTATATATGTGTATCATCGACACTAATGATTTTGCGAGAGTGTTGAAACCTATCTATGCATATCTTGAAAGCCCAAAAACATAGTTCAATGTTTTTATCGCTTGGTTGTTTGATCTCAGATGGTTCTATTCCACAATTGTTCCCATATTATATTTGGATAGAGCACCCATATATTGTAGAAGTAATTGCACAAAGCTTTCCTGTGTACCATAAACAATCTCTATTGCACGTTGCAAATTTCACCGTGCTTTCATATACGAGATTGGGTATTCAAATTTATCTTTCACGTGCTCGATTATATAACTAATCTCGAATGCAAGATCACATCGTACAATACCCAACAGTGTATTTGCCACCATCTCATTGCGATGACCTATACCGATATTGGTAGAGATACATGTGTGTGGCCCATCATATTTTGTTACTTTCCTATAAACTGTCTTCGATTTCAAAGAAGCTCGAAGACCCCATCGACACCTGACAGTAGATGATGTGTTTTTGCACCATATTTTCCACATATTACTTGTGCTCTCAACAACAATATACTCCGACAATAGAATCAAGAAGCACCTCCCCAAATACTTTATCAAAAAATAATGACATCTCATACATGCCTGGCATAAATGGTGCATGTTTTATTTGTAAATTGGCACGAGGTGGTTCACGTGATGACGTCCCTCATCAGTAGAAGCACTTATATTCTCTTCTCTATCATCATTTATCTCTTCTTCTTCGTTATTCTACTCCTCTAAAGCTCGCCATATGACATCTTTGGTTTAGTATCACTGTTAATAGCATCATTGTTATTTTTGTCATCATCTAAAGAATGAGCCTTTACATCAACCACATAATCAATTGGATCTTAACCTGTTCCAACATTTTCGGCCTAATCAGCTATTGTATTCCGCCAACAGGTCAGATTCGGACGGGCCTGTAATATATCGATCCACGATCCATTTCTATGCTCAAAAGTTATATTGCTTAATCTTTCAGTGACCTGTGAAATATATGAGTCCTGCTCATTAAAACCCATGTACCTAGAAGTATCGGGTTTGTTTTGGGAATCAACTTCGACGACGTGTGGAATATACGATTCATGTTCATGCTCCCGAAATCAAGGTTCGTTGGCTTTATTTTTACGTACAAATGTAACATCTGCAAATTTTGGCCATGCATTATAAACTCTAAAACTTTTTCATCAAAAATGAATATTTATTTGAAAATTTGATAGTAAACTTCATTCGATCGATGCTTAACTTCGTACACACAACTTGAATAAGCTCCAACAAACTAATAGATTGTGATACTCGAATTAATCTCACATGTGGGATATTACATTCCACCGATCTCTTCCAAATAATAACGCCACCATCCAAATATAAGAGAACACCAATTTTATCCATGAAATAGATTGGAAAAATCAGAAATATAGAAAACGTTTTTAAATTTTTTGAGGAAAAAAAGATGAGACTGGAAAATGATCAATATAAATTTTTTAAATTGATATGAAATATGTGAAAGAACTGCGAATTTATAGCAAAGACTTATAAAATTTTTAAAATTTCCAGAATAAAAAATCCGAGAATCGTTCAAAGTTAAAACATGTAATTGCGGAAAGCTGATTTCCCCGAATTGTGTTGCACCGTATGATGAACTTTTGTTTTTTCCCCCTTAAATTCAATTCACATGTCTAAATAATTGCTCATTTATCGGACAAACCGTTGGACCTGCTTTATATGAAGCGTTAGTAAATGGACTTGCTTTATTTGAGAATGAACCTACTTTATTGGAAGAATTGTAGAGTGACTAGTGGGAGTCTGTTTCTTTTTGCCCCCGACAACAGTGTCTGGGGCCAATGACAGCGGATATTGCAAAAGTTGCAGCGTCCGCTTCTAGAATTGGCATTTTACAATATTTTTGTAAGATTCTTTATTTTACTGTATTTTTTATTTTTTTAAAATTAATTATGAAAAAACCCCAAACTTTTTACTTGAGGTTTTATAGACAATTTACCTTTAAAATAAATATTTTTATTGATAGATATTTTACACAAATAATATGCTCCATCTTTTAAATCGGTTTGGATCTTGTGTTGTGGTCTGTAGAGAATTTGCATATATTTAGTGTCAGTAGAAGAATTTTTGGTGGCAGACAAGATATTAAGCGGTAGGTAGCTTTGTTGAATAAAACAAAACTAGGTAGCTTTGTGTGCGTGGGTCTCCTAGCATATCCGGGACTCCTCCAAAGCTGCAAGAAAGGGGTCCTAGCATGACCCTTACCCTGACCCACGTCTAGCCCAGACCCCAGCCCAAGCCCTGGCCAACCCGTGAGCCCCCATGCAAAGAAATGAGCCACATGACTCAAGTGCAACCAAAAACAAACCCACGGCTCCTTCTCAAATGTCCTACGATTCCAGCTTTGTTTCTCTACAATTTTTATCATGTTTTGCCCATATTTCAATCATATTTTATCATGTATTGGCAGCGTGTCTGTTGGATTCAAAAACTTTTTCAAAACGAGCATAAAATCAACGTATTTTTGAAAATAAACATCCCACCGTAAAATATTCAAACACCTATTTTTTCATGCATAAACAATTAAATCATGCATATTATGATTTGTATGATGTTTAAAAGGGTTTAGTAACATGCCTTTGCATTTATAACGCTCGAATATACGATCTTTGGCGAAGGTGCGACGTGGGACGATCGGACGACGAAGAACACAAGCCTTCTTCCTTCCTCATATTTTCGAAAATCTGAAGAGTGTGTGTGTGTGTGTGTGTGTGTGACACAGCTGCTGATGTTGATGAATTGTGAGGTTTAGAAGACCTAGTACACTTATTTATAATTTAATTAACAAGTTAAATGAGCTTTGGTTTTGGGCTTGCAAGCTTAGAGGTAATTGGACCTTCTTTAAATAATTAAATTGAGCACAATAACACTTAATTAATTAAAACATAAAAGTTTATAAATTAGTTTCCATAAAATAATATTTTTGATATTTTAAAACTCCTTGTTTGTCCAAAACCGGCTTCTCGAAAAAAATCGAGCTCGACTCGTAAAATAATTCAAACTCCAACTTTTTTAGAAAAATTAAATCATTTTTAATCATATTAGGAAGCCTTGCCATTATTTAATGAAAAATAATTATTCTTGTCTTGGTCGTCCCCGGTCTTCTTTCCCCTGCCTATTATCGAATATTCGGGTAAAATCCTTAAGAGTGTGTGTATTATCTTTGAAAACACAGTAAACAGTTGTACATTATAAAATATTTTAGTGTAATTATTTTCATCTTACCCGTGGTTTTTACCCAATAATTTTTAGGAGTTTTCCACGTAAATCTTGATGTCCAATTTATTCTTTATTTTCATATGTATTATTTCAAGTTGCCGCATATGAGACCAACAAGTTGTATTAGAGTCTTGATTTAAAATTTCTTAAAATTCTGTGTATGCTCTGTGGTTGCAGCCTAGACTGATATTCCACATTAGAAAAGTTTTTTAAAGATTTTTTAATTAAGGCGAGATTATTTTGTCCAGTATACTAAATTGTTATAGACATAATGTTGGTAAGTACGAGATAACAAAGTTCAATAAAAGTAATTTTATGACGTGCAAAATAAAGATACAAGCAGTTTTAAGAAAGAGAAATGATTGACGGCTATTGGAGATAGACTGGTAGAAATGACGGAAGATGAAAAGTGGAATAATATGATTGATAATGTTGTTACCAATTTACACTTGACTATAAGAGACGAAGTACTGTCAAGTATTTCTGAAATAAAAATAACAAAAGTTATCTGAGATACTCTGACAAAGATATACGAGGTCAAGTCACTACACGACAAGATTTTCCTAAATAGAAGGTTTTATGCTCTTCGGATGGTGGAATCTTCATCGATGACCGACCATATCAAGACATAAATGCTATATTTGCCCAACTCACTTTTATGAGACATAAAATAGAGAAAAATGAACGTGCGAAACTTCTACTTCAAAGTCTACCAGATTCATATGATCAACTTATCATCAACTTAACCAACAATATTCTTATGGGCTCTCTGAAATTCGACAATGTCTTAACTGCGGTTCTCAGACAAGAAATTCAGCTCAAGAATAAGGAAGATAGATTGATAACTTCGAAGCAGACAAAGGCTTTATAGATAATAAGAGGAAGATTTATGGATCGTGACTCTAATGAGAGTCAAAGACGAGGTAGATCAAAGTCGAGAAGTAATAACGAAAATATTTAATGCTTTAAATATGGCAGTAAATGGCACTTCAAAAAAGAGTGTACAAGTATCGAGAAGAGTTCTCAAAGAAATGTGGTGAGTACTTCAGGTAGTGGTGAAATATTATTCAGCAAAGCAACAACAGTTACAGAAGGCAAACACAAATTTTTTGACATATGGGTTATGCATTCAGGAGCGACGTGTCATACGACGTCTTAGAGAGCATGGTTTTATCATTATGAACCAGTCTCGGGAGGATCTGTATTAATGGAAAATTGAAACGACCCTTGACGTCTACTTAATTTTTTTTTTTTGAAAACTAGCACTCGGCCTAAGCATACACAAAACAATTCGAAACCTAGTTATAAAATAGATCCGACCCAATGAATGAATCAATTGCAGTTAAAAAGGATCATAAATGTGTAAAACAAAAGCGTTCAGTATAATACTAAAATCTATCACACCTTCGAAATATTAAAATCATAAGCTGTTTGAAAAATAGTGTTTAAACATAATCCTCAAAGATTATATTTGCCGAAATAACGCAAGGTCATCGGTTTCTCGCGCTCCACCAACTCCGCCAGATCGGTCATCTGCACCTCACGTCTCCTCAAATCATGCTCACCTGCATCAGTCACACCTAGTGAGTCTAAAGACTCAACACACCTTAACCATAATAGCAAATTATTTATAGATAACATGCAATAATGAAAAGTACTGTAATTAACATAACTTTAATTATTTTTCATAAGCATAAACATATTCATTTCCCGTCAACATATACATATACATTTCTCTTTTATTGAATTCAGATCATGAATTGTGAATTTCGTATCAGCTGATTTTCGATTGATCAATCTTACGTATTACCATGGTACTAGTCGGCGGGGACATCAGCAACACTCTCGTCTGTCAACTGAGCATTGGCCTTGCATGTCATCGTGTCATTTCATATTCGTATTTGTATTAGCTACAATCAAATCACCCCTTCGAAACATTTTATCATATCCACCACTTATAAAAATTCATGCATATAACATTTTTTTCAAACCAAGCATGCAACGTATTCTTTAACATTTTACATAAAATTCCATAGTCATTCATAATAAACATTTTTAAACGTATAAAATCATTTATCAGGACACTACCAGGACCACTAACGTAATTCAGGTGCGAAATGACCTTTTTGCCCATGAAAAGGTAAATTTATCATTTTACCCCTGTGTCAAGCCCCGGGACGAGGTTGATCGACATAGGCGTTGCTCTCAAATTTACATTCGAAAACAACAAGCCTCAGAAGTACAGAATTTCAGAAACCAATCTTTTATTCATAATGCTGAATATTCATTGTCTGATACAACTCAAATAATAATGTTTTACAGCGGAAATGTAAAACCAGAAAATACAATGTCTGATCAGATGCAGCGGAATATAAAATATAAATCAGAACTGAGAACAACGATCTTCATCACCATCCCCAGAACTGGATCTGCTCCTCTTCTTCTAACATTTCTTCAGCATTCTTATCTGAGATGGGTTTGGTGGGTGAGTGATATGGTTGTCACTCAGTAAGCAGGGGAGGAAATAACTCCCAGTTTTCAAACACCATTTTTACAGAAACAGTAATACAATAATATCCAGAAAACTCTTATTTTCATAACAGGAATAAGAATTCAGAAATCGCAGGTTTCAGAACAGAAATCAGAATTAGTAAGCACTGAGCACGTTAGTGAATTTCATGGCTAAACTGATATCAGTCCCCTATATGTTCTCTCCTCTAAGGGATGAGGCCAGAAATCAGAAATCAGAATTCAGATATGTTCAAAATATATATTCCTACCATTAGTTCACTAGGGAGTTTCAGTGCTTAATAATCATATATCAGAAATCAAACATTCAGAAACTGTGCTTTAAAACAGAAATTATAAAACTGATTTCAAGATATTTATACATAAGCCCACTTACCGTAATTCGCTAAAGTTTCGGTTGAAGTCTACTGGAAATCTGGTTGCTCTCGCTACTGGATTTTACAGCTCAAACAAGGCACTCTCTTAACTCGAAAATTCAAGTAATAATCTTAAGATTTGTGTAACACCAATTCAGAGACTTGAGGGTGTTATTTATAGGTCAAAATCTGATTGTTAGCCTCCCTATTAATGACCATAATCTGACATTAACAGTCTTTATTCCATGTTAATGCTTCAGTTACAAGTCTAAGCTGAATCAGTAACTGTCTGCTGGAATTCTCTCTTCTGCTGCTGGATTCTGTCTGCTGGAAAATACTATCTTCTGAAATATTAGCTGCTGCTAGAATTGTTAGTTTCTGCTGGAATTTTTCATTGCTACTGAATATTGCTAGCTGTTGCTGCTGGAATTTTAGGTTCTCACACCCTGGGCCTTAGAACTTCGACCCGAATCCATCCAACCTTACCGAAACACCTTAAAACACAATTAAAATATTTTCTTAGGCATAAACCCAAGCCCATTGGCTAAGTTTCATAATTTGCTTTAAAAATCGAACCAGAGTCCCGATTTTAACCCGAATTAACTCGAAACTCAACCAAACATTCTCAAATTTTAACCATGGCTTAATAGTACCTAACCAGACTTTAAACAACCTAAACCAGGACACTTATGAACCCTTGAATATCGAAACGCCTTGCTGGAATATTCTGCACCAAGAAGCCGAACCCTAGCTGCACCCGTTGGCCCTAACCATCGACCGTAGACCAAAACAACCTGAACCAGACCAAACCAACCCCAACAGGGCAAGACCAAACCCCCTTGAACCGACCTAGCCCTAGCCTGCTAGCCTTTCCGTGCTGGTTCACCTGAAAGCACCCTCATGACCATCGCACGCCTCTACCCTTTCGATCCAAGCCACACGCTACAACCAGCCATCCATGGGCCATCTCGAGCCTCCATCCAGACCCACTAGGGTCTGAGCCATGGCTCAAATCGATCCCATGCATGCTGTCCCCTTTCTCTTATCCGATCGAACACAAAAAACTCCTCCAACGCTTGATCCGATCGGCCCTCCTCGCAACAACGCTTCCAGGTTTGATTTTAGCACTTAAGCATCTTCAAACCTGCTGTGAATTGAGTCTCTAAATACGAGAACCTGGTAGCCCCTTCATGCCATGCAAAAACGTGAGAAGCTCAAGGAAAAAAAACGAGATTTTTCCATGCATATTCCAACAAAAGTACAAAAACAGTAGATCTATCATATACAATGAAAGATCATACAAAATTTCATAATATGGTGTGAACGATGAGAAAACGAAGGTATAGGACGTGCTTTTGCATTTAAACGCTCGAAAATTTACACAAACGATACGAGAGACGAACACCGGAGGGACGGGATCACTATCCTTAAGGATTCTGTAGGACCGATCACTTGCCACTTTACCAAAAACTATAGCTAGTAGTAATGGTGCAACTCAAATCTTTTAAACCGCACATCAGCTCAAGCATCGCGGTTCGATCGTTTTACCAAGCAAGGACAATTATTGCACCCAACAATCTCTCTCCCAATAATTACACTCCTTGCAATCAATGGGAATCAAACCCGTGACCTTGGCTCTGATATAAATTGTAGGACCGAGTTCTTACCGCTTTACCAAAAGCTATAGTTGGTGGTAATGGTGGAACTCAAATCTTTTAAACCACACAGCAGCTCAAGCACCACGGTTCGATCGCTCTACCAAGCAAGGACAATTATTGCACCCAACAGATTCCCTTGGAAAACCATGGCAAAAATCTTACTAGAGGCGTGGGTGTGTGTGGTCGGGAGAGGGTCGGGAGAGGGGTGGGGGAGGGCTAGGGTTTGAGTGGAAAATAAAATTGAAGGAATGAAGAGATAATGGGCCTAAACTTTCAAATACTAAAAGGTAGTGGTCTTGGCCCAAAAACCTACTATAGCAGGCCCAACAAGCCTAATAACGCGTACGTAAAATATTTCGTTTTGATAAATTTTCAAAAACATTACCCGAACCCTCAAAAAATATTTAATTTTGCCAAAAATCAAATACCGGTTTAAAATATGACTCGACATGTAAAAATATCCTAAAATTCCTATTTTCGAAAATCATCACTTAATTACACATATATTAAATAATTAAAAATAATCATTTAATAAAAATATTTTTCCTTTATATTCCTAGGTCTCCGTTCCTTGATCGCGCATCGAAAAATGCTGAAAGCCCTATTAAAGCAATCAGATAAAACATCCTACTTATACACATAAACATGCCCTTAGACATACATTTAATGCAATTAAAATAATTTAATTAAGCATTTTATCTTTTCCCTAACTTTGCATGCGGTTGGATTACGTCATAGCATTTTGGAACTCACTATCAAGATAAAAATGTTTGATATCATCATTCGCACTATACAGAAGGTACGATATATTAAGGGATTGAAGAAAAATCTTTTGTCTTTGGGGCAATTGAATGATATCGGGTGAAAAACTCGTATCGAGAACGAGATCATGAAAATTTGTAAGGGTGCGCTTGTGGTTGTGAAGACGGAAAAATTTGCTGCAAATCTGTATGTACTTTTGGGAGAAACACACAAAGAGGCGGAACTAGCTTTTGCATCAAATGGTTCAGGAGAAGAATTAACAGTGTTATGGCATAAAAAGCTCGGACATATGTTAGAATGAGAGTTGAAAATTCTCTCAGAACGGAAGTTGCTGCTTACAAAAGTATCACTACCCTTTTGTGAGCATTGTGTTACCAGTAAACAACACATATTAATGTTTGATACTTCTAATGCCAAAAGCAAAAGCATATTGGAGCTGATTCATTCGTATGTTGGCGAGCACTGGTTGTATCCCTAGGAGCAGCGAGATAATTTGTCTCATTCATTGATGATTTCTCTAGGAGATGTTGAGTGTATCCAATCAAGAAGAAATCAGATGTTTTCAGGTTGAACTTGATTTTGAAAAGAAAAATCAAGTGTCTGAGAAATGATATTGGAGTAAAGTATATCGGTGATGAATTTGATGCATTTTGCCAACATGAAGGCATCAAAAGACAGTTCACGACGGCTTACACACATCAACAGAATGGGGCAGCTGAGTGGATGAACAGAACTTTGTTAGACAGAAAAAGAGCTATGTTGAGGACTGCGGGTCTAGGTAAGTCATTTTGGTAGCAGTCCCCAACAAAATGTGGACGACATATTTGTAGCAGGCCCCAACAAAGATCAGTCAAAGGATTGAAGCACAATTGGCTAGAGAATTTGATATAAAAGACTTGGGACTAGCAAACAATATTCTAGCGCAGCGCTTGGTTGGGCGGATTAGGTGTGATAGATTATTTTATCACATCTAATCCTGCGTTTGGTACGATTTTTATTTAACCAGCCCAATCCTTCCCATGAGTGATTAGGTGGTATTACGTGTGATAAAATAATACCTCATTCCTCCGTAGGATTATTATTCCCTCATTTATCCCTATTCTCTTTCCAATTTTACCCTTCTTCCTTCACCGCTATTGAACCACCTCGGCTGCCGGACCGCCGTCGCCGCTGCCGCCGGACATACGCCAGACCGCTCTGCCGGACCTTCGCTGGAACGCCATCGCCGCCGTCGGACCGCCGACTTACCGCCGTCGTCGGACCGACGCCGTCGCCGCCATGTCGGCTGCCGGATCCTTCGCCGGACCACCGCCGGACTGCCGGACCGCCGCCGCCGGAGTGGAAGAAGGAAAAAAAAGAGGAAGGGCGATTTTGTCCTTTCATCAAAAATTTCAAAATTATCCTACACTTAAAAATCTTACCAAACATACTACCATATATTACATATCTACGACAATCATTTTCTTTATCATTTACATACTAATCATTAGTTTATTTTATCCTGCAACCAAACGCAGCCTAGGGATGCAATTTCACTGAGATAGAAGTAACAGAAAGATTTGGTTTTTCCAGGAAAAATAATTGAAGAAAATCTTGCAACGCTTCAACATGCAAGATAGTAAGCCAATATTTACTCATCTTCCTATTAACTTCAAGTTATCTACCGAGATGTATTCTAACAGTGAAGCAGAAAGAATGAAGATGTCTCGAGTACCATATGCATCAACAGTGGGAAGTTTGATGTTCACCATGATCTATACAAGACTGAACATTGCTTAAGCAGTGAGAGCAGTTATTCGGTATATGGCGAATCATGGACAAGAGTATTGGAGTACTATTAAGAGGATCTTTAGATACTTTAAGGGTACCTCAAATGTTGCATTATGTTATGGAGAATCAGGTTTTACACTCAGGGACTATGTCGATTCAAATTATGCAGGTGATCATGATAAGAGAAAATATAATACCGATTATTTTTTTACACTTGCAGGAAATATAATACTGGTTATTTATTTGTAGTCCCTCACAAATTACTTTTGCTCTCAACAACACCATACTCAGACAATAGAATCAAGAAGCTCATCCTCAAATACTTTATCAAAAAATGATGGCATCTCAGACATGCTTGGCATAAATTGTGCATGTTTTATATGTAAATTGGCACAAGGTATTTCACGTGATGATGTCCCCTCATCAGCAAAAGCACGCGTATTCTTTTCTCTATCATAATTTATCTCTTCTTTTTCATTATTCTACTCCTTTGAAGCTCTCCATATGACATCTCTGGTTCAGTATCACTCCTAAAAGCATCATTATTATTTTTGCCATAATCTAAAGTACGAGTCTCCACATCAACCACGTGATCAATTGGATCCCAACCTGTTCTAACATTTTCGGCCCAATCAACTGTTGTATTCTACCAACATGTGAGATTTGATATCCATCCCACGATCCATTTCTATGCTCCAAAGTTATATTGCTTAATCTTTTCAGTGACCTGTGAAATATATGAGTCCGGTTCATTAAAACCCATGTACCTAGATGTATCGGGTTTGTTTTGGAAATCAACTTCGGCGACGTGTGGAATATGCGATTCATGTTCATGCCCCCGAAATCAAGGTTCGTTGGCTCTATTTTTACATACAATGTAACATCTGCAAATTTTGGCCCTGTATTATAAACTCTAAAACTTTTTCATCAACAATGAATATTTAGTTGACAATTTGATAGTAAACTTCATTGGATCGATGTTTAAATTCGTATACACAAATTGAATCAGCTCCAACAAACTAATAGATTGTGATACTCGAATCGATCTTACATGTGAGATACTCCATTCCATCGATCTGTTCCAAATAATAACACCACCATCCGAATAACGTGTTTAAATTTTTTGAGAGAAAAGAAGATGAAATTGGAAAAGATCAATATGAAAATTTTAAACTGATATGAAATGTGTGAAAGAACTACGAATTTATAGCAAAGACCTATAATTTTTTTAACATTTTCCGAATAAAAAATCCGAGAATCGTTCAAAGTTAAAGTTTGTAATTGCGGAAAGTTGATTTCCCGGAATTGTGTTGCGCCGTATGATGAAACTTTTGTTTTGTTTTTCCTTAAATTCAATTCATGTGTCTTAATAATTGCTCATTTACCGGACAAACCGTTGGACCAGCTTTATACGACGCGTTAGTAAATGACTTGTTTTTATCGGAAAATGAACCTGCTTTAGGAACACTAGGGCAAACAACAAGGAACATTGCAAAGCAAAAGTTGTAGCATCCGCTTCTAGCACTGGCGTTTTTACGGTATTTTTTGTAATATTTTTTTATTTTAGAAAAAAACCTAACTACTTTGTACTACTTTGTACTTGAGGTTTTATAGACAATTTATCTTTAAAATAAATATTTTTAATGATGGATATTTTACGTCTGCTCTATCTTATAAAATCGATTTGGATCTTGTGTTATGGACCGTAGAGAATTTGCATATATTTAGATGCACGTCTAATGAAAAAGTTAGCGTCTAATACAACCGAGAAAAAAAATAAGCATAATCAATCTAGTGATCTAAGATGTTCAATACAACCAAGTTGAACATCAAACACTTATTTTCTGAATCTAATTGGTTTGGGTTTCGGCTTCCAATTTCTGGTTGTATTCTACCATTTCTTTCTTGTATACTTCCATGGCTTCTCCAGCTTTATGGTTCCAGATTTGCTTCTCATCCTCATTCATATCCTATACTCAAAACCAAATTCAAGATTAATCCATACATACTATAATTCTTGTTCTTCGAAGCCCAACGTCTTCGTTATAATGGCTGACACGAAAAATTCAAAGGGGATTTTGCACATTAGAGTACCTTCCATTTGACAGAGATGAGAGCAATGAGAGTGGACTTGTTGATTCCAGGCCGCTCTTCAGCCAATTTCTTCATGGCCTCATTCCTGCAAATGAATGTAAATTTAATAATCAAGGTTTTGTTTTTGCATCTCCTCCGTGACTCGAATATGAATCCAACTGACCTGAAGAGTAGGAATGAAGATGCGGGCTTCCTTGGTTTGTTAGGATCAGCATTCTTTTCACCCTTTTCTTTCTGGCATTTGGCCTTCGATTTCTGTGTATATTCGAAAAAAGAATGGCTTTTATTCTTTGGAAATCCAATAAAAAAATAGGAAATGTTTGGAAGTTGGATAACCTTAATCAGATTCTCTGTTTTCTCTTTCTTTTTTAGCAGCTGCATCGCTTCTTGCTTCTGAAGCTTCATTAGTTCGTCCTCTTGCTTTCTAAGATTTTCAGATTCTTCATCTTTCTTCTGCTTGTATGATTCCATTTCTTGCATGTACTGTTCCTTGTTTTTCATTGCCATCTGACAATTAAAGCCATCATCAGAAATCAAAATCCCAGAAAGAATTTAATTTGATTTTTATTAACGATGGGAGTTCATCCATCAAATTTTACCAGTTCATATGGTGCCTTTTGTTCCTCTTTCATATTCTTCCATTCCTCCCCAGTAATTCTCGCAACCTTAAAAGAAGACAAGGGTTGTGAAAATCAAGCAATCTAAGAGATTACAAAGGTGAATGCAAATTTTTTTGTCATTCTTACATCCAAAACATTTTTGTTCTCTTTTAACAAAGCTTCGCGACGCGCATTGGAGAAAATGAAATATGCTGACAACGGTTTTTTTGGTTTCAGAGGATCTCTCTCCTTCCTGTCGAAACAAAAAAATCTGAATTATCAGGAAAAAAAACCACCACCATAGAACCAGGAAAAAAAATCAAGAAAATCTTGAAAATTTACTTTGATTTCTTCTTGTTTTCTTCCTCTGTTTCCTGTTTGAACTCGAGATATTGTTCAAGCAACTCCATAGCTGCTTTCTGTTTCTGTTCGTCCTCCAAGAGCTTCATTGCCTCGTGTTGGCGCTTCTCATTTCCCATGATTTTTAAGTAAATTTCTTTCTCAGCTTGGTAAGTTTCTTCATAAGGCCTCTTTTCTTCTTCAGTTATTGTCTTCCATTGTGTCCCTAAGAGATTCGACATAGTTTTGAAATCTGCATCTGGATTAGCTTTCTTTACCTGAAAGAAGCACAACCCCGAGAAAATTCATAAACAAGTTACAATTGAAAACAAAAATTATGCATTTCTGATCAAATCTTGTTCTTGTCATCACATTTACCTCATTCCACTGGTCTTTGCACCAAAGTACATACGGAGGAGACGGCTTCTTCTTCGCCCGATCCACCTTCTTTTTGTCTTTGTTTTCTTGATTTTCACCTTTGAGCGAAATCCCGATCGGGAATGCCTGTGAAATGAAAGACGAATCAAATTTTTTTTATTTAAGAAAATAAAAACAGTAACTTTCTTGATCAACCGATATTTCAAGAAAAACAAACCATGGTGGGCTTAAACTCCTTGATCTTCTGCAACTTCTTGATTTCCATTTTCAATTTCTCCTGCTCCTGATCCTTCTGCTTCAGAGACTCCTCCCTAGCCTTCAGCATTTCCTCCGTCTGCTCCTTCTCGATCTTCAATTTCTCAAGATTTTCCTGCATTTCTCGCAATTCTCTCTCGAAACAAGACTCTTCGGACGACTGTTTCTGCTTCGCCTTAGGATCCCCTTTCCTTGTTTCCTTCTGGGAGAAACTCCTTCCATTCTCTTTCCCGACAGAACTTTCCGGGGGTGGAGCCGCAGCCGGAACAATGTTTATGCTCTCATTTAATGATGTGTTTTTTTGCTTAAGTGCTTTCCTAGACCTCCCTTTCTTTGGAAGTGCAGGTTCGGCGGCGACCAGCATTTGAGCAGTAGCAGCTGCCATTGTTGGACTTGAGAGTGTAACAGTAAAAATGAAAGTGATTCACTCAGAGGAGCGACGAGAAATTTAATATACTAGGATCTGGTGGGATACGGACAAACGGTCGGATTTTATTTCAAATTTGAATTTATCGTTACAATTTGGATGAGATTGTAAGGAAATGACCGTTGCGTTGCGACTAAAAGCTTAATAATGAGTTGCATAGTAATAGTAATATTTATATATAAGTACGAGTAAAAGACGCACATGTATTTTATTTGTTATTATTATTTTTAATTTGATCAAATAATATTAAAAAATTAACACGAAATTATTTTTAATTTAGAATAGTTGTTCAATTTAAAAGGGAAGTTTTGTTTTGATTTTTTTTCTATGTAAAATATGAAGTGATTTCGGGAGGTTTTTTTAGTAGGGTAAGAAGGATAATTATGGAATTAAATATTTTGGTGTCCTTTAAGATAGTTACTCTAAGGGTCTCACACTAATAATATAGTACTAGTTACTATGCACACGCGATGCTTGTGTGTACATTCTTTTTTATTATTATCGATGGACTAAAGTAAAATTTGACAAATTATGGAAGGACTAAATTGATATTTGAATTGTTGAAATAAAAATAAAAGTATGTGTTGAATTTAAAACAAAAAAATAAAAAACAAAAGTGTAATATTAATATCATATAAGGGTAAAATTGGAAAAAAAAATTGGTGTCCTCTTTAGGTAGTTATTATTATGTCCTCACACTTAATATAATAACTAGTCACTATGCACACGCGATGCGTGTGTATAAATTTTTTTATTATTATCGATGGACTAAAGTGAAATTTGACAAATTATGGAGGGACTAAATTGATATTTGAATTGTTGAAANTTGTTTTTTTAAGGATACAAGTTTTTAAGATTTGACGTTCTTGATATACTTTGTACTAATAAAGGTGCACTCAATCAAATCAAGCACTAAAGACACCTTACTCGAGCTCGAGCATGGTCGAGTAAAGTTTTTTTTTAGGTTAGTTGTTTGAGCTCGACTTGAATTCGATGATCAAAACCAAGCTCGAATCGAACTTTGAGCTAGATATCCACAAATTACTCTAGTTCTCTGTGTATCAAAAAAATTTACTCCTGATATAGCCTAAAAACTGGAAAGACTTTGAATAACAATATGGCCAATGGACTTAATTTAGGAAGACCTGCTGTATCCCAAAACTAAATAACCAATGAACTCATATATTGCTAGCACATAAAAATAACAACTTTACCGAAAATTGAATACATAGACAACAATCATAAACAAAGACAATGCAGACTCAAGAATGCGGTATCCGATTTTCCCTATTCAAGATACCTTGCTCACTCGATACTGCGGTACCTACAAAGAATGACAGAAGAATTCTTGATGACTAACTAATACTCAATTCAATAACTAAAAGTCTCACAAATTCTTGCCAAAAATCCCATCAAGTTGCCCTCCTTGATCTTGAATTCACTTCAGACAGCATTTTCTTGTAATAATCAGATCGGCTGCGGTGATAATCAATCCAAACACAAAGCTGCCTTATCGCCTCCCTCTTCTCTTCCTCAAGTCCCACCATTCCCTCCTCTTTTTCTTTGATCATCTTCTCCAATTCCCTTATCTTGTTCTCCGATTTCCACACCTTTTCTCTGAACATAAGTATCTCAGATTCCTTCTCGTCGAGCTGTGCTAACAAGCAATCAAGATCGTCTTTTACATTTTTCAAAGCTTTGTTCTTCCTCATAGCCCAATCTTTCGAAAACTTCAGCTCGCATGAGGCTTTCGATATCCGGTTCAGGAAGTTACCAGTGCATTCCTCGAATCTCAGTGCCACCGAGTCTAACATAGTTAGGACATCATCGGCATGTAAAGATATGTCCTTAACGAGTCTCAGTCCTAGCTCGGTTTTATTGACCCTTTCTTTGAGGAACTTGTTTTCTTGAGCTGTTCTTTGGTAGCACTCTTTGTTCTCGACGTGTATCTGTTCCGCTACCCTTATCCTCCTGCTCAAGATTCTGTATTTGTCCTCAAATTGTTTTCTGAACTCTTCTGCCATTTCTTCCATCTTCCTTTCGATGAGCTGGTTGCTCGATTTTGGGTCGTTGAACTTGATTTGGGCGTTTTTGCCTTCATTCTTCAATGTGTTTATCATATCCTCCAATTCCAATGTCGCTTGTTTTTTCTTTTCAATATCATCTTCGAGTCGTTTCTTATCGTTTTTCAAGGCCTCCAACTCCATCTCCAAACCGGATTTCTCATCTTCTAAGGACTGAAATTTCCCTTCAAGATTCTTGTTGTGATCTGTCAAAAATGCAATCTGAGCTGACATTTCATCTTGGCAAATATGAAACTCATTTTCTTGGGCTAAGAGCTCGTTTTCGCTCTTCGTTAGATCTGTTTGAAGTTCAGAAATCTTTGCATTCAACTCTTGTTTTTCCAACACAGATTCATACATTTCTTGATTCATTTTCAATATCTGCTCTTCCAATTCACCTTTCTTAACGTTTAAAGAGTCGATCTCGAGCTCTAAACCTTGAATATTAACCGTAGAACTTCCTGTTTTTTCCTCCAATTGGTTATTGAATTTCATCTCTAACACACTTTTCTCAGTTTTCACACACACCACTTCTTTCTTCAGGGATTCAACTTGCTCCAACAGACTTCCCTTGGATCGATCCTGTTCTTCCACCAATTCACCTTTCTCAGTCTGCAGAATAGCTCTATGTCCCTCAAGCTCTCCAATTCTTGCCAGATAACTAATCTCACTTTCTTTGAACATATGCTCAAGCCTTGAGACTTCATTCTCCATTTTAGAAACCGCTTTCTCCTTCAACTCAACTTGATCTTCCGTCTCTCTCAATTTCCGGACAAGGGATCCATTTTCAACCTTCAACCTTGAGACCTCTCCCTCCAAATCCCTCATTTTCAACACCATCTGCTTCGTGTAAACCTCTTCCTGCTCATCTCCAACGTTCAAATCCTTGGCTACATTTTCATATTCTTCAAACTCTGACATCTTCTTCACTTCACTAGTAGATGTCAGTTTATCCTTCAAGATTGTAGTGTATTCCGAATCCGGGGTCACAAATTCCCTGCTCCCTCCCACAGTGCTATTGCAAACTTTTTCATCATTCTTGAGATTCAATTCCTCTGGAGTATAGAATGTGTCGGAATCAGAGACAGAAGAAGAGGACGACGAAGAAGATTCATCATCATCATCTCGTGCACTGAGTTTTTTCTTCACTTCTCCTCTCAAATCTTCATAAAGGGAGTAAAGGGATTCATATTGCTTGTGGAAATCTTGAATGAGTTGTGTTGCTTCTGACTTTTTCCTCATCTTTGCTTCTTTGTTGCCATTGCCTATACTTTTAGTTAGCTTCAAAAGCCTCTCCACTGTATTCTCAATCTCTGCAGCAAAGAAGAAAAACCAACTTCTTAACTTCTTAATATCTTCCTGTTCTTGAATTCTGATTTTTTTTTAAAAAAAAAATGGATTTTTTAAATAAAGTTAAATAATTTTTTTTAATGAAATAGAGTTCAAATATTTAAAAATACGGAAATCACATCCTCCTCCTAAATTTCAAGTCAACTCGGGCCGAGTTGCCATTTACCGGCTCATCCTGCAAAATGACATTCATATTTGCCAAAAAAATAAATAAATAAATAAACAGTCGAATGCATCAGACAAAATTTTAAAACTTAAGACCATGTTTTAAAATTAAATTTGCACGAGGTTATATACCGAATTCCCCGAAGATCATCGATGAAATGAAGGAAAAACCCATGGTACAACGTTTAGGATAACGTCTAAAATTTCGAGTCGACTAGGGCCGATAACCATTCAAGGCTCATCACAGAATGCTTCAAAATGAGCAACTTACTGCGTATAAGTTGCCATAAATAGTAGCCATGTTAAGGATAAAGTTGTGCTGGTAAACGACCCTTAAACGACACTCGTTTTGGCCTTAAATAGGCGCAATCTCATATTCTCCAATCAAACTGTAACGATTGATTCATTGTCGTAATTATAACTTGGTGTAGTTGGATGATATTAATTACCTGTTTTCTCCCATTTTAGCCGATCTTCTTTCTCTGCATCCATGTGACTCACTAAAGACTTCGTCGACCCTTTCCAACGATGATGCTTCGTCATTTCCGGTAACCTTCTGTCGAATTAAAGGATTTCTAAGGAGATAACTCAATTTTTGTATGAATTTCTTCGACTAATTCCATATTCACAGATCAGACATATGAATCATATGATTAAATGTATTAACATGATCTTCATTTTTTTTGCCCGAGGAAGACATGCATGATATTCATTGTCGATGCATTGATCAGTGATAACATGCATGCATGTTCGTGGCACATACACAATAACACACACACAATACACACACACACACACACACACACACATGCAGATGCCTGTTAAATAAGCTCTGTGTTCCAAGATCTTGATTGATCTATAATGAAATATATCAACTTCGTTAAAACTTTTCCTGGGACAAGAATCCACATAAAAATAAATCAATCTACATTTTTTTAAATTAATACAATAAAATCTAAAGAAAAACAAAAATATTTTTTTCCCATTATACATTCTCAGATGATCATATTGAATTTAATTTTTTAAAATTTGTTTTGATTAATCTACGTTTTGATAGATACAAGAAAATCTAAAACAAAAAAATTACCTGAAATTCTTTGGTAGCGAAGGAGAAGTGAAGAATGCGGATTTGAATTTACAGACAGGATTTATTTTTTTTTTTTTGGAAAAAAAAAGATGAGAGACATTAATAGACGAACGTATATTTTAATACAAATTATTATTACTATTATTGATAAATAATAATACGTGAAAATGCAAATATCCTAAGATTAGCACCCAAGAAAACTCCCATGTTTTTCGATAGTCAGAATCAGACCCACGTGTTTCGTACGTGTGCAAAAATATTATACAATATAATTCCTAATTAACCTTTAAAATTAAAATGAAAAAGATGAAATTTGTAAGAGGAAAATTACACTTCAATAAAATTAAAATTTTTTTTAGTTGGACAAGATTTGTTGGAATGCATATTTGTATACCAATATTTTAAATTAAATTTAATCATGTAATGCTATTTTCTTTAATTTGATATATATATACCAAATTATTTCGTCTCTTTATTTAATTATCTATACTCTTTTTTTTTAGAATTAATTATCTATTATTTGAGTTTAATGAGTTGAGGAGATTTTGGTACCACATATTTTATGTGCCGAAATAGTTTTAAAATTTTAATTACACCCCTCTTAAAAACAAGTAATACACAATTAATTGTGAACACACTTTATAAGTGCGGAAAAATTTAACTAAAAACGAGTATATCTCAATCTTACTTATATTTATAATAAAAAGTAATAGTTTTGGCATAAAAAACAATTTTTTTTCATGACGGACACAATTAGAATATTTGTCTCACAAAATTGACTTGTGAAATTGTCTCACATGAGTTTTTGTGACTAAAAAAAGTGATACAAAATTGATTTGTTTTTGGTCTTTAAGGTAACAAATCTTCGTGATTTGGTGAGATATATTTGAGAAACAAATTAAATTGGTGAAATTTGATAAATCACTAAGAATTTCTTGTAATATAAACAATATAAATGGGTTGATGCTCCGCAAAAATATGGAAGTGATCACTAAATGAAGAAAATCTTGACCGGAGTCGCTCAACTTAAGAGCTTGTGACTGTTTAGTGTGTAGTGACCAAAAACTAATATATGTAAACTTCATGTATGATTGAATTAATTTATTTATTCAATTAATGATCTAAGTAATGTATGCTATGTGTTAAATTATTTTAAATATATATTTATTTATTTATTTATTTATGCAATTTAAAGTGTTTTCTCAATTTTTATCTTTCAGATGAATATTCGATGCCGAACCGAGAAAGGAGACGGGAAATGATTAAGGTGTTAAAATTTAAAGTTATAATTTTTATTTTAAGCCAAGAAATTTAGTATTTTAAAAGATTTATAAATTTTAGCATTTAAGGGCTAAATTTAATTTATCAAGTGAAATAAAATAATGTTAAATATTTTAATAAGCAAGTTTCGAAAACAAGGAATTTAAATACTTCTATTTAAATATTTTAATAATTATTTTTATGACTCAATTAATTTCAAATTAAGTAGTATTTAATTACGCGTAAAATTTTTAATTTGTAGGACTCTTAAATTCAAAAGTTGAAGGGCTTAATTAGTAATTTAAATTACGATGGCTTAATTAGTAATTTTAAATTGTGATTTAGTTAAACTAAACACCTAGTCATTATCCTATTTAAAAACTAGAAGGAGTCCTACCCTATACCATATCAAACCCACACACACACAACACACACATTGAACACCAAGAACACACATACACACACAACACACACATTGAACACCAAGAACACACACACACACACACACACACACAAAAACACCCGTGACTTTCAAGGCCTAGAGATTGGATTTTTTTTTCCAAATTCCTCATAATAGCAACCTTGAGCAAGCATCACACTACAATCCTTGATAAATTTATCACTTTTCAAGTCATTAAACGCAACAATCCGTCTCTGTTCTTCCCCGTGTTCGTTTGTCGATATATCGTGCGTTTTAACGAAAGATGTTTTTAGATGTCGTTAGAGACGGGCCGATAGGCCGCTGGTGCAATAGAAATTAAAACAAGCTTGTGGCCGCGCACGTAGGGATGATCGTGGCTTGGGCATCAGGTTGGTTGTAGGCTAGACCAGGGCTCATGGCTAGGGTTTAAGTGGGGTCTTAGGGTCCCAGGATAGGTCTGGTATGGGTCGGTTGGGGTCCGGTTGGGCGGCATAGATTGGAGTCGTGAGTTACTAGTATATATATGATGGTTTTGCGCGTCTAGGGATACGATTTTGTGGTTTAATGGGCTGTGGTGCGTTATGGGCTGGATCGGGCTTGATCAAAGGCTGAAGTGATGTCTAAGGGTCGAGTCTAGGGCTTGGTTCGGGTTAGCATCGATAGGAATTCGTATGAAATGCATAAGTGTCATAGCGTCACTCTTTGGGCAGCTTGTGTTTATATAATTCGTTAAGCATGGCACGGGGTTTTGTTATGGTTCGGGGTTGGTTTAGGGCCTTGGGCAGTAGGTTAGGATGTATTTAATGTTTGGGTCGAGTCCCGAGTCGATTGGTACGTCCTAAGTGGTTCTATTTAATTCGGGAGTCGTAGGTGTCCGAATGCACCTTAGGGGCTGTTTTGGGTATAAATTTTAGTATGTTAGGGCATCATGTCCAATGAAGATCCAACGAGGTTCATGACGTTCATAAATATGCATGACGTGCAAAATAATTATTTTCGAGGTATGTGATTTGTCTTGTGACCAAATCATGTTATGGATTTGGAAGCCGGAGAACGTGCCCGGGGAACTCCAACCTTTTCGGAGGAATTATGTTATGTTAGGGAGTGAACATCCAGTCCAAGGGCAATGGTGATACTTGCCAGCCTAGTACTGTGGTTTAATTTGATCAAACGATTTATGTTATGGTTCACTTGCATTGAACATAACGCTATGCAAAATGATTTACAATTACGATTATTATAACGAGTATGAAAATATGATTTTATGAAAATGTTTATGCAGGAAAGTCGTGTTATACGTATTTATGTTTATATTATGCTATATACGAGTTATGTTAACATTGCATGGATTTTTATTACGTATTACTTGTTATTTACAGTTTATGCATGCTGAGTCATTAGGTTACTAGACTTGATCGATGCAGATGATGTAGTTGAGGAGGCGGGAGGCGGTGACTAATGAACAGGCTCGGGCCAGTGACAGTGCAAACCCGAGTACCTTGTAGATTACGAGATTTATTTATGCATATTTTAAAAACAATTTTCTCTGACTTTATTGCATCAGTTTTGGTGACTAGTAGATTGAACTTTTTATTTCATGTTAGACTTTTTCAAAGTATGATGGATGTTTTTAACTTGGATTTTGATGGTAGTGGTATTTCAAATGGAGTTTAATTTTAACTTTATTTTTAATACGAGTGGTGACCGTGATTTATTTTATGGGTTATATTTATAATAAATTATTTAATAAGAAAATTTTAATTTTTTTCGCAAATATGAAAGTGGTTGTGAGAACCCGCATTTCCAGAAGTAGCTAGCAGATAGCATTTAGCAGAAGCTAACAATTTCAGCAGCAACTGATATTTTAGAAGCTGGTATTTTTCAGCAAATAGAATCCAGCATCAGATAGAATCCAGCAGCAGAAGAGTTCAGTAGCGCGAGATTCCATCAGACAGCTACTGATTCTGCTTATGAATGTAACTGAAACATTTATCATGGAATAAAAGCTGTTAATGGCAGATTATGACAATTAATTGGGAGGCTAACAGTCAGATTTTGGCCTATAAATAACACCCTCAAATCTCTGAATTTGTTGTTACACAAGTCTTGAGTTATCACTTGAAATTTGAAGCTAAAAGAGTGTATTTCGAGCTGTAAAATCCAGTAGCAAGAGCAAGCAACTTTCAGACTTCAATCGAAACTTCTAGCAAATTACAGTAAGTGGGCTTATGTATAAATATCTTGAAACCAGTGTGATGACTTTTGTTTTGAAGCAAAGTATATGTATTTTTGATTTCTGATATCTGATTTTTGAAGCACTGAAACCTAGTTAACTAATGGTAGGAATATATATTCCGAACATTACTGAATTCTGATTATTGATTATTGGCCTCACCTCTTAGAGGAGAGAACATATAGGGGACTGATATCAGTTAAGCCATGAAATTCACAAATGTGCTCAGTGCTTTACTTGCTAAATTTCTGATTTCTTCTCTAAATACTGATTCCTGAATACAGATTCCTGTTTTGAAAATAAGAGTTTCTGTATACTATTTGTACTACTGTTTCTGTTAAAAATGATTTCAAAAATTGAGAGTTATTCCCGCCCTCGCTTATTGAGTGACAACTATATCACTCATCCACCAAACCCATCTCAAATAAGAACGAGGAAGAAATGTTAGAAGAAGAATAGCAGATTCAGTTCTGGGGCTGGTGAAAAAGACTGTTATTTCTCAGTTCTAGTTTATGTTTTCCGCTACATCTGTTAAAACGTTATTATGTTTGGTTTTACATTTCCGCTGTAATACATTATTATTTGACTTTGTATCAGACAATGAATATTCAGTATTATGAATAAAAGACTGGTTTCTGAAATTTGTATTTCTAAGGCTTGTTGTTTTCGAATGTAAATTTGAGAGCAACGCCGGTGTCGTCCAACCCCGTCCCTGGGGCGTGACAGTGGTAGTATTTTAAGAGGCGGTTTGTCATATAGTGTTCCCTGAATCGGCAAAACCTATGGGTCAACGACCTAAATTGTGACTTGAACATCCTTAATTCGAATAAGTCCACAGACATGTGAGATTCTCCTGTACAGAGATATGTATATTATTTATGTAGGAAGATCACCTAATTCGAAGTTCAACTATCGGTATTTCTAAGCTAGTCCCTTAAAAAAATCACTAGTTTTGTGTGAATTGTTGGAGTATTGTGATATGAATTTGACCCGACATTATGTTCGAATATTTGAAAAGAATTTCAAGAAAATTTGTTGTCTCGAACTTACAAGCTTGACTATGATTGAAGATGAAGCATCAATTATATTCAAGCGACTAAAGGAGTTCAAGGGAGCACTTAGTGGTATCGTATCGAGCGACCAAGCATTCAAGTGCAAATTGACTCGGGAGAACAACAGCTGGCGTGCGCAACACGAACGAGAAGCCGCGCGCCTAGAAGAGGAAATGTGCTAATGGGCAGAACCAGGCTTGCACCTGCGTGCCCCGAGCTGTCCAAGATGAAGAATTGCAAACCATGCACGCAACCGCACGATTTCAGCATGCACCCGCGAAGCGCAACGTGGATTTTAAGAAGAAAACTGTAAATTGTGAGTTTTAATGAATTGTTACCTTTATTATACATAAACAAAAAGTTGTAAACATGATTGGAACTGATTATTGAGTTTATCATATTTTTTATAATATTTTCTCTCGAAAAGTTTTGGTTTTGTTTGTACTTTTATGTGTTCCTTAAAATCAAACTTATCAAAATTTTCAATACTTTGTGACGTTTGTCAGTTGTTTTTCACGAAGATTGTCAAAGACGAGTTCTTTGAAGGTTCTCTTGAGATCAATTGTTTCTATTTGTTATTTTTTACTAAAATACATCGTTTAGGTGTGAATATCACGCTACTTGTTTCAAAGATAAAGATGATGGTTATGAGAATCTTTTTGTTAATTGAATTGAGGGTGCGATTGGGTCTACTTCGTGTTTTTATTTCATGCATAACCAGATTCGCATAATTTGGTATCATAGGTTTGGCTTGCTCAGATTATATTATTTGATAATCAAGAGCAACGTTTTGAAACAAGTTATCCTGTTTTATTTATCAGTTTTTCTTCGTCTATTTTTTGTGTTCTTCGTTTCCTTGTGTCGCAAGAATTCTTTTATAAGTATTGTATTCTAGTCTTCTTGTGTTCGCAAATGTTTCGATTTTCGAATTTCTTGTGTAGTTCTTCGTTGTTTCTTATTGCACAAGTTTCTTTGTTCTTGTGGTGCGATTTGAAAAAAAAAACTAAGTTTTTAGATCAAAAAATTAAAAAGAAGAATTATTTTTTTAAGAGATAGTGTTTGAATTTTAATGTTTGCATCTTAACATAAAAAATTCTTCTTTTGTGTTTCTGAGTCATATTCGGATCTTCAAATTTAATTGTTCTTTTACAATTCAAGTGAGGCAATTTGCAAGTGTCATGAAATTTGAACTTGTAAGTTTGATGCACAAAAGCTACAAAGCCTAAAGTGTACCCTTCAAGATAATTCTCAAATCTGGGTGAAATACTTGAGGCTAGTATTTCTTCCTTGGATTGATTTGCGAGTGTTTGTAGTGAGAACAAAAAAACAGTTTGAGTGATTTTCGTTAGGAGTGACTAGTGAGGTTTGAGTAATATATATATCTTGTTATCTTTCTACTAACCTTTATTGCAGGTACGACATGTCTGACGACCTTCAATTTCAAGAATGAGTTGGAGAGCTGTGAAAAACTTGGGAGAAGGAGTTTAGGCCTTTATGTTAAAGGTATAGGAAAGTTGATGGGGTAGCGGAAAGAGAAGAGCTGAATGGAATATGAAGTCATGCTTAGATTGGCATGATGATAGGCGGTGTGTTGAACGTCTTAGATATGGAAAACGGGAAGTGTATAGTTTGGTGGTGCTAAGATGAAAATTCTATTTTTAGTGAGAGAGATGACCCAAAGGCGTATCTTGAGATGACCGAAAGGCGTATCTTGAGTGGAAGAAGAAGGTGTAATGTCTTTTGGAAAGCCGAAATTATTTGGAAGCTATGAAGGTAAAACGAGCTTGTAGAGAGTTACAAGCTCGTTTACCGACTATGCTATTACTTGGTGGGATCAATTAGTATTGGGTAGGGGAAGATGTCGAGAGAAACTTATAGTCACGTGAGATGAGATGAAAAGGATGATGAGAAAACGGTTTGTTCCTAATCACTATGATAGAAGAGTTGATGGAATAGAGGAACATGACTTGCATGAGGTGTCTTCGCCATCCACATGGAGGTCGAGCATGGAGGAAAAAATAATGGATAAACCAATTATGGATTTGAAACATGAAGCTATTAAGCAATCGAGGTACATCTGAAATATTCAACACTCAAGTTTGTGATATTATATGTTGTTGGTGTCTCGAAGTTGAACATGATATCAACCAATGTCTAAGTGAGGTGGTGACAGTGATGAGATCTCAAGTGGGGCTTGAATCCAAAGTCGATGTTGAAGTTGATGATAATGGTACTACATTGGTTTTGTTGAACGATATACGGTGGAAAGTGAACCATCAAGAGGTGAAGAAGTTTCTATTATGAATGCTATGGAATGTGAGAGTAGGCAAAGTGAAACTGTGTTGCATACATGTGTTGATGAACAATATATTTTGCTTGTTCAATTGACTCCGAAAGATTTTCTCGAGAATCGATTGGAAGTTCAAATGGGAGTGATAGTGAAAGAGAATGTGAAATGACCGAAAGAAAGAGTAAACAAAATAGTGAAGTGGTCATAAAGAGAAAAAAGATGAAAAAGAAAAAGAGACCAAATAAATAATAAATAAAAAATAAAAATAAATTGATGACTCAAAAGAGTGAGATTGAGAAATTGTAAGGCCCTATAATATATTATCCGATAATTTGACATAATTAGAATAATTATTGAATTGATAAATTAAAATAATTATTTATGTCAAATAATTTTTGAAGGGGTGTTAAAAATATGTATTTTAGAATATCGGAATTAAAATGATATAAAATACATATAGAGATTGAAATAACACAGGAGAGGATAATAAATGCAAAACTAGGGGTGTCAATTCGGGTGAGTTGGATCGGGTTGAGCATTAGTATTATTCATAATTTCCCAACCCGAACTCGAGCCAACTCGAAAACTCTAAACCTGAATCTAAACTCGAATCAACCCGATTTTGAATTTTTTTGAAAGAAAATTAAATAAAATTCAAAAAAAAAAATAATATTTTAGTTTAAACACATAATAACAAAATCTCCCTCATATATATGATTAAAATTTGAAAGTCTAATTGTAGAAAAATAAAATATATTTACTAAATCAAATAAATAATTGTTTAAAAAATAAAAAAAATGTTCAATATAAATATTAAATTATGAAAATTTATGATATAAATATACAAAAAATATTTTTTAGACATATAGTATATAAAAATGTAGACAATATTTATTAATCATATTTTTTAAAAAAATAAAATTTCGGGTCAACCCGGTCCAACCTGATCATTTTTGGGGTCAGCTATCGGGTCCAACCCGATCTGACCCGAACCCAAAAATCTCAAACCCAAACCTGATTTTTTTTCGGGTTGAATCGTGTCGGGTTGGTGGGTCGTGTCTGATTTTGACACCCCTATGCAAAATCGGAATAAATGGGCTGGAGTTACTATTTTTAGTAACCAATTAATATTAAAATACACATATATATACATACATTACACACACACACCCATCAAAAGAAGAGAAAGAAGAAATAAGGGAAAATCCAACCCATTTTTTGTCAACCTTGGAGTAGCTGTGGTAAAATCGCTATATCTCCTCCGTCCGAAGTTGAAACCCAAATATTCTTGAAGCGTTGTCTTCGTAACATCCTAAGCTTCGATTCAAGCTATAAATTAGTCATTTTGAGCAAGGATTTGGTTAGATCAAATCTGTTGTTCTTGTGCTCTGTTTCTACACGATTTCTTGTCTGATTTGGTGAGCTGTTCTTCATGTGGCTACGATTTTTACAGCTTGAATTTGTAGAAATGACATAAATAAATATTGTAGATCTTTGTGTTGGCTATCATTGAGCACTAGAATCATCAAATTCCAATTAGAAATGGATTTGATATGATTTTCTACCAAAATATGTCAAAATCGGATTCGAAATTGAAATGTGTAGAAAGACTACTGTAATTCGAGATTATGACCTTTGTACACTTGGATTCTGAAATTGTAGTTGGCATAAAATTTGTAGAACTATGTGTTATCTTCAAAAAGAGACTTGAATCGTTAATATCTATTAAGAATTGAAAGAGTTATGCACTTTTTTGTGAAACTGCTCAGCTGCCATGTTATGTCTGAGAACAGATTGGATATAGTGTGTTCAATGAAATGTTGGGCTCAATCGATTGGGAATTTGAATACGGTTTCAACTGGACAAAATTATAAAATTGATTTTCTTTCATTTTCAATTGACGGATATTGATTTGAGTCAATATTGAGGGAGATATAAATTTTATGCTATGAAGTGCCGAATTTGGAACTATAACAGAATATAGTTCTCATGATTTATGTTTTTGGGCATTTAAATCGTATCGAGATGATTGAATTTCTTATTGATTTTTCCGGTGAAATGGGTTAATATTCGGCTTACTGTTATGTTTTTTAGGCCGAGGATCATGAAGTAAAGTTTTTGGAACATTTTATGTTCGCAATATTGATTTTGATTATAACAAAACTTTGTTATTTTGTTTCTAATAATTTACTTTAGTGCGTAGGAAGCTGAAACTGATCAGTTACCGAAACTGATCAGTTACCGAGCCTAAACTGAAGCTTTCGAGAACTTCAACTGATAATGCCAACTGATTGCCCAAACTGAATCAGTCCAACTGATGTATCAAGACCAGTTCCACTGATTGATCAGTTGATAAGTGATTCAGCTGAAGACCTTCAGAAGACCGGCCAGCTGATGAAAATCTCAACTGACTAGTTCAACTAAATCAGTGAAATCAGTTCAGCTGACGAGCCAACTGATTTCATCGAACCAGTTCAAGACCAGTTCCACTGACCAGTTCAGAGCATCAGTTAGGAATCAATCAGTGTGGAGAACACGACAAGCTTATTCAATGGAATCCAGCTGTGCATATTGAGTAAAGCATCTGTACTATCAATAGTACAGTTAATGGATGTTGCAGAAAAGTTTAAAGTCGAGAGATTCCTGAAGACATGTCGGAAAAGTCGAGACACAAAGTTCAAGGAACACATTCAAAGCTGCAACGGTCACATGTGATGAGTTTTGGTATACGGTCATCTTGCTGCTATAAATACGGACCAAGATCATCAGCAAAACATAGAGAAGAGGAGAGTGAGAAGAAGAGAGAAAAAAAAGAGAGGGCACGCTTACTGCTTATCAGCTTACAAAAAACAATCAGCCCAGAGAGAATACAAAGTCATATCAGCTTAGTTTAGAAGCTCTTTTCTCAGTGTGTCAGAACACCTTTCGGTGTATTCATTGTTTTGTTCTCACACACACTCACTCACCTCCACCACCTAAATACAGTCTTGCACAAAGACTTTAAACTTGTATATGTAGTTTTTGACACATAGATGTTAAAGAAGTATTGGTTGGCTAGAAGGTGCTGCTTTCAGTCTAGTATAGGAGTTCAGATTAGGCAGTAGCATAAGTCCTAAGATGGGTGGGTTCGTACAAATAGTTGTATAAATCAAAGTCTTCTAGTGTATCCTACCCGAGGAGGTAGAAGGGGTGACATAGGAGCAGTTGAAGTCTCCGAACATCCATAAACATATCTTGTGTATTTTACTGTTTAACTATTATTTTCAAACTGTCTTGATCAGTTAGAGCATCCGTCATTTCAGCTTTCACCATAACTGAACTGATATATGCTAGAAATGATCCTCTGTTTTTCAGTTATTCAGATTACACAAGTTAAAAGGCTTTCACATATTTCAGCTTTCTTCATGAAGGATTACTTCAAGTGTTTTCCACTTGGTACTTTAACCAAACTCGATTTAATTCATTGATATTAACATTCTTAGAACACGAACTATTGCAGTTCTTAGAGAATATTGTGTTTGAAGCACCTTTGGCGCCCAACACACGATCCTTCAATTGGTATCCGAGCTAGCTGTTCTAAGAAGAACATTTGAAGAAAACTGTGAAATATTTTACTTTAAATTAGTTTTAATTGCTATTTAAAAGTATTTCATACTATTTTCGAAACTATTTGAAAATGTTTATCTATCGCTCATTGCGAAGGGTTGAGAGGATTGGCTCTACAACTAACATTGTTGCCACTTCTTTCGACTCAGAGCTTTGGGGTTTTAATCAGCCTGTAGGGTTCTGAGCTTTATCTGTCAAGACTCTCAGCTAAACTGACCAGTGAACACGATTTCAGTTGCAAGCCTACCAGTTTAGCTGATATACAAACGAAGTTTAGCCATGCTGGGATGTTGGATGATTAAAGTGGAGCTTAATCATCAGCATTATGCTGCCGCTTCATTATCATATCGGATAATCAATGTAGTTCAGCATCAATTGAGTCCAGTTTGAGTCAGCTCGACCAGTTAGCCAACAAAGAAATCAAGTTCAAGGCAAGTTAGCTACTCTTCTGGCAAATAAACTCAAGATCGGTGCAGCATTTCAAACAGTCAAGGCAACCAGTTGTTGGTATATCCAGTTCTGTCATACATAAACCAACTGATAACTGATGTTATTTAAAATATGCTATTGTAGTAGCAATTTTCCTTACAACTGATGATGTACTCAAATGTAAAATACAAGGAAGTTTATTTGAATAAATAAACATCATGTTTATCCAGTTGTGTTTCGTTATGACTGAATGGATATTTCCAGATTTCTTGTCTACATTGCTTGAATGATTTTTAACCTTTGAATGGATACTTAGATAATCATTTTTCAAAAAGGAGTTTTTAAATTCAGTTGTTGAGGGGGAGTTTTCTTACCTTCAAATTGAAGTTGTTTTGAAAACCCATTTTATTCAATTCTTGAGGAAGAGCGTTTAACGATGTTTAAGTGTACTATCCCTCGAACTTTAAAAGTGTTTTAAATTGGTTTTACTGATTTAACTGTTCAAGTTTTGTAATCGTCAAAAAGAGGGAGATTTTTGGAACATTTCATGTTCGCAATCTTGATTTTGATGATAACAAAACTTGTTATTTTGTTTCTAATAATTTACTTTAGTGCGCAGGAAGCTGAAAATGATCAGGCTTCTAACTGATCAGTTACCGAGCCTAAACTGAAGCTTTTGAGAATGTCAACTGATTGCCCAAACCGAATCAGTCCAACTGATGTATCAAGTCCAGTTCCACTGATTGATCAGTTGATAAGTGATTCAGCTGAAGACTTTCAGAAGCCCGGCCAGCTGATGAAGAGCTCAACTGACTAGTTCAACTAAATCAGTGAAATCAGTTCAGCTGATGAGCCAACTAATTTCATCGAACTAGTTCAAGACCAGTTCCACTGACCAGTTCAGAGCATCAGTTAGGAATCAATCAGTGTGGAGAACACGACAAACTTATTCAATGGAATCCAGCTGTGAGTACTGAGTAAAGCATCTGTAGTACAGTTAATGAACGTTGCAGAAAAGATTAAAGCCGAGAGATTCCTGAAGATATGTCGGAAAAGTCGAGACACAAAGTTCAAGGAACGCATTCAAAGCTGCAGTGGTCACATGTGATGAGTCTTGGTATACGGTCATCTTGCTGCTATAAATACAGCCCCAGACCATCAGAAAAACATATAGAAGAGGAGAGGGAGAAGAATAGAGAAAAAAAAAAGAGGGAACGCTTACTGTTTATCAGCTTACAAGAAGCAATCAGCCCAGAGGGAATACAAAGTCATATCAGCTTAGTTTAGAAGCTCTTTTCCCTCAGTGTGTGAGAACACCTTTCGGTGTATTCATTGTTCAGTTCTCACACACACTCACTCACCTCCCCCACCTAAAATACAGTCTTGCACAAAGACTTTAAACTTGTGTATGTAGAGTTTGATACACAGACGTTAAAAAAGTGTTGGCTGGAAGGTGATGCTTTCAGTCTAGTCTAGGAGTTCAGATTAGACAGTAGTGTAAGTCCTGAGCTGGTTGGGTTTGTACAAAGAGCTATATAAATCAAAGTCTTCTAGTGTATCCTACCTGAGGAGGTAGAAAGGGTGACGTAGGAGCAGTTGAAGTCTCCGAACATCCATAAACATATCTTGTGTATTTTACTGTTTAACTATTGTTTTCAAACTGTCTTGATCAGTTAGAGCATCCGTCAGTTCAACTTTCACCATAACTGAACTGATATATGCCAAAACCGATCCTCTGTTTTTCAGTTATTCAGATTACACAAGTTAAAAGACTTTCAAATACTTCAACTTTTTTCACGAAGAATTACTTCGAGTGTTTTTCGCTTGGTACTTTAACCAAACTCGGTGTTAACATTCTTAGAACACGAGCTATTGCAACTTTTGGAGAATATTGTGTTTGAAGCACCTTTGGTGCATAGCACACGATCCTTCAAAAGTTGATCATTGGATTTGTCAAGTTGGTATATGTATGTTACAGTTCAGTAACATATAACGGTAACATATAAATTAAGTTTTAAACATAAATATGTGTTGTTATTGTGGTTTATGTGATTATATTGGATATGTGTGTTGCTAAATGCCACATTGTTGTATATGATCATTATGTGGCATATTCTATGTCATTTAGTATAGAGCATGATATTATGACATTCATGTTGAGCCATATCGTTCTTGTTATCTAGTTTTCGATATTCGTTGTTATCTAGCATTGTTGTTTATCTCGAGATCATGGTGTGGCTGATAGACCTATATACATAGAGACACATGAAACTGTAGATATGACTGAACAATCTCGTGGTTAGTGCAGCCTTTTGAGGTAAGCGCTGTGATTGTGTCATCCAGTTGTTTTGTGCAATTCCTGTTATATATCGTTACAGCTGTATGGAGACCGAGTTGGGAGTGTTGATTTGCATAGCCTGGCATACCTCGCATACTTGGTAGGGCAATTTAGCTGCATGACGATGTAGCTCCCCTGTGTGTTGCTCGAGCATTATTCTTGTTGATCGTATTGTTCGTTTGGCTCCATTTACCCCGTTGATATTGAGCCTCATTTCATGCATTTTATATATGTTTTTGCATGATTTGGGTTTATTGTTGTTGTTTAACTGTTTCATACCAGAATCCTAACATCGGTTGTTTACTGGAGGGCTTTTGTGGTTGCTATGGGGCACCATGGTAAGTCTCCCAAGTAGTTTTGTAGCACCAGGCGGTGGAGATTGACGTTGGATTGCTGTGGTTATATCGGTTGGAGTCTCCCAGCTAGTCTTTATGCTTGTCTTGGAGTTTGTGTCAGTTCTATTATGTATTTTATTTTCCAGGGAGATGCTCCGAGTATTTGTATTGGTGTTTGACTTGTTATTATTTAGTTTGGATCAATTTTAATATGTTTTAAAGCCTTGCCGGCTTAGTTGAACTGATGTTTGAGAATTGTTGACGTGTGCCTGGTTGGCACTTGCATGTGAGTGTTTATGATTATCGCAGCGTCAGTCTTAAGATATTTTACTATTTTCTGATGCTTGAGTTTTTCGGGATGTCCTACTTACGGGGAGGTCATGCAGAAATTTTCCTAATCTATGAGGTCCGTTTTAAAGTATTTTTAAACCATTTTTCGCAACATAATTAAATAAAATCATTATTGTTTGATCATTAATTGTCATTAGAGTAAATGAGCCTCACAGAAATACTTATTTTTGCATAAACTCTTCGGGTACCTTTGCAAAAAGAAGTTTATTCTCATTGTGATAATAACCGGTTCAATCCCGAGCAATTTATTTCTTCTTTGCAGGATTCTGAAGGAGTCATGATGAGGAGGAAAATCAGTGTCAAGGATGAGAGAATACCATGACTTGATCTGTATGAACTTGAGATTAAGCACATTGAGGTAAGAGTAGTTACGTACACGATGACTATGAAGCATGTCTTGCTTCCTTACCTTAATTATATGTTGTTTTGTTTTCAAGAGTTTTGAGAACGATTTGAAAATGCGGTATGTTGGAACTTTTCAAGTTCGCAATCTTGATTTTTATGTTAACAAAACTTGTTATTTTGTGTTACTAATAATCTACCTCAGTGTGCAGAAGCTAAGATCAGTCACGAGCTGTTTACATCGCAAACTGAAGATCTAACTGATCGCACAAACTGAATCAGTCTAACTGTTACATCCATTGAGCAATCCAGCTGATTGTCCAGTTGATAGGTGGTTCAGCAGAAGAACCTCAGAAGCCTGGCCAGCCGAAAGAGTGTTCAACTGATGAAGAAACCCAGCTGATCAATCCAACTGAACGAAAGGGAAATCAGTTCAACTGACGAGTCAACTGATTTCACTAGCCCAACTAAAGATCAGTTCAGCTGACCAGTCCATGCATCAGTCAGAATCTTTCAGTTGTAGATGAAGACAAACTATTTCAGTGGATTCCAGCGCGTGAAGATACAAAGCCTTTGTCCAGTCAAAAGACAATAATGGATGTTGCATCAGAGCATTAAAGACAAAACGTTTCAGAATTGCAGTTGAAAAGTCAAGACACAAAGTCCAAAAAACGAATTCAAGATGCAACAGATACAATAAATGAGTCTCACTGTACGATCAGTTTTTCCCGCCTATATAAAGAGAAGATTAGTGAAGAATCAACATATAGAGAGCAGAAGCTTCAACGCAAATAAGAGAGAAAAGAAAGGGCACACATATTGCAAATCAGCTTTCAGAAGCAATCAGCCCAGAGGGATATTTCAACGTGTTATCAGCTTAGAATAGAAGCCTATATTCCTCAGTGTATGAGAACATGCTTGTTCAGTTCTCACACACAAAATCTCTTAAAACACCCAAATACCGTCTTGCACAAAGACGTTAAACTTGTGTATGTAGTCTTTGACACATAGACGTTAAAGAAGTGTTGGCTGGAAGGTGCTGCCTTCAGTCGTAACTAGGAGTTAAGTTTAGGCAGTAGTGTAAGTCCTAGCTGAGTGGGTTTGTACAAAAGTTTTGTATAAATCAAAGTCTTCTAGTAGATCCCACCAGTGGTAGTAGAATGGGTGACGTAGGAGCAGTTGAAGTCTCCGAACATCCATAAACATATCTTGTGTATTTAACTGATTAACTGTTATTTTCAAATTGTTTTGATCAGTTAAAGCATTTGTCTGTTCAGTTGTCACCATAATTGAACTGAAGAATGCAAAAACTAATCTAGTCTTTCTCAGTTATTCAGTTTACATAAGTTAAAATGTTTTCTAATAACAATTTTCTTCACGATGGATTACTTCGAGTTTCTTCCACTTGGTTTTAACTCAAACTCGATTTATTTCATCGGTGTTCATATTCTTAGAACACGAGCTATTGCAGCTCATTGGAGAATATAGTGTTCGAAATACCTTCGAAGGCACTAGCACAATCGATCCTTCACGGTAGTTAAGAGACAAGATTTAAATTTAGCTTTTGTTTCTAAGTTTTAAGGAAGTGAGAGTAGTGAGAAATTGCGTGCATTAAGTTTAAATATTGTTGATTTTGATTTCTGAGGAAATTTTAAATTAGTGAGACTTAGTAGCAATAAAAGTTTGAATTCTTGTGATATTTCAAAGGATTGCTTTGATAATACATGTGACATATCCTATTTGCATGCTTGTTATTTGTTTGATAAGAGTTGTGAAAAGTGCATGGTTGAATATGAAAATTTCTATGTTCATAATGAATATTTGTTCAAAAATAATAAATGTTTCATTCTATATTCATTGCATGAGCGACATACTATTGAGACACATTGTTGTGATTTGATCATTGATGTGTTACATGATTATATGTGTTGGTTACATATGAAAATGTATGTTGAGTGAGATTGTGAAACATGCAGTGCGCATAGGAAAATGACATCTAGGCTATATTCTTATATATCCTCGTGAGCAAAGGTCGTACACTAGCATGAAATTTTTGTGGAGTTAACTAGGTCTAAGAAGGGGATAAATTTGATTTTCATGATTATTAATGATGTTTTATTATTATCATTTGATGTCATTTATTATTTATCATATGGCGTAATTGATGAAGATATGGCGAAAACAACCATAAATTTGGGGTTTCTAGGGTTGGGGGAGCACGTGGACGATAACGTCGACAAGCTAGAGTTGAAAGGTAATCATTTCGATAATATAACTATTTATATTACTAATTTGCTCTGTTTTTGTGTAGGAAGCAAATATTTGAAAATACATATTTTTTAGAGTTGAAAGGTAATCTTTGACAATTTTGACTTAGTAGTCAAATACTACTAATTATTATTTAATTAGTAAATTCTAAGTTTACTAATTAATTATGATTTCATTATAATCCCGATTGACAATCAACCACCGCCAAATTGTACAAATCTCGTTATTATGGTGAAAAGTGAAAATTTCGAATATCAAAATTTTTCACCTATTCATTTTTCACAGCTACTTATTTTGGAACTTCCTTCACTAAATTATGCAGTTACACCCTCCTTACTTAATTAGCAGTTATGCTAACTTACACAACTTCCAAATATGAAAACTATTTATAAAATCATTTATAAGAAACTTGTTTGATCTCCATAAAACTAAAGTCATCAAATCTAACTCATTGAATTTGACTATCTTAACGGGAACACAGAATCTGATATTTGTGTGATCTACAATGGTTCAGGGATACCGCTACTCGTGGGTTCACAACTTCATGTGATTCAGGACAACATTTTTCCTTATTCAGGATTTCCCTAATTAGACCAATTCTTTACATCGAACGTCAGAACTCGAGTCTGAATGCACTCATCAGATCATGGTAAGAGCGTCTAATAGCATCACTCCATGATCTCCTAGGTATCATTGATAGTATATGAAAAAACCAGTAAGTTATGGTTAGCATACAGTACGGTCCCTTCAACTCATATATCCCGATCAAATCTACAACCATTGGTACATTGGGAAATGCAAATGAATCTGATAATGATATGATATATCTTTGAGTAAAAATAGTAACATCAAATATGCAACTAGGAAAAACACATTTTCCTGAAACACATGTCTTGCTATGGTTAGAGACTCATTATACTATTAACTAATCAGATTACATATGATATTTTCACCAGTAGGTGAGCGGTGAATCTCCGACTACAATGTATTTTTTTAACATATTTCGAAACTACATCCAATCTCACCACCTGATGACCATTAATAAAGTCGGTAAACGAGTCAAAGTGGATGTTAGTACGCGGAGCCTCCATGTTATCTCGGGTCAAAGGACTAATGTTGAGTATCATAATTAATGACTAATCCACTTGATAAGTGATAACCACTTGAAAACTCCAATAGAGAGTTGTTCAATGTCTCATCAAATGAACACACATCTCTATGAATAATTACCTACATGCCATTAATAATGAAATGTGGCGTTTACATCACATATGCTATTATCGAGCTCAAGCGACCTTTATCTTTATTTTAGGCGACTGAATAGTAACTACTTTAGAATATATAGTAAATTTCTGTATGAATTTCATGATCTACGTTGAGAGAATACCTCATGATACTTATTATATATTCCAGGACTTTATCTATGCAGCTTGCATGAGATACATATAAATTAAATACTATAATTGGATAAAACCGTAAAATATCATTAAAATAAAGATTTTTTTTTATACATAATAGTCAATAAAGCCCTACACATAAGTTGGCTTGCAGAGTAACTACTCTAACAATCTCTTACTTTCCCCAAAACCAAGTACTTATAGATCTCAAACTCATTGATTCACGATGTTTTTCAAACAATAGCCTAACAGAGACATCGTTAGTGGATCAACAATTGTAGCTACAGAGGCGACTCTTTCTAGTGATATGTCTATTCTTCCCATAATCTCCTGGATGATTTGGAACTTCTTCAGTATGTGTTTGGATTGATGATGAGACCTCAGCTCCTTTGCTTGCGTAACGGCACCGATGTTATCATAGTACACTGGGACTAGATCGGCTCCTTGAGGAATGACGCCTAACTCTTGGATAAATTTCTCATCCAAACAGCCTCCTTTGTTGCAGCTGATACAACTATGTATTCGGCCTCAATGTTTGAATCTGTTGTGGTTTCTTGATTGAAACTCTGCCAAGAGGCACCACTACTATTAAGCTTGAATACAATCCAGATGTTAATTTCGAATCATCCACATCTTATTAGAAGATTGAATCAATGTAGCCTTCTAATTTTAATTCTCCACTCCCGTAGACCATGAATAAATTCTTAGTATTTCTCCAAATATTTAAGAATATCATTTACGATTTTCCAATGCAATGAACATGATTCAATTGATATCTGCTTGCAACACTGAGTGCAAAGGCTATATTAGGTCGTGTGGATATCATAACATACATAATATTATTAATGGCAGACATATATGGAATGCGAGTCATTGTTTTTATCTCATCATCAGTCTTAGGGCACATAAACTTGGATAAAGTTGCATCATGACACATGATATCATCTCTTGGACTCATCCATAAAGAATAGTATGTTGTCAATATAATTGGCTTGGATGAGCTATAATATCTTATTTGATCTATTTCTATTGATCTGTATTCCTAACCTTGAATACACAAGGTTACTTAAGATTCTTAACAAAATCAAACTCTTTGATAGTGTTGTCAAATATGAGGTTCAAATTCCTTGATGCCTGTTTGAGTCCATAGATGGATTAATGAAGTTTGCATAATTTACGCTAACTTCCTACTTATTTGAATTTTTCAAACTGATACATGTAAATATCTTTCATAATGTCATTATTAAGGAACATTGTCTTCACATCTATCTGCTATATTAGCCATACCATGCAGCTATGATAGCAGTATCGTAACGAACTTGAACATTGGTACTGGAGAAAAAATCTCCTCGTAGTCAATTCTTTGTTCAAAATCTGAACATCATTTCAGTAATGTTTACATATATATCCACAATGGTTGTCCATAGGAATTATCCTATACATATAATAATTTTTCGACCTCTATAATCTATTTATAAAATATAATTATATATAATATTACTTCTTTAAACCATTGACATCTATTCTTTTAATATTATGTTTGAATAAAGAAGATTATTTATTATGTTTAGAGTAGGTCTTTTGTGAGACAGTTTAACGTATTTTTATTAGTGAGATGAGTCAAATCTGCTTATATTTACAACAAAAAGTAATAATTTTGGCATAAAAAATAAATTTTTTTCATAGATGATATAAATAGAATATCCGTCTTACGTGAGTTTTTGTTTACGTGAGTTTTTGTGTTATTATTAGTATTATTTTAGTATAGATTACGATGTTGAAATATATTATTTATAAAAACAAAAAATGTAATTATGTATTTAAACCTAAAAGATCAATATTATTTCAATATAGATTATGGTTACGATGTTGAAATATATTATTTATAAAAACAAAAATTGTAATTATGTATTTAAACCTAAAAGATCAATATTATTTCAATATAGATTATGGTTTTGAAACAAATTATTTATAAAAATTATGATTTTAGACATTATTTTACTTTATTAGTGTATTGGCCTTTCAGGGAAAAAATAATTGCTATTTTCTCGTGCTTTCCGATGAAATCAAACGTAAACTATTACTATATACCATCTCACTTTACCTTTTCCAAATTCTCATGCTGTCACCATTAAACTATTGTTGATTCGTGGCTGCAATGAGACAGACATTCTTAAATCAATCCCACAAAATAATATGATAAATCTTCACCAATAAAGAATCAAAGATTAGTGGATATCGTGTAGTGTGTGTTGTGCGTGATTCCTGAGATATTTTTACAATTGGAGCCAGTTTCTTCCACATATCATTCTCTTTCTTTTCATCACCACGACGAAGCCCACCTCAGATTCTTGCTATTACCATTTGGATATGCTATTCCGTGGCTCACATATGTCCCACGGTATTTTTCTTCAAACGTCACGTTATCGTTTCAATTTTCATTCACCACCTACCACTTGGGCTATGAGTTAAACTTGGTTACACTGTTCACTTGTCATTCCGGATTGAAATGTTGGTTTTCTGTGTGTTATTGCTTCGAGTGTTTTTTTTTTTTATTTTTGTTATGCTTTGTGGGTTCTGTTGATGAAGGGTATTTAGTTTTGAGTTTTGGTTGCGAGTTAGTGTTTTCCTTGGGGGTTGGGGATGTTTGAACGTGATGCACATGCACTCTCTTGATATTTGATTTGATTCTACGGACTGGATTTTGGGTTTTGAGAGTTTTTATGTCCTTTTGATTTCGGACTTGGATTGTTTGTGCTTACTGCCGATTTGATGAATTCCCCATGTTTACCTCCCGATATGAAACCCTCTTGATTGTAACTGTTCATTTTGATTGTTGGATTCAAACTGCTGTTTATGGCTTATTAGTTCTGCTGGGGTCCTACTTTTGTGTTTTGAAGCTTGAATAAGTTCTTTTCGTGTGTATTTTATTACTTGTTCACTTGTTGGAATTTGATGCAAGGGCTACAGATATGACAATGGTTATTTTTTATATCTTCCTTGGGTTTGGAAGTTTAAAACGCTGCATGACGATTAATGATTCGAAAGGGTTATATATGGTTTCTTTTACATTTAATTTCAGAGAATTGATAATCTCATTTGGTAAATCCCTGAATTAATGTGCATTTGATTTCCCTTTTCCATGGTGAAGCCAACATACTTTTGTGGCTATGCAGCATTCTTCTGGCCCAGTTTTCGAATATTTTCCCAGCAACTCGAGACTGTGTGCTTGGATGACTGTGAATTCCATTCTATCTCACCCTCTTTAACAGAAAAAAGTTTAGGTATGGCCCAGTTGAGATACCATTTTCTTTACATATTCAGACCCAGGTGTTTCCTATGCTATCTCTTGGAAGATTTTCGCGGTAGCCCATCTGTGAATCATATTTGCTTCATTTATTATTGTGTCGACTATGATTTCATAATTGTTTTCTTCTGAATTTGAGTTATCTATGAACCTTAAGGTATGCTTTCAGTTTGAAGGATGAATATCCCGAGTTACTCACTTGATTGGTCTAATTTCCTTTCAATAGCTTATATGATTGGTATTCCATCCTTGTTCATCTAAATTTATTTCTGCTGTAACTTTTTCGTATACGTTTATGTTACAGCACAAATCGATCTTATGGTTCAATGGAAACATTTTAATTGAAATGGACGAAGCGGTCAGTGATGCCATGGCTGAACCTGTTGGCACAACCATCATCCGAAATAAAGAAAGTGAGTTCTCATTGAAATCTAGCAGCTCAAGTGGGCTTGAATCAAATGAAATGGCTATGCCTCGTATAGATGATTATCCCGAGAACTCGAAAAATCCATCACCAGAAATTTCATATGTGAAATTTTTAGACAGAATCGGTTCTTCTAATCATGCTAGTGCCAGCCCTCATTGTATGGATGATGCAGGGGTGATGGTTGAGGAGTTGACTCTGAAAAACTATGATGGAGAAAAGATGGCTATAGTCGGTACATCAAATAATAGAAATAGAATGCAAACTAGGCGAAACCAATGGCAGCATTTGTATCAAGTGGCTGGTGGATCAGGAGTTGATAGCTGGCGTGGACAATCTCGGTGCAAAGAAAAAGATCTCAAAACAGAAATTGCCTGGGAAGACAGAGACAAAAATTTATTTTGTGAGCTTCTAGATAAAAGAGAACCTCAAAAGAACAGCAATTGCAAGACATTCGTGAATGATCTTTTGAGTAGTGATAACAAAGTTTCTACAAGTGAAATGTGTTCTTCTGGAACAATAAGGACAAGATTTTTATCAAAATCCGGTTTCTCAGACTACTTAAAAAGTACACTGAGAGGCAAAGAAGTGATGCATAAAAGTCCAGTTTGCAAAAGATCGAAAGTCAAGTCTGGGGACCATGATCATCCCAAGACTGGCAATGCCAGATTAACAGATTCTGTTATACCATTAGGTTCAACTGCAGCTGCTGCTTCACCTCTTTCACATGATTTTTCTGAACCGTGGAGTTGTCTGAATTCTGATATTGTCGGTGATGGAATCAGTTTAAGAGATTGGCTTGAAACAGGTAAAAGTAAGGTAGATAAGGTGGAGAGCTTGCGCATATTTAAACAGGTCCTGGATCTTGTTGATCTTGCTCATTCTCGTAGGTCTTTCCTTCAAGATTTGAGGCCTTCTTGCTTCAAGTTGGTAGAATTATGTCAGGTACTGTACATAGGATCTTCTGCACACCTTGGGGTCAAAGAAAATGCCAATGATCAAGAGATCCACCTTTCAAAATTTAGCCAAACTGAAATGAGGTCAATACATCTGAGAAAGCCTCCCTCTGATAGCCAGTCAGTGAAGAAGAGGAAATTAGGCGAGAATCCGAATTTTGCTTGGAGGTGGCCGCAATTTCCATCTAGGTCTAGCATTATAGCTGCACCCGAAAATGTCGTCCTTGCAGATAATGCTGCCCCTAAGGATCCTAGCATTGATTTTGCTAAGGAGCACATCCCTAAGACAGAAAGCATTAACAAGAGTTTATTTTTTGGACTGAATGTTCCTACGTCATCACAGCAATTGCAGGCTTCTGTGAGCTGTATGTTGGAAAAGAAGTGGTATTCCAGTCCTGAGCAGTTCAATGACAATGGCTGCACAATTGCATCAAATATCTATTCCTTGGGGGTGCTTCTATTTGAGGTACTAATGACTTGTATTCAATTGGTTTTCTTTACTGTCCTAGACTCGAATCATACTGGACTGATATTAAATGTTGGATGTGACAGTTATATAATTATCATGTAGCTGACATGAAATTTATGACTATATAAGTATTATTGTAAGAAAAAATGAGATTGTCTCAGTGGCTCAAAATGATCTTTCGGCAGTTGTAGTCATAATCCAGAGGAATTTACCATCTGGAAGTTTGTCACTACCTTCTCGATCATAGCATCCGTGTTTCTGTGCAAATATCCTATTTCTAAATGTTCGATCCCATTTACAATCCATTCACACTCATCTCCATTTCTTTTTTTTTTTTCCATCTACCATTCCGTGTCTTTACCACATCATTTAATGAATTTATTTTTGAAAGTGTGTAAAATGATAGCCAGCTTTGATATATGGCAGACTGATCATGGCAAGAGTTAAATTTTATATGAAAGGTTAGGATAACTTGTGGAAGCGGTGGACTGGTGCCTTTTGAGATTCAGATAAGCTATCTTCATATTTCAACAAGCATCTACTTTGACGGAGTCCTTGATTTTTGTTCAATTTATTTCTTTACAAATCTGAATAAAAAAAAATGGAAGAAAGCTTTAGTTACGATTAGAAATTGATTTTTTTTTTATCTTCAATTACGGAAAAATATTGATAGTGATAACGATTTAACTCAAATATTTTAAATCATGTATCAATTAAACCACATCATTTGGGTGGTTGTGGTCAGTCATGTTTTATTTTTTCTTCTTATACTAATTGTGTCATTTATTTCTTGAAGTTTTTATCAAATGTTGTGGATTCCTTTCAGCTACAATGCTCATTTGATTCTGGAAGATCTCGTGCTGCTGCAATGCTTGATTTACGTCATAGAATTCTCCCTCCTAGCTTCCTCTCTGAGAGTCCCAAGGAAGCCGGGTTTTGCCTTTGGCTGCTTCATCCTGAACCTTCTTTACGCCCAACGACCAGGTATTTTCATTCTCTCTAATTACGTTGCAAACCTTTATCCTCCCAATTTATTGTCCTTTACTCTTCTTGGCTGTTGGAGGAAGATCGGAACTGATGATTTTCAGAGTAAACTGGACTCTGAAGTGTCCTTTGCCGAAGTGAATTAGTTCACATGATGTTTACATATATTATATATTTGCAACATTGATATTTTTTTATATTAGGTGGAACCTGTTATTCCAGAGGAGAAGAAATTAATGGGTTGGCAAGGGATTTTTCCTATTTATTCCTATGGCTTTTTTGGTTTAAACTTTAATTGATTGAATTATCTCTTTTTAAATCAATATGATCTGCATGATAGTTAGCTTGTGAGTCCTTTATTCCTTACATTGTAATCGGTTATGGAACATTAAGTAAATGTAAATTGTATAAAATTCCATTCAAATTCATGATTGGTGCATCTATTCAAGAAATGGGGGCCTGTAGTTTGTATACTTGGAAAATCAATTGTGGAAAATTTATGTTCTTGGGAGATCACGTCTTTCATCCTTGTCTTTATATTACATTGTTTCGAAGTCATATTTCAGCAACTAATGTCAACAATTATTTCTACATGGCAGGGAAATTCTGCAATCTGAATTTATCAATGGAATTCAAGAATCATCCGGGGATAAGTTTTTGTCATCTATTGATGAAGAAGAAGGAAAATCTGAATTGTTGTTGTCTTTTCTTTCGTCGTTAAATGATGTAAAACAAAAGGATGAATCCAATCTAGTTGAACAAATCCAGCAGATAGAAGCTGACATTGAAGAGGTTGAGAAAAGGCGGCCAAAAAAATCACAGGTCTTATCTCCCTCACCTGGGGAATCATTGTCCGCATATGATAAAGAAACAAGGTCAACAAATAACATCAAGCAACTTGAAAGTGCTTACTTTTCTATGAGGCCCAGTGTTCGGCTTTCAGATAGTGATGTTGCCACTCAAAGATATGGAGAACTATTGGGGAAGAATGAAGCTAAGGGTAATACCACGGATTATTTAAGCGGTTTCTTTGATGGTTTGTGCAAATATGCTCGTTACAGTAATTTCAAAGTTCAAGGGATTTTGCGGATTGGAGATTATAATAATTCTCCAAATGTGATATGTTCATTGAGTTTTGACCGAGATGAGGACTATTTAGCTACAGGTGGGGTGTCAAAAAAGATAAAAGTTTTTGGATTTCAAGCTTTATTTGATGAATCTGTGGACGTTCATTATCCGGTTATTGAGATGGCAAACAAATCAAAGCTCAGTTGCATTTGCTGGAATAGCTACATAAGTAACTATCTTGCTTCGGCTGATTATGATGGCACTGTCAAGGTGTGTATAAACGTAGTTGATAAATATATTTACTTCTATGAGAGGGTGGTTGGGGCTTTTTGTTGTCTAAAAATTTCCATTTTGTAATATTTATTCTTTTGTTAGGAATGCGTAAAAATTTTCTGCACTTAATTTTGCCTTAATGTCCTGGACTAAATTTCGAAGCACCAAGGATTTTGTGAATGAAATAACCATAAACTGCTTGAAATCTAATGATATCCTAGTAGCCCTGAATCATGCTTATGCCACCAAAAATGTCAATTTCTGTCTACAAAGCAGCTTTAATATCAAATTAATATTCTTGCAGAAGTCAGTACATTTGTTTTCAAACGGTTGTGAAAAGTTTATGACATTTGTGGTTTTTAACGTTACCATGTATCCTTGTATACGTATGGCTATTCTTATGATTGTAAGTACTAATTTTTTGTCTCCATTCCATTTCCCCCCAAACTGAAAATGCTGATACAAGTTATTGTTTTGTTTCTGTGTTGTTCTCGACATAACTTTCAAAATGTTTTTTAGTTATGGGATGCGACAACTGGTCAAAGTTTTTCCCATTTCAGTGAACATACTGAAAGAGCATGGTCCGTTGATTTCTCTCGTGTGGATCCTCTAAAACTAGCCAGTGGTAGTGATGATCGTTCTGTAAAACTTTGGAGCATCAACGAGGTTTGCTTCGTCTTCTCTGTATCTGTATATGTGCGTTATGCTTACAGAGTTGATGAAAGCTGCTATTTTTTTCGGAGTTTCAAGTTCTTCTCTTCTTTTTTTTCAACCTAATCTTAAAAGTATATTGAACTCACAATCATACCCTCTGGTTGTTACAAGGTTTGATTTTGTGAACAAAAATTGAGTTCTTGTGAATTGTAGTTTGACAACCATGTATAGTAGGAAAATGTGATGTTTTTCCTCTGTATCCTAAATAAGCAGTGGCAAACCAGCCAGTAGCTTTACCAAAAAATTTGGGAACAGTGATGGATTTCCTTCTTCAAGTTATTGATTTTTCTTTGTGGAGCTTAAGACTTAAAGGCCGAATCTGAATAAAGAAGTAGTTAGTCTGGGAAACACTTTGTTAAGTAGGATTTTTTCTATCTAGAAATAGTTTTGCATTTGGATACAGTGAAATTTACTGTTCTTTTATCCTCTAAGAAGAAGTTGAAGTATAGAAGTCTTAAAACCATGACTTTATTTGGTTTTGTTCCCGATGTTTTAAGGTTTGTTTTGAGTTTTGGTTGAAGTCAACTTAAATTTTTATAATATATTACTTTGTGAGAGCATAATATAAATAGAGCATTTCTTGCGAGTAAAAAGTTGATTTAGAACTAATGGTTATGTAGGGATATGTGAAAAAGAGTAATATTGTAGTACTGTTTTTATTTAGATGGAAAATTGATTTTTAAAAGTATAAAACGAACAAATTGAGAGTTAAAGTAAGCGAACATCAAATTTTTTTGTTCTTTAAATTGTTACATCTTTTATCTTACCCATTTTTTTTATGTAATGCAGAAAAATAGTTTAACCACAATCAAGAACCATGCAAATGTGTGCTGTGTGCAATTCTCATCTGACTCCGCTCACTTGTTGGCATTTAGCTCCGCCGACTACAAGACATTTTGCTATGATGTTCGTAACGTTTCAACTCCTTGGTGCATATTGGCTGGCCATGAGAAAGCTGTTAGTTATACAAAATTCTTGGATGCCACGACTCTTGTTACCGCATCTACTGACAACACGCTTAAGATTTGGAATCTGAATAAAACGAGTTCTAATTCTATATCAAGAAACGCTTGTGTATCGACACTTAGAGGACACACAAATGAGAAGGTTGGTTGGTTTTATTCGTTTCTGAGTTACATTCACAAAATTTGTGACCTAACGTAGAGTTTGCTTAATTTTTCCGGGTCTACTCAACATTATACCCTTTCTCCTGCAGAACTTTGTAGGTTTATCTGTTGCTGATGGTTATATAACGTGCGGTTCAGAGACCAATGAGGTGGTATTCACTTCTATCTAACGTTTTTCATATTGTTGATGTAAAAACCAAATTCATATGAATGTCTTTGCTTACACCAACAAAGATAGCCGATAGAAAGGAAGCAACTCAAATTATTTAAACCGTGTGATATGCTATAAGTATCACATTTCAATCAATTTATCATATTAACAGTCGGGCATAATAGTATGAGCTATTTTCGCTCCCCAAATAATCCCTCTCGACAACTGCATCAACTTGCAAATTAAAGAAACTGAGTATGTGAGCTTGGATTTTATAGCAACTGTGTAAGCCAAGTGGTTGGTGGTTGTCAATATATCGAAAGTTATAGTTTGTGATCTTCGATGCTTCAATTATGACTTTACATGATAGGATCCATTGTTGTTTCAAAAAGAACATGATAGAGGTTTCTATTACTTGAAACTCAATGTGATTTCCTGGGATCCACTGTAAAATAGATCAGAGATAGAAAGGAGAAATATTTGCCAATTATACGAAGTACTGCATTCTTTACCATTAGCCATGATTCTGTTTGTCTGAAGCCTATAGATCTTTAACCTTCCCCTTTCGTTAATGTTTGTCTCCAGGTTTTTGCATATTACAGATCTCTACCTGTGCCGATTACTTCCCATAAATTTGGCTCCATTGATCAAATTACGGGCAAGGAAACCGAAGAGAGCAACGGACAGTTCATTTCAAGTGTTTGCTGGAGACGAAAATCAAATATGGTAGTTGCTGCTAATTCATCTGGCTGCATCAAACTTCTGCATTTGGTTTAGAAAGAAAATAAAGCTCGTCTCCGTGGGATGACATTCTTAACCATTCATTGTCTATAAAATGTAAGAACTTCCTGAATTGTGGTCATCTGATCTATACACATTAATGTTCTTGATTTATACGTGAATGTTGAAAGAAAAAAATTGGGATGATAGCAAATCTTTTGTTCCTAATCACAGTATAATTTACATGTATTTTGTTAGTCAACGTATTTTTTGTGTATGGTATTTATACTTAGTATTTGTGTGAAATAATCTACAAAACAAATTTATATATATATATATATATTTTTTGATTACAACTCACGCGGAGAGGGGGGATCGAACCCGGTAAAACCGGCTATTCCGACAGGGGATGAGACCACTAGGCTACAAGTCCGGTCTCACAAATTTATATATTTTAATCCTATGTTTTTTATATTTTTTCAATCCTTAACTAAATTGGGAAAAAAATTATTACTTAAAAAAATGTAAGAAATAAATTAGATAAATTATAAATGATTGATTATTTAAAATAATTATTAATTTTAACTCTTTCAAATATGAGATGTTTAAAAACAATTGACCGATAATTTTGGTTGGGATTAAACTTAAAAATATGCAGTCTTGAAGTGAGTGCGAGTCATTCTTACATAAATTATTACTAATATATTAATTATTTGTTTTAATATAGGCAAAATCAATTAAATGATAATTGTGATTACTTGAACTAATTTAAATGAAATATACTATACTAAAATAAATTCCGCAACTAAATTAGTTGAATGCAAGATAAAATTCCAAGCAAATGACCGGATACACAACGATATCAATTAGCAATTATTACCATACTTGGTTGTGATTAAATAAGAATTGCCACCAAACTGCTCTTTGTAATCAGGGGTGAGCAAAATATGGTTCAAACCGGAGAGTGAGTCTTATGTGAGACGGGTAATACTATTCATGTATGACCCAAATAAGAGATCCGTCTCACAAATACGACCCGTGAGACCGTCTCACACAAGTTTTTGTCCAAACCTAAAAACTGAAAATTCAAATCAGGAAAAATAGAAAATCGAACCAAATCGAATCGTAATTCAAAATAATATTTTGGTTTTATAAATTAAAACCGGAGTTATTATGATTTGGTTATGATTTTATATAATTCAAAATTGAACCGACCGTAAATCATACTTTAATAAAATAAATATTTTATATATACACTGATTTTCTCAACTCTTCAGAAACTGTCAAACAACAAATAATACGAAAAACAGTCCGATGATTCTTATGAATATTATATACTCAAATATAGCAAATAAACAAGATAAGTAAATGCAATAAAGGAAATGATATAAGAATTTTATGGATGTTCGTAGACTCGAGTTCCTACGTCACTCCTTCTTCCTCTTAAGAAAGCTATCAGTATAAGACTTTGGTTTTACAATTCTTTGTAACAACTCGATTCAACCTTAGGAATTATTCACTGCTTAAATCGAAAATCCTAATTAACTCGAACGGTTGACACACACATTCTAACAACCAATACAACACAAATGAATTTAAAAAGTGAATCGTTAGATTCAAACCGTCGAAGAACTCTTCAAATGTACAAGATAGAAATGGTCGAGTAGTTTGACAGAAGCCTTTGATGATATGATAAATGATCTTTGATGGAAGGGCTGATGAGCAGTAGTTGATATCAGAGTGATGAGTACTTTGAAATCTTTTCACAGATGCTTTAATTGTGTAAAGTCTCGTAGTTGTTAAGGTTCTAAGTCTTTGAAACTATTCTTGAAATTCTTTATTTATAGCACTTCTTGGAACGTTTGACTATAGCTCAATAACTGAGGATTTATGAAATAGCACTATCGTTACCGTCCTTTCCTAATTTATCATACACTTTAATTAATGAAAAATTTGATATTTACCAAATTTGAGAGGAAACATCCACTGACAGAAAAAAGTATGTTGGGTTAAGCGTGCATGAATGAAAGTAGTACAGAGATGGGTGACCTCCTGGGAAATTCTCATGCGTCAAGCTGCTGACATTGCGCCGTTTGATCTGGTTGAATAAGTGAGCTGGAAAAGAGTGAAACAAGATTTTAAAAGGTAATACTGTCTTTTCTGGGGACACGACCGACGGTAGGGAAAGGTTAAGACTGATCTCTAAGGGATATGAGACAGCACCAGCAGATAGACACGCACCTCTCCGAACTCATGGGCCTAACAGTTGGACCCATTAGCACCCAAGCTGGTGCACTCTGTGCTGCCACAAGTATAAGGGTTGCGTCTTGGCTAACAACTATAACTTTTATCCAGTGATAAACGCTTGATCCTAACAAAATAACTAGCTTTGTGCGTAAACTTTTTAGAAAAAACAATATGATTTTCTGATATCCAGTTTGTCGTGCATGACCAGTCTACCAAATTTTCTGATAAAGTAGGTGAAATACTTATAAGACGTGTGGTTTGTATCTGAAGATGACTTTACTTAATCGTTTATAAACGTACTTCGATAACATGAACGATTGAGTAGCCCTTGAATTAATCCGAGAATTAAACGCTTTACGAATTAGTAGGAAATTAAATCGAAAGCCTCGAATTTAAGCTAAATAAAAATATTTGACATTATATTTAAGCTATAATTATTTGGGATGGTCTAGAGTCAATCAAAGTAAGAAAAATTCAAAATCGAGAAATTCTAAGTCCAAGGATAAAACGGTCATTTTACACCTAAAAAATGTTAGACATCCTGGAAATTCCCTGAATGCTGTAAATAACGTTAATATGTTTATTTTAAATGTTTATGAAATTATGTGATGAAACGTTAATGATAAAAGACATGTTGCATGCTTGGTTTAAAAGAAAAATGAGTTATATATGCTTGAATTTTTATAAGTGATGGAAATATGAAAAGTTGAGGGAGGTGAAGTGATTGTCACTAATACGATGATTATGATGATACGATGATATGTAAGGTCGAGGCTCAGTTGACGGGTGAGAGTGTCGATGATGTCCCCGCCGTCCAGTACTAGTGTGGTTACACGTAGATGGATCCATCGAATTTCAGCTGATACGAAAGTCACAATCAACGATCTGAATTCAATCAAAGGAAAACGTTTACGTATATGATGAAAAGGAAAATGTATATAATGAAAGGAAAAATGTTTAAGTTTATGTATGTTCATGAAAAGCTATTTTAAGTAAAAGTATTTCACTGTTGCATGTGATTGTATATGTATTACTTGTTATCATGGTTAAAGTTTGTTGAGTCAATAGACTCACTAGATGTGATTGATGCAGGTGAGCACGATGTTGATGTTAATGGAGGACTTGATGGTTAAACTAGCAGGGGTTAAAGTGCACATAACCCGAGGACTGTCGCTAGTCTTCTGCAATTAAATTAAGTCTATGATTTAAGTTATTTTTAAGATTTTATTTTATATGATGCTTTTGAGAGGTTTTTGAGATGATGTTAGAGCTAAGTTTATTTTTGAAAAAAAAATGTTAAATTTAGTTTTGATTGACGATTTGCGATTTTATGTTTTAGTTGTGTTCTTTTGGATTTTCAAATAATATTTGGTTGGTTTATTTTTAAAAAGTGCAAAGTATTTTAAAATATGTTTATACATACATATATATATANTAACTTTACATAAATGGAAGATACAAATTAAAAATGGTTTCGGATTTCTAGGATTTCTGGGTAACGGTTAAAGGTTTCTGGGATTTGGATATGAGAATGAGTGATTAGAGAGAGAGAGAAGAGAGAGAAGAATGGGTAGAGAGTGGTAAAATGTTTCGGTGCCTCCATACTGAGGTATTATCCCTTTTTTATATATTTTTTTAGGGGTATTTTTGGAATTTTTTTAAACACATGAAAATGTACATATCAATACAAATACAAATACAATGCTTATACAATCAAACATTAATATAATACAAACATTTATACACCACTATTTCCAAATATTGGTCCTTGGTCGTCTGGTCCAAGGAGATCATCTTCTTCCAGGTTAAGCGAATCATCAGAAGATTCTGACTTTCTTGAAGGTCCTGGTGAGAATTTCATTAGTATAGCTTGCATTTCTTCAGGAGTTTTGGCAGCTGCAAGCATTGCCGTCATTTGGGATTTTTGTGCCAGGAATTCTGTCTGTTGTCGTGGTGGAATCCTGTAAAGCGGTTTTTGAGTTGGGACTCTTGTATTTTTATCATTGATGATCCAAGCTTGGACATTGGTGGCTGTAAGGCTTGGAGGTATTTTAAATTTGTCCCACCATTTGACCTTAAATCTTCTCTTAATTTGTAAAATTTTTTCGTCTGAAAATTCAACAGTCCATGAAAGGACCCAAGGCAGATAAAATTTCATGCAAAAAAGGGCAAGAGGATGGAATCGTTTTTCTTCTGCTGTTGGGGCATATTGGGTTCTAAAAAGATTAAAGGAATTTTGGACAGGGTGTTTGAGGATCTCATAGGTGGAACCAAAATATTCCCACCATGTGTACCACCAGGTTGGAAATTTTTTGGGATTGCAAATCTTGGTATCAAAATAGAATAACCAGGTGTGCTTATGTTTTTGATTTTGAATTAAGAAGGAATTGTACCAGGCCTGTTGATAGTCCCAGTAATTAAAAGATATTTCAAAAAATGATGCTTCTTTATATTTTTCTGGAAATAATATAGGTTTTAACAAATCATAACCCCGGTCAATTGGAGTAATGACTTTTAGGATTTTACAGGTGGAATAAGCAGGATCATCATGGCTTTGGTCCAAGAAGAAGTTTTTAAATAATGCAGAGTCAGTAGTTTCCAGAATTGCTTGGTGAAAATAAGGGGTATTATTTTCGTTCCAAGGTTTATAATATCGTCCTTTTCCAAAGTATTTTTGAGGTGTTTCAAAGGGATCTTTTTCATGGAATCCTGGTTCAACATGTATTATATTCTGCCAATTATATTTCTCAAAGTAATCAGAAGGAGGGTTTAATGGTGGTTGTGTGAGAACAAGCTGGGAATTTGTAGTGTGATAAGAGGTTTTTGAGGAATTATCGGAAAACGAAACAGTTTGGAAGGAATTTTTGGTAAGAGTTTCTTTATAGGGTTTCTTGTCGGAGCTTTCACTTGCCTGGGTTTTGGCAAGGGATTTTTTATTTCAGGTGTTTGGAGAAATGATTCAAGGAATTTAAGTCTTTTCTCCAGATCGTTACTTACCTGTGGTTTTGATTGTGCAGTATCTTTAAGTTCCTCTTCTTCTTCTTTTGTAACGATGTCATACCAGGTTTTGGTTTTTGCTGATTCGGTAGGAGTTTGAACAGGCTTTTTATCCTTTTTGGGTGGCATTTCTGTTTTGGAGAAATTCTCTTGTGAGGAAATCAGGTAAAGAAATTGTATCTCCTTTTATGAATTCGATTTCAAAATCAAATATACTAAGAATAGCTTGCCATCTTGCAAAAATTTGTTTTGAGGCAAGATTTTGGACATCTTTTTGTAAAATTTCTTTTGCACTCTTACAATCTATTCTTAATAAAAAATTTTGGTTCAAAAGAACACTCTGGAATTTATGAACGCATAAAACAATACTCAAAATTTCTTTCTTTATAGCTGAATAATTTTTCTGGGTATCAGTCCAATGGACAGATGTGTACTGTACTATGTATTCTTTGTTTTCTCGTTTTTGTTTTAATATACCTCCATATCCTAAATCTGACGCATCTGTTTCTACAATTTTTTGTAGGTTAGGATCTGCAATATGAAGACATGGGATTTCTAATACTTGTTTTTTGATGTTTTTTACAATTTCTGTATGTTTTTCTGTCCATGGTTTTGGGTTTTTCCGAAGTCTTTTATGTAAGGGTTTTGCTATTCTATTGATATTTGGACAAAAATTTAGAACATTTACTAAATTATGAATATCCTAATATTACTGTGTGATGAATATCATTTACTAAATTATGTTCTAAAACCCATTGAGAGATCTTTAGAATTCACAAATAAATTTCCAGACAAAATACTTGGTAAAACCCAACTACAAAGATTCTTAGGAAGTTTAAATTATGTTCTAGATTTTTGTCCAAATATCAATAGAATAGCAAAACCCTTACATGAAAGACTTCGGTAAAACCCAAAACCATGGACAGAAAAACATACAGAAATTGTAAAAAAACATCAAAAAGCAAATTATTAGAAATCTCATGTCTTCATATCGCAGATTCTAACCTACAAAAAATTGTAGAAACAGATGCGTCAGATTTAGGATATAGAGGTATATTAAAACAAAAACGAGAAAACAAAGAATACATAGTACAGTACACATCTGCCCATTGGAATGATACCCAGAAAAATTATTCAGCTATAAAGAAAGAAATTTTGAGTATTTTTTTATGCGTTCAGAAATTCCAGAGTGATCTTTTGAACCAAAATTTTTTATTAAGAATAGATTGTAAGAGTGCAAAAGAAATTTTACAAAAAGATGTCCAAAATCTTGCCTCAAAACAAATTTTTGCAAGATGGCAAGCTATTCTTAGTATATTTGATTTTGAAATCGAATTCATAAATGGAGATACAAATTCTTTACCTGATTTCTTCACAAGAAAATTTCTCCAAAACAGAAATGCCACCCAAAAAGGATAAAAAGCCTGTTCAAACTCCTACCGAACCAGCAAAAACCAAAACCTGGTATGACATCGTTACAAAAGAAGAAGAAGACGAACTTAAAGATACTGCACAATCAAAACTACAGGAAAGTGACGATCTCGAGAAAAGACTTAAATTCCTTGAATCCTTTCTCCAAACACCTGAAATAAAAAATGCCCTTGCCAAAACCCAGGCAATTGAAAGCTCCGACAAGAAACCCTATAAAGAAACTCTTACCAAAGATTCCTTCCAAACTGTTTCGTTTTCCGATAATTCCTCAAAAACCTCTTATCACACTACAAATTCCCAGCTTGTTCTCACACAACCACCATTAAACCCTCCTTCTGATTACTTTGAGAAATATAATTGGCAGAATATAATACATGTTGAACCAGGATTCCATGAAAAAGATCCCTTTGAAACACTTCAAAAATACTTTGGAAAAGGACGATATTATAAACCTTGGAACGAAAATAAAACCCCTTATTTTTACCAAGCAATTCTGGAAACTACTGACTCTGCATTATTTAAAAACTTCTTCTTGGACCAAAGCCATGATGATCCTGCTTATTCCACCTGTAAAATCCTAAAAGTCATTGCTCCAATTGACTGGGGTTATGATTTGTCAAAACCTATATTATTTCCAAAAAAATATAAAAAAGCTTCATTTTTCAAAATATCTTTTAATTACTGGGACTATCAACAGGCCTGGTACAATTTCTTCCTAATTCAAAATCAAAAACATAAGCACACCTGGTTATTCTATTTTGATACCAAGATTTGCAATCCCAAAAAATTTCCAACCTGGTGGTACACATGGTGGGAATATTTTGGTTCCACCTATGAGATCCTCAAACACCCTGTCCAAAATTCCTTTAATCTTTTTAGAACCCAATATGCCCCAACAGCAGAAGAAAAACGATTCCATCCTCTTGCCCTTTTTTGCATGAAATTTTTTCTGCCTTGGGTCCTTTCCTGGACTGTTGAATTTTCAAACGAAAAAATTTTACAAATTAAGAGAAGATTTAAGTTCAAATGGTGGGACAAATTTAAAATACCTCCAAGCCTTACAGCCACCAATGTCCAAGCTTGGATCATCAATGATAAAAATACAAGAGTCCCAACTCAAAAACCGCTTTACAGGATTCCACCACGACAACAGACAGAATTCCTAGCAAAAAAATCCCAAATGACGGCAATGCTTGCAGTTGCCAAAACTCCTGAAGAAATGCAAGCTATACTAATGCAATTCTCACCAGGACCTTCAAGAAAGTCAGAATCTTCTGATGATTCGCTTAACCTGGAAGAAGATGATCTCCTTGGACCAGACGACCAAGGACCAATATTTGAAAATAGTGGTGTATAAATGTTTGTATTATATTAATGTTTGATTGTATAAGCATTGTATTTGTATTTGTATTGATATGTACATTTTCAAGTGTTAAAAAAAATTCCGAAAATACCCCTAAAAAAGTATATAAAAAGGGGATAATACCTCAGAATGGAGGCACCGAAACATTTTACCACTTTCTACCCATTCTTCTCTCTCTTCTCTCTCTCTCTCTAATCACTCATTCTCAGATCCAAATGCCAGAAACCTTTAACCATTACCCAGAAATCCCAGAAATCCGAAACCCTTTTTAATTTGTATCTTCCATTTATGTAAAGTTATTTAATTCCAAAGGTTAGTAATGAAATCTTGTATTAAATTATGAAATTCT
>NC_133314.1:16258582-16277501 GCF_012295235.1 Primulina huaijiensis | reverse complement strand
ATATATAGTTTCGGCCGAGGTTTGAAAGGGAAAAAAATTTCTAGTATATTTTAAAGAAAAACAAGTAGTGGACGTTTCACATGTTTCGCTAGTGCTCTTCCTGTCAATCTTGCAACCTGCATAATATGCATAAGAATATCTAATAAAGTTTAAAATTGAGTATTTGGGATACCAAAGACCCACATTGATAGTTCCTTTAAGATATATAAGGATATGATTAGCTGCAATGTAATGTGATCTTTGGAGCAACTTGGAATCTAGCACAAAGATATACTGCAAACATAATATATGGTCGATTAGCGGTTACATATAATAGTGATCCTATGAGACCGCGATGCATTATTGCCTCGATCATAATTCCCCCTTATCTTTATCTAACTTGATTGATGCGCTCATGGGAGTGGATGCAACTGAGCATTTGTCCATTTCAAAATTCTTGATGAGCTCTTTGATATACTTGGATTGATGGATGAAAATACCTTTGTGAAGTTGTTTGACTTGCAAACTAACGAAAAATGTTAGATCGTCCATCATGCTCATCTCAAACTTTTCTTGCATAAGCTTGGATAATTTCTCACAAAGTTTAGGGTTATTAGAACCAAATATTATATCATTAACATACATTTGTTCAATCAGTTTCATTAAGTCTATTTCTGTATAGTTCACAACGATTGGCTTACTGAGAACCCAAATGACTAAAAAAAAAATTTAGTATTGCTAACCCAACCGAAATATTTTTGAACTAAATGTATTCATCCCCTTCTAAATTTTAGTTTCGATCATAACAATTGGTATCAGAGCAGTTTATTCTTGTCTCTGAACATAATATTCTAAATAAAATCATTCAGCAAGATCCCAATGTTCTCTAAAGAAGATTTTTTGACTGGAAGATCAGGATGCGAACTCATCTAGGTGCTCAAGACGATGATCTGTGGTCCGTCTGCAATTAGGATCATGAAAAAAATATTGTTATTGCCATTTCTGACGGTGCTCTTCGGATGATTAAAAAACCAAGGATGAAATAAACTAGTGAGGACAAAAACGAGGCAGATTTGGACAACGTGGCAAAAAAAATATTTTACAAAACTTTGGACAAGAATACCTTCAGAAAGATCAAAATGTCTCCCACTGTCAAAGATATCTGAGATAAACTGATACAATTATGCGAATGCAATAATCAAACAAATGAGAATAAACTATCTGAGGCAATCAAAAAATTTGATAGTATCAAGATGAAGGATGGAGAATCCATGTCAGACTTCGAGGAAAGAGCAAGCAATGTTATTATTGAAACGACTGCTCTTTGGAAGAAATATGGAAATAGAGAAATAACCTTGAAAATTATGAGGGCACTCCCAAGAAAATAGGATGTTAAAACAATGCTTATACAAGAATCAAATGACCTTTACAGGCTTGAACTCCACGATCTGTTTGCATATTTCAAATCATATGAATTCGAATTGGAAACAAGAACTGATGGTGAATCTTCAATTAAACTGACAAAGCCATTGGTTGTTGCAACTACTAAACAAGGTGCCTTAAAAGAGAAGTCAGCTGAGCAATTGAGCAGTGATACAATGTCAATGTTTGTAAATAAATTTGGGAAGTTCTTAAGAAAGAATCAGGGTAACTTTAAAAGCCCAAGCAGATGCGATCATCAAAAGAAAGAGTTCATTAGTTAGGACAACACATGTTTTAACTATGGGAAAGTCGGTATTCATAGTCAACTATCCTAAACCAAAGAAGGATGAGAGGAGTCCAACTGACAAAGAAGACCGACTTCATGACAAGAAGAAAAAGTCCAAGGATGAAATGAGGTCATTCAAAAAGAAAAGAAATCAGAAGGTGTTTGTTGTTGAAGATAGCAAAGCCAAGTGGGCAGACTCTTAGACTAACTCACAAGAGTCAGGCTGCTCCACCAATGAAAGCGATGAAGATGTAGTACAGTGTCTCATGGATGATGCTGAGCTGAAATCTACCTATGATGAGTTATTTGACTTTAGTTCAAATGATTTTACACGAAATGATTTCGTAAGTGCACTCAATGACATGGTAATAGAGTAAAAGAGACTTTATCAATTATTCGAGGACATGAAAGCAAAGCAAGCAAGCAAGCCAAACTAAAAATGATGCTGAGCCTAACTGGGAACAGTCAGGTAAAGCATTAGGTCATAAGGAAAAAATTGCAAAGATGAAAACTGATGAAAAAGTATTGAATGAGCATCAGCATTTTATTTATGAGAATAAGAAATTATGTCAACCGATTATTTTTTATGCCAAAAATATTACTTATTATTGCAAATATGGGCAAAGTTGACTCGTTTCACGGATCTTGTTGTCGTCTCACGAATAAAGATCCATGAGATCGTCTCACAAGAGACCTACCACTAAATAATATACACTTTAAAAAGAGTTATTTCCATTGAAATTCAAATGGAGTATAGTTTTTAAATTTAAAAAATAACGTATAATCGTGTGTATTAGGTTAAGCGTGCATGAATGAGAGTAGTTTAAGATGAATGATCTTCTGAGAAGTTCTCGTGTATCAAGCTGCTGACATTGTGCCACTTGATCTGGTTGGCTAGGTAGGTCGTAAAAGAGTGACGTCAGATCTTAACGAGTAATATTGTCTCTGTTGGAGATTGAGCCGATGATAGGGAAATGATAAGACTGATATCTAAGAGATATGATACATCACCAGCAGATAGACACACACTTCATCAGACTCATGGGCCTAATAGTCAGACCCAGTAGCACTAAGTAGGTGCACTCTGCATTGTCATAAATATAAAGAAATAAAGTTACATTTTGACTAACAGCTATAACTTTTGGCTTAGTGGTAAACATTTGATAATATAACTTAACAACTATAATTTTTTGTTTAATATTAAACATTTGATAATATAACTCAAAATCTAATTCTTCATGTAGTTAGGACAACAAAATGTCTTCCCTGGTTGAGTCTTCTAAGTTACATCACTTACATATGGGATATCACGCAGTCTAATACTTAATTTTATTAAATTCAAATATCAACCCCTACGTATTTTCAACACCTACAACTAAAAATTATCTTGCATATTAACTGTTATAATTAACAATTAATTTAAAACTAACTATAAAACTAAATAAAATACAAAAAGAAGATAATATTAAAGGTGTTAGATTGTCCAACAGGAAGAATACAGAAACATTTAGAATATTCATATAAAACACAAATCAACTTCCACCTGTCAAAACATCATCCAGCATTCCCTCTATAAAAAGGGAACCACTCACCCAATAAATCCGCTCAAGAATCATCGACCATCTTACAAGACAACACGAAGACAATGAATACAGGAACTTCAAGCCCTGACCCGTCTCCACGCGCTGCCTCTGACAGTGGAAACACGCCGCCCAACGGCATCACGGCGCCCGAGTTTCAGATGCCACTTCACTACCCAAAGTACTCGAAATCCGACTACGAGACGATGCCGGAGTGGAAACTCGACCGCCTTCTCGATGTTATTTTATGCCATGGGCATTGATATACGACTCAATATCTCAAATTACATTAAATTGCAGAGTTGACACATTTTTATTAGATTGAGATATATATATATATATATAAAAGCTGCAGCCTCCCATCTTACATCAATTTATAGATTGAGAATGTTATTCATGATCATTTTTTTGTCAAAGACAAATTGAAATCAAAGATAATTAAAAACGTCGGAACCTGAGGGCAAAATATAAGCGTCGAGGTCGAATTTCAAGATTTCATCTATGGCTCCGTTTGATACGTGCGATGTGATAAATAAATGATTAATAATTAGATATATTATAAAATGAAATATATGGATAAATAATATGGTGGGATAAAATATATGATGTTTGGTGTAATTTTAACATTATAGATTAATTTTGTATATTAACATGAAATGACTAAAATATCCCTACTATATACATTATAATTACCTAACATAAATATAATAAATAAATAATAATAGTAATAGGAAATAAATAAGTAGGTAATTTTAAAAAAAAAAATTAAAAATTCATTTTTTATTAATTTGTAAACTTTATTTTTATTATATATTTATTATTCTCATTAATTATAATGATATTCTTAATTTAATCAATAATTTAATTCCTATAATTTCTTTCTATTTTATAATTAATATAATTGTATATATTATTATTAATTTAACTATTACTAACTGTTATTTTTATTAATCAATAATTTAATTCTTATAATTTCTTTCTATTTTATAATTAAGAAATAAGGAGAGAGAAATGTAATCTGTCGAGTTTTGATAGGATATCCCATTTGATTTATTAGATTAATAATCAAATAGTTATCCACAAAATTTGGTCTTAAACCTGGTCAAAATTATCATTAAAATATCTTAAAATTTTAACCAAACATTATATAAGTGTTTGACTATTCATCTATCCTTGTTTAATTCATTCAACCAAACACACCCTATGAGTTTAAGCATTTACCATCTTGTAAATGTGTAAAAAGGAGCGAGTTTTTGATTTTTAATCATCTCAAACTAATTACTACAGCAAGATAATAAATTTCAGACTGAATAATGAAGGACGATGATGTTCTTTCCTTTGAGTTGAAGGAGTTTTATCGGTGAACTAGGAAAGAAGAAGGATTTTTAATTGGATTTTTTATTTGGGGCTTTTTATTGGAAAATGAAAAATTTTATATTTGTTAAAATCCAAATTTAAAAACCTATTTTTTTTAATGCATCATGCACATTTAATGTAGTTAAATATAAACCGACAGTTTTCCTCCCATTTTTCACCACGAGATATTTTATCATCCACCAAGTATGTTATACCTACCCGGTGGATGCTATCACTCGGTGTAGCATAGAATGTCTCTCTCATCACATGGTAGTTTTTTTTTTTATCACACTTCGTGCTTAATTACATTTAATCTTATTTTTTTCCAAACACTTTATCATCTTAAACTTGTGAGACAGAATATTGGGGCTTTTTCACTGTTTAAGACATGTATAAATAATAGTTAATTAACTAAGGTAGCAGTGAGAAAATTCGTAATATATCGTATCACGTCCTTAGGGAAGGCGTGATATACAAAGTCATGCCATCCCACGACCTTACAAAGGACGTGACTATCTAAATTATTAAAAAATAATGATCATAATTTGAGTGGCAGAGTGATGAGATATATAATTGATGAACGTATCTTCATTTTTTGTTGGTCTGGAGTCATTCGTTTGTTTTTATCATTCTTTGAAAATTTGCTGCATGAATTTTAAGACTGATGTATGTTAGGTTAGGTGTGGGGTCCACACATAAAATAAAATAATATTAAATTACATATCCCACATTGAATGTTTTCAAAAGTTGCTGGAGTAAATTAGTTATAAATAGAGCTCAATTCCTTCGGTTATTGTATCCCAAAATCAAAAGCTTTTCAGCTTTGATAAAAAGAGAGTGCATAGAAAAAAGAGGGTATTTTTTTCTTGAGTGCGGGAATTCTCTTGTGTGAGTTAGAGAAAATTATTTTCTCGGTATACTCGGGTTGGGAGTGTGAGAAATATTGAGTGTATTGGTGTATACACTTGTTGTAATATTTCTTCCAGTTATAAAAGTTGCAGTGCTCCATGGCCGTAGTCTATATTGGGTGAATCACGTAAATCTTTGTGTTCTTGTTGGTTATTTTATTCCGCAATTATTGGGTACTATATTATCATCGTCGTCGGCATCGCTTCGGTGTAATACCCCAACAACTGATATCAGAGCCTCGTTGTGAAATTCTTAAGAATTCTGAATATGCTCTGTGGTTGTGGCTCTGTCTGATCTTCCACATTAGAAAAGATTTTTTAGATTTTTTGCTAAGGCTACAGAAGTGATGGCTGGAGATGATGGATCGGGACCGGGAATCAACAAGTTCGATGGAACAAATTTTTCGTTCTGGCGGTTACAGATAAGAGATTATCTGTACAGTAAGAAACTGCATCAACCTCTATCAGGAAATAAACCGGAAAATATGGAGGATGATGATTGGGAGCTTCTTGACCGACAAGTGTTAAATGTAATACGATTGACCCTAACGAAGAACGTGACACATAACGTGGCGGAGGCAAAAACAACGGAGGAGATGATGTCCATTTTGTCGGACATGTACGAAAAGCCATCGACAAATAATAAAGTATATCTCATGAAAAAGTTATTTAACTTGAATATGAGAGAAGATGTATCTATGGCTAAACACATCAATGAATTCAACACTATTGTTTCACAGCTGACATCGGTTGAAATTAAATTTGATTATGAGATTCGTGCACTTATTCTTTTGGCATCTTTACCAGACAATTGGGAACCGATGGGGGCAACGGTTAGCAACTCTGTTGGAAAAAGAAAGTTAAAATTCAATGATGTCAGATATCAAATTCTTGCTGAAGAAGTTCGCAGGATGGATTCAGGTGAAGGAACATCATTGAGATCTGCTCTAAATTTCGAGAATAGAGGAAAGGGCAAGAGTGGTGAAAAGAGTTTTAACCAATGGCATGGTAGATCCAAGTCAAGAAATGAAAAAGACAATAACCCATTTACAAAGAATGTGAAGTGCTGGAGCTACGGTGAGACTGGTCACTTGAAAAAGAATTGCAAATCAACAAAAAAACGACGCTAATGTTGTTACTGAGGAGGTACATGATGCTCTATTACTATCCATGGAAAGCCCGGTTGATTCTTGGGTTATGAGCTCGGGAGCTTCGTTTCATACCACTGATAATCGTGACGTATTCGATAATTACATTGCGGGAGATTACGGAAAAGTTTTCCTGGCTGATGGAAAACCTTTGGAAATAATTGGTATGGGTGATATTCGGATGAAGATGACAAATGAATCTGTATGAAAAATCAACAAAGTAAGGCATGTACCAAAGTTGACATACAATCTGATTTCAGTGGGACAGCTTGACGACGAAGGTCATAAAGTGACCTTTGGTGATGGTTCTTGGAAAGTGAAAAAAATAGCCATGATTGTTGCTCGAGGAAAGAAAACTGGAACACTTTATATGACTTCCTGTTTGAGAAATAAATTAGTAGATGAGGATGCTGGATCTAATTCAAGTCTATGGCATAGTAGGCTTGGGGATACGAGTGAAAAGAGAATGAAAATGCTTGTTTCAAATGGAAAGCTACCGAAATTAAAGATCGTTGAACACAAGCTGTGTGAAGCTGTATTTTTTGGAAAGCAAAAAAAGGTGAGCTTTTCAAAAGAGGTTAGAGAACCAAAATCAGCGGATTTGGATCAGCGGATTTGGAGTTGTACATACTGATATATGTGGACCATCTCCTGTGACATCCCTTGGGGATCACTCAAGATATTATGGCACTACTGTTGATGATTCGAGCAGGTAATTTTGGGTTTATTTTGTGAAAAATAAATTGGTTGTTTATGAGACCTTTAAACAGTGGGAGTTAGCCATGGAAGATGTGATGGATTCACTGTCATCCAATCACATGTGGGAGTTGTCAGAACTTTCTGAAGGTAAAAAAATTTTACATAGCAAGTGGGAGTACCGGTTAGAACATGACGGTAGCAAGCGATACAAAGAAATACTTGTTGTAAAAGGTGAAAAAGAAGTCATTGGTTACACTGATATTTTCTCTTTGGTGGTAAAGTTAACTACTATCAGGACTGTACTTGGATTGATAGTAAAGGAAGATTTACATCTGGAACAGTTAGATGTAAAGACGACGTTTCTTCATGGTAAGCTAGATGAATAAATGAATCAATCACAGAGATTTGAAGTACGAGGAAAAGAAAAAATGGTGTGCAAACTTCATAAAAGCTTGTATAGTCTCAAACAAGTTCCAAGACAGTGGTACAAGAAGTTAGATGGTGTAATGAAAAATGATGGTTTTCTGAGGTATCAGGCTGATCACTGTTGTTATGTGAAGCTTGCTGGTTATTATATCATACTACTGATATATGTAGATGATATGTTGATAGCAGGAGCTTGTCTGGAGGAGATTGATAAACTCGAGAAAGAGTTATCAAAGGAATTTGCTTTGAAGGATTTGGGTGCTACAAAACAAATCTTTGGAATGGAGATCCTTAGAGATCAGGTGAATGGAGTCTTGAAGCTTGATAAGATTCCTAGAAGCAAGAATCCAGTTGATATGCTCACGAAGGCTGTTATCATTGAAAAACTGAAGTTGTGTTTGACTTCAGTCGGTCTTCAGGAGTAACATTGGAGATATGAGCTGCTGCACTGATGATGTGAAGACATGATTGAAATCAAGTCTTCAAGTGGGAGAATTGGTAGGTGAGGTGTGGGGTCCACACATTAAATAAAATAATATTAAATCACATATCCCACATCGAATGTTTTCAAAAGTTGCTGGAGGGAATTAGTTATAAATAGAGCTCAATTCCTTCAGTTATTGTAGCTTTCCAGCTTTGATAAAAAGAGAGTGCATAGAAAAAAGAGTGTATTTTTTCTTGAGTACAAGAATTCTCTTGTGTGAGTTAGAGAAAATTATTTTCTCGGTATACTCGGGATGAGAGTGTGAGAAATTTTGAGTATATTGGTTTATACACTTGTTGTAATATTTCTTCCAGTTATAAAAGTTGCAGTGCTCCGTGGATGTAGCCTATATTGGGTGAACCACGTAAATCTTTGTGTTCTTGTTGGTTATTTTATTCCGCAATTATTGGGTACTATATTATCATCGTAGTCGACATCGCTTCAGTGTAATTCCCCAACAACGTACTGATTGAAGTGTTGAAGAACAAGTAAACATACATTTTTTTTTCGATTTTGAGCAGCTCAATATCCGTTTCCACTTCAGCATATGAGGTAGTTATGTTTTAAATTAAGTTTGTCTTTTAAGTTTGATTGAAATCTATAATTTATTTATTTGTGATTATATTTTTGTAGATAAAATTTTGATTTTGAACTTCTATTTGAGATAAGTAATAATATAAATTATGTGAATTTAGTCTTTGAATATAAATTATAATTTAATCATTATCTTACATATCGAATGTATGATTAAAATGGTTAATTACGTTTCATTATATTATTTTAATAACTGATTTTCTTCAATAATTTCGAAATTAAGTTTTTGTTATTATTATTTTATATTATGCAAATATTATTTAAAAATCAGTACTATTATTATTATCAACTTTTTATTTTTGTGATCTATTTAATAAATTGTCAACAATACAATTTGTATTTTTATCAACTTTTTTATTATCGTGATATGATTTGTATTATTACGATTTGAATTATTTTCAACTTTTTATTTTTTATGATCTATTTAATTTTTATGTAGAAATGGATAGTGTGTTGGTTCTTTTATTCGTAGGTGGTAATGTTATTATAGGACATCACATTGTAAAATATAGTACCACTGCGTTGAGGGCAACACGAGTATCACAATCTATTAATCTTCGTGAATTGAAGGAAATAGTGTAATGGCTGAAAAATTTTGAAAGTTCAAAATTTGGCTCTGCGTTGAGGGCAACACGAGTATCACGATCTATTAATTTTCGTGAATTGAAGGAAACAGTGTACCGACTGACAAATTTTTAAAGTTCAAAATTTGAGTTAAAATTGTCAACAAAATATTCCTACATGGACAAGCCACGTTGTGTAGAAGTGCGTCTTGACATCAATGATGATAACAATTTACAGTTTATGCTGAAATCTAGTAACGAAATGCGGTGTATTGAATTTTATATTGAAACGGATTCCATCGAACATTATGTACATGTTGAGGTTTCTGAATCATACATTCTATGTATAACTGAACGGTTCAATTCAATGGGATTTAATGATGAAGCTGGTACTTCGACAACTGCTTTTTTCAGACCAATAAATGAAAATCGTTCTAATTCGGAGTATTGTACCACGGAATGAGATCGGTATATTATGGGCACCGTAGATGAAAATGTTTGCTGGCTGATTTCCACACGAGGATGGGATTTGGTACAATAGGATGGTACTCGGTTGACACAGATCATGCATGTATCAATTGTTCACTGAATGCACATACTGGTGGATCGGGTCATGTATTGGCACCTGTCGTACCTGAAGAACAAAGATCACGTTAGTTGTCATTAGATATTCACCTTGGCACCACCGAGATAGTTACTGAACCTGATACAACTGCAAGTGAGACAAATGAAGATGAGCGTGATGACAGGAATGCCACATTTTCTGGTATTGGTCCATCTGTCCCATCTATTAGTCCATCTTTATATGATGTACCTCAATTCTTTAGTACAATATATGATGAGCAATGCCCCGATTCTGTTGGAATTTCATCTGCTTCGAATTTGAGTTATTACAACGCGGATAAAGGAGAACTTTTCACGAACATTATTTTTAAAGATAAAAAGTATTTTATAGCAGCAATTAAGGACTTTCAGTTAGGGTTGCTCGACAAGAATACCAGGTTGTGGAGAGTACAAATACTTTGTGGAAAGTTCCTTGTAAAAGTAGATATTCAAATATCATCTATAGATAAGGTCTTCGTGCATCAGTAAAATCAAAATTGAGGTATTTCAAGGTCCACATACATGTATGTCTAGCCAGGTGGGGTTAGACCATCATAACCTGGACAAAAATATGATTGCTAAAACACTTACCGATATTGTTCGGTGTGATCCTTCATGTGAGATTAAATATGTCATCCAACTTGGTAAAGATTAATATAATTATCAAATCTCATATGGTAAGGCATTGTATAGTTTAAAGCGAGCAGTGAAAAATGTATATGGTACATGGGAATGTTCATGAGTACGTCTTTTGCCACGATACATGGGTGCCCTTGTGACGTATAATCCGAGAACTATTGTGGAATGGAACCATTTACCGACATACAATTCTGCTTACAAGGTGTTAAATTACGTGTTTTGGGCCTTCCGACCATATATAGATGGGTTCCAACATTGTCAAAAAATAATTAGTGTTGATGGTACTCATTTGTACACGAAGTATAAGTATAAGATGCTTATAGTTGTGGGTTTATATGTAAACAACCAAATCTTACCATTAGCATTTGCAATTGTCGATGAGGAAACATATGATTCCTGGAAATGGTTTTTGGAACTTCTTTACAAGCATGTGGTTCGAGGATTCACATGCGTGTGTCTTATCTCCAATAGACATTGTGGCATCATTAATGTTGTTGAAGAGATACCTGATTTTAGACATCGTTTTTATCTTAAGACATGTATGTTTTAATTTCAATACACATTTCAAAAATGTGCACCTAAAGGATCTGTGTTGGAAAGCAGGCACACAATATCAAATACGCAAATTTGATGCCATAATGGATGAAATTAAAAATCTGGAGGAGAGAGATTTTGTTTATTTATCTGAAATTGATAAAGACAAGTGGACTCTTGCTCACGATGTGAGATGGCAACGTGGAGTTATAAAAACCAACATGTCTGAGTATCTTAATTCTGTTCTGAAGAATGCTCGTCGACTTCTTGTATCAGAGTTAGTTCAATTGACAGTCAATCGTTGCATGTAGTATTTCATCGATTGTGTCACACGAAGTCAATGTATGACTCAAGGAAATCATCCTTAGCTTGATTATGCATTTTGTCTGTATGATAAATGGTCTGAGAGATCTAGTGAACACATTGTTGCTCGTACTGAGATCAGAGACCAATCGACATTTATTGTTACGTGGGGTCGACAAGGTCGGGGTGAACAAGTTCATGTTGTGACCCTTAGTCTAAATGTTCTCATGTGGAAAATGGACTATTTTTGGAATTCTGTGTTCACATCAATATGTAATGCCAAATGGTATGGATTAGATCCTACACAATTTGTACAACGTTGGTTTCAGATGAGTGAATATATAGACACCTACAAGGGAAGATTTCTCCCGATTGCCGACAAGGAATATTGGGATGCGTCGCCATTTGAATTATGCCACAACCCGAACAGGCATCAAAGACGGTGAAAGGGAAGGGACCGAACTACAAGAATCAGAAATGAGATGGACCAACCTTCAACTCGAGAAAGACAACGCATCCATTGAGAAAGCTCATCAGAACATTTAAAGGTAAAAGTAAAGTTACAAATCCATGATCAACTTGAGGTAAAGTTATATGAGAAACTTTGTCAATACAATTTGTTATTTTTAATTTTGTATTTCATTCACATTACAAATATAATCTTATATTTAATTTTTTATGTATTTATTGTTTGCAGGTTTGAAGGAACGCTAAAAGGTTCAATATGTTACAATTATGATTGTATGTTTTTCTTTGTATTTTGTTAAGCACCTTATGTTAACCGACCAATTTGTTTTGGTTTTTATTTGATTGTATTTCATTGTTTCCCGGACTAGTATATTTTTATGTATTTATATGTTCTCTGTTGTGTAAAATCATGTCGTTCTGTTTTTTATTTGATAATGTCACCATTGTTTCCTAATTTTAAATTGTGTATCGCGACACATTCAAGTTTTGACATGTTTTGAATAAATATTGAATCTTATTAATTGTGTAGTGTATATATAAATATATAGTGATAGGATATTGAATCTTATAAACTTGTGAGATACATTGAATCTTATAAATATTGTCAAATTTTAAATAAATATTGTATCTTATTAACTTGCGGGATACATCAGTCCCGATGATAGGGGCACCGTCAACATTAAGCCTCCAACCCAAATTAAAGCAACATCTTGTAGTGTGTTTGTCGCCTCGTCAACTCGAAGGTGGAAAGTATGATGTTCTCAGCGCCATGTTTCCACAAGAGCATTTATCAAATGATTATCGTAAACACAATCACCACAACAGATAATGCCGTAAAATCTCATTTCATGTAGACATAACCGAACACGATGGTGTAGTATACCACTTTTCCACAATTCTCAAATTAAATTATCCGATCGATGCACTCTTAGGGTGTTATCCAAGTTGATAGGTACAATAAAACTAAATATATGTGTTTGTTTTGATAAAAAAACAGTAACATCAATAGCTCCAGCATGTAATGACCTTATATTTAATAACAAGAATAATATATTATTTTCTACCACAATATTGTCTAAAAAAAACAACTACAACATCAATTTTCAAAACAATTATAACATACAAAAATGAACTATAATTAAATCAATTATTAAAATTTTAAAAACTTGACGGAGTCGGAGAATGTATTTTTCTAAAATATTTAATACATGACATTTTATTATTTTTAAAAAAACCAAGGTGACTTGTATTTTTTTTTTAAAATAGTCTTTTAAATTGAATTTGAAACAAAAATATACACACAAAAACATATTAAATCTAAAAATATTATTATCGTAATATGTAATTATACAATTATTATAAAACAATAATAATAACAGAAAAAAATTAATATATAACATTAATTTTCTTATCATTTTCTAAAAATAATAATAATGATAATTTATATTAATAAATAATATTGCAATATATTTACAAAAAATAATAATAACTAAAAAACACTTAATGATTAAAATTAAAAAAACATAACACATAAAAAGTATTCTAACATAAATAATAATTTCATTTATAAATTTAATATTTAACATAAATAAATTATATTAGTATACATACTTTGTATTGAAGTTGGAACAAAAATTTACCTGAAAAACACAAAAATTTTAAAATTAATTAAAATTTGCAATGAATTGATGAAAAAAAAAATCAAGAACTTACGAATGAAAAGATGAATGGAGATGAAAGATGAAAAAATTCTATACAACTATTCGATTTATAGAGGAAGAAAAAGAGCTGCACATTGTTGAAAATTTAATATTTTAATATTGAATTTTTGAATATTGAATGTTGAATATTTGAATGTTGAAAATTAGGTAAAATTAGGTGTTGAATATTGAAATTTGTGTGTGATGATGAAGGTAATGATGTAATTTATTTTTGGATTATTTGTAAAAATTTTCTATAAATAGATCTCTCATTTGTTAAGAAAATTACAATTGAGTTGAGAGAAAAATATTATAAAGTGTGTAGTGTGATAATTTTGAGAGTTTGAGATTTTTACTTTTTACCGTAAATTTTTACTTTTTCACAACACGTTATCAGCACGAAGCTCTAAAAGTCCTCCATATTTTTCCAAGCTCCAAAACAGAAGAAAAAGATAACAAAAATAATAATATTTATTTTATTGTTTATTTATTTATTGTTTATATATTTACTATATAATATAATGTTATTATAAATAATACAAATAAATTTTTCAAAAAACTTGTTATAAATCCTGGGAGGATGTTAAGACGACATCCCACACTCCCGGTAAGGGATACGACAAGTATAAAAGTCTATAAGGTTTTTAAACAAAATATCTTATGACACCTCATTATAATATTGTGATATGATATACATAATTATTTAAAACATTACTAATATTATATACACCATATTATTACCATAAAATTATACAAATACATACATTTATTTTCTTGTACACCAACGGTCATAAACGGTAACAAAACGGCTAGTTTTTGCCCTATAAATATGATCTCACAAACACATTCAATCACTCCAACTTTCTCTTCTTCTCTAAAATTATTCTTCATCAAAATTTTGAAGAAAAAAAAAGATGGCTTTCACAAAGTTATTTTTAATTATTTTGGTTATAATACTTACGAATCTTGTACTTATCGGAGAATATCCTCCTCATGTGTTTTCTTTATTTTTACGAATGCTTGTATTTGTTGTTTATCTATTACTTTGTATTGCAATATTCATTAACTAATAAAATGCATCATAATTTTTTTTAGTACCACCATGTCAAACTTGACAAAGCTCGAATTTGTTGCACTCTACATTACGGGGGAAATTATATGCCATGGACTCTCGATGTAAAAATGCATCTTGAGTCATTGGGTCTAAGCGAGACTATTAAAGAAAATGGTATATCTTCATCACAAGAAAAAGCAAAAGCTATAATATTTTTGCGCCGACATCTTGATGAAGGTTTGAAATGTGAATACCTCATCGAAAAAGATCCCATGGCTCTGTGAAAAGGATTAAAAGAAAGATTTGAACATATAAGGGAAGTTATACTTCCGACCGCCCGTGATGAATAGAATATGTTGAGATTCCAAGATTTTAAGAAAGTAAGTGATTACAATTCGGCGATGTATTGAAAATCTCGCAATTAAAATTTTGTGGACATGAGGTTACGGAATCGGAAATGCTTGAAAAAACATTTTCCACATTTCACGCATCAAATATAACTTTACAGCAACAATATAGAGTGCGTGGATTTGCGAGATATTCTGAACTTATCGCTTGTTTTCTTGTGGCGGAAAAGAACAACGAGCTATTAATGAGAAATCATCAGTCCCGACCAACTGGATCATCAGCATTTCCAGAAGTAAATGTTGTAAGTAAAAATGAATTTAAACCTGGAAACCAAAATCAAATTCAAAGACAAGGTTTTGGTCGAGGTCGTGGTCGTGGACGTGGAATTGGTCGTGGTCGTGGTCGAGGCCGTGGTTTTGAAAACAATAGAGATAATTATTTTTATAACTCATCTCAAAAGGGTGTCACAAACCACCCACAGAAAAGGCATCATGAGAACATGAGTGTTAATGAAAATCACTCGAAAAGATTTGAAAGTTCTTGTTTCAGATGCGGCAATCCAGGACCTTGGTCTCGTATTTGTCGAGCCCCTGAGCACCTTTGCAAGCTCTATAAAGAATCGATAAAGGGGAAAGAAAAAGAGACCAACTTCACTGAGCGAAGTGACAGTTTGAGTTATTCAACTCATTTTGATGCTGCTGATTTTATGAATGATTTCTCTGGAAATGATCAATATGTTGGTGGGATAGAAATGAACAATATTGATGCTGCAGATTTTCTCAATGATTTCTCTGAAAATGAACAATATAGTGGTAGAATATAAATGTACAATAATTTATTTTTCATGTATTTATATGATAATGTTTTATTGTACAATTATGATATGTGTTATATTTAAATATGTATTGTCATTAATTTTTTTTCATTGCATATTTTTTGAAGTTCAAATATGGAAAATGCTATGAGCAAAGCTGAAGTTTGCATACCCGATAGTGGTACAACGCACACTATCCTCCGAGATAAAAGATATTTCTTGGAACTAAAACCAACAAAAACAACGGTGAATACAATATCAGGTCCTGTAGACTTGATTAAAGGATGTGGTAAAGCACAATTTTTGTTACCTAATGGTACAAAATTTTTGATCAATGATGCTTTATATTCACCACAATCGAAAAGAAATTTGTTGAGTTTTAATGATATATATTCCCATGGGTATGATACTCAAACAATGAATGAAGGGAATGAGAAATATATGTGTCTTACCACATATAAATCAGGAAAGAAATATGTGATTGAAAAACTACCAATGCTCCCTACTGGATTGCATTATACACATATACGTCCCATTGAATCAAACATGGTAATTGATAATTCTTCAATATTAACCAATTGGCATGATCGATTAGGACATCCTGGTTCAACAATGATGCGAAGAATTATAGAAAATACACATGGTCATCCATTGAAAGACCAGAAGATCTTTCAGAATAATAAGTTTCAATGTAAAGCATGTTCTCTTGGAAAACTTATTATAAGACCATCACCAGCCAAAATCCAAACTGAATCACCAATGTTTCTTGAACGTATTCAGGGTGATATTTGTGGACCAATCCATCCACCATGTGGACCATTCAGATACTTTATGGTATTGATTGATGCCTCCAGCAGATGGTCACATGTATGTTTATTGTCAACTCGAAATGTTGCATTTGCAAGATTACTTGCTCAAATAATAAAATTGAGGAATCAATTTCCCGATTATACAATCAAGAAAATTAGACTTGATAATGCTGGTGAATTTACTTCCCAGACTTTCAATGATTATTGTATGTCTATGGGAATCATTGTTGAGCATCCTGTTGCTCATGTACATACTCAAAATGGATTGGCTGAATCATTGATTAAACGTCTGCAAATGATTGCTAGACCAATGATTATGAAAACAAAGCTCCCTATTTCTATATGGGGACATGCAATTTTACATGCTGCTTCATTAATTCGCATCAGACCAAGTGCATATCATAAATACTCCCCATTGCAGCTTGCATTTGGTAAAGAACCAGACATTTCTCATCTGAGAATTTTTGGATGTATGGTGTATGTGCCTATTGCACCACCTCAACGAAAGAAAATGGGACCTCAAAGAAAGATTGGAATTTATATTGGTTATGATAGTCCATCGATCATTCGATATCTTGAACCACAGACAGGCGACGTGTTCACAGCACGTTTTGCTGATTGTCATTTTAATGAGGAAATCTTCCCAATGTTAGGGGGAGAACAGAAACATACCGAAAAAGAAATTACATGGTATGTATCATCATTGTTACATCTGGATCCAAGAACAAAACAATGTGAAAAAGATGTACAGCAAATTGTGCACTTGCAAAGAATAGCAAATCAAATACCAGATGCATTTGCAGACACAAAAGGGGTAACTAAATCATATATACATGCTGCAAATGCCCCTGCTCGAATTGAAATTCCGAAGAAACAAATTGAAGATAGTCATGATGTCATTAAACGCCTGAAGCGTGGAAGGCCAGTTGGTTCCAAGGATAAAAATCCTCGAAAAAGAAAATTCATAGAGAAACACAATGATCACAAAATAGAGAATGATGTTCCTGAAGAAACACATAATGATCACAAAATAGAGAATGATGTTCCTGAAGAAACACATGATGATGAAAATGTTCTGTCAGAACCACAAACTGACGAGAATCATGAAATCTCTATCAATTATATTAATACTGGAAAAATATGGAACCGAAAAGATATAGAAGAAATTGATGATATATTTTCTTATAATGTGGCAATCGACATCATAAATGATAATGAAGATCATGAACCAAAATCTTTTGGTGAATGTAAAAATCGGCAGGATTGGATAAAATGGAAAGATGCCATCCAGGTTGAATTGGATTCGCTAAATAAACGTAATGTTTTTGGACATATAGTCCTTATACCTGAAGGTGTAAAACCTGTTGGATACAAATGGGTTTTTATTAGAAAGCGAAATAAGAAAAATGAAATAGTAAGATTTAAAGCTCGACTTGTTGCACAAGATTTTTCTCAAAGGCCTGGAATTGATTATGAAGATACGTATTCTCCCGTGATGGATGCAATTACATTTCGGTATTTGATTAGCTTGGCAGTATCTGAAAATTTAGAAATGCGTCTTATGGATGTTGTTACAACTTATTTATATGGATCACTTGATAGTAATATATATATGAAAATCCCTGAAGGATTTAAGATTCCTGAAGCACAAAGTTCAAAACCCATAGAATGTTATTCTGTTAAATTACAAAGATCATTATATGGGTTAAAACAATCTGGCCGAATGTGGTATAATCGGCTAAGTGATCATTTGATGAAAAAGGGATATGTAAATAATTCAATATGCCATTGTGTTTTTATTAAGAAAACAACATCCGGATGCGTAATTATTGCTGTATATGTTGATGATTTAAACATCATTGGAACGAATAATGAAATTCATGAAGTTGTGTCATACTTGAAGGAAGAATTTGAAATGAAGGATCTTGGAAAAACCAAGTATTGTCTGGGTTTACAAATTGAACAAAAAGAATGTGGAATATTTGTTCACCAGAAAAATTATACAGAAAAGATCCTTAAACGTTTTAATATACGTTTTAATATGGATAAATCAAATCCTTTAAGTACTCCAATGGTTATCAGATCATTAAACATAGAAAAGGATCCATTTCGTCCATGTGAAGATGATGAAGATATTCTTGGTCCAGAAGTACCATATTTAAGTGCTATCGGTGCCCTTATGTATCTTACAAATTGTACAAG
>NC_133314.1:16192975-16258219 GCF_012295235.1 Primulina huaijiensis | reverse complement strand
TACTACAATATTCAGAAAGCATATATATAATATTGGGATGCGCAATCTACGAAATCTGTGAAGAATTGTTCGTGTCAACATGAGGGGGAGTTTACGTGACTGCACTCTTTTTCTCTTACTATGGTTTTTATCCCAATGGGTTTTTCCTAGTAAGGTTCTTAACGAGGCAGTATAAAAACACGTAATGAAGACAATCATTATGATCATCATCACAAGGGGGAGTGTTGAAAATTTAATATTTTAATATTGAATATTTGAATATTGAATGTTGAATATTTGAATGTTGAAAATTAGGTAAAATTAGGTGTTGAATATTGAAGTTTGTGTGTGATGATGAAGGTAATGATGTAATTTATTTTTGGATTATTTGTAAAAAATTTCTATAAATAGATCTCTCATTTGTGAAGAAAATTACAATTGAGTTGAGATAAAAATATTATAAAGTGTGTAGTGTGATAATTTTGAGAGTTTGAGATTTTTACTTTTTACCGTAAATTTTTATTTTTTCACAACACATATAACAATAATGTCTCCGAATAATTATTTAGGCTGTAGTTTGAAGCCTTTGACCCATTAATTTTGCAGCTTTTGATACATGTGGCGCGTTCCTCAATCACCAAGACGTGCAGATTTTAATTTTTCCTAATTAAATCAAATCACGCCCACTAGATAAGCGTGACTTGTATTATTTAATATTAATGCATCACGCTTACCTAGTAAGTGCTAAAAAAATATATGAAAGTCACGTCCACTTGAATTGCCTTTTCTTTAAAAAAAAATTACAAGAGTTGCAAATTTTATCATCCCAGTTTAATTGGCGTGATACGGTAGTTTTAAAAACTTCTGTATCTACGTTACTTTATTAACTCATTAAAAAAAACCTCAGAATGTGGGAATTCTGATATATATTGGTCGATATCCAATGTATTTATAAGTCACAAAGAAAAAGTTGTCACATTTCAATGAGGTTCAATTCGTATACCGAATGAGTGTGATTGTAATGACAATTGACAATTCAAAATCTATACATACGAGAAAGTATGTGATAGACTATTGAACATACCTATTGACAACATCATCGCCCAAGGAGTTGTAAGAAAGTGGGCTGAAAATAAAGAGATCCACGAGGCCCACTCTGAAGAAATTATTGTCGATTATTCTCAAGAACTTGGGAAGACAAATGATATTGGGAAAGCTCCAGAAGCACAGGAAAAAGAAACAAAAAAAGCCAACTAGTGGGAAGATAAAACGGTAAGGAATCGTAAAGCTCCATGTTGGATGAAAGATTACGTTTCCAAGTAGCATGTTAAGATACGTTAGAATTGTAAGGGTTGTTAATGACTACTGAGAGATATATATTGATAGGAGTTTGTAATGGAAAAGGGGAATAGAAGAATTTATTTGCGTTCTCTCTCTTTTTCTTCTCGACTCTTACTCGGTATCCTACTTCCTATTCTACGTTCTTGGTTTATTCTTCATAAAGAAATTAAATTGAAATAGTAGGAGTCAACCTCACTCAAAGAGGGTTTAAAATATTGAATCTAATATTAATTAGATTCTATCAAGGTGCTCTCGTTGTCATGGCATGAAGGGGAATTGAGGACACATTGAAAGAGCAAGACTCACGCTTAGAAAGCATCTCCAAAACTCTTCAGCAATTTCAAGAGTTAATGCTAGCAATGGATTCTCGAATCGAAGCTATTTCCCAGCGTACTGTGAATAATTCAGATAACCATGGAAATGGCATTCTCGGACCGCCACCATTTCGTATCGATGCTACTTCTGGATCTGATGTTTCTCATCATTTGCGCTCTCTGCGCCTTGAACTTCCTCGGTTTGATGGCTCAAACCCGGGTGAATGGATATTTCGCGCAGAACAATATTTTAATATGTACTCAACTCCTGAGCATTTGCGTCTCCAAATTGTTGCAGCATATTTTGAAGGTTCGGCTTCTACTTGGTACCAATGGCTGCAAGCTAATGGGCTGCTCCGCTCTTGGAAGGAGTTTTTGGTTCAATTACGACAACGATTTGGTGCCTCTTTGTTTGAAGATTATCAAGGTCAGCTTGCCAAATTGATGCAGATACATAGCGTGTCAGAGTACCAATCTGAATTTGAATTGCTTTCTAATAAAGTGTCTGGAATATCTGAATCTCTTCTTATTAGTTTTTATATTAATGGGCTGAAACCGGAACTCAAACGTGAGTTACTTATGGTGCAACCTACTTCATTAGTTCAAGCCATGGCATTATCTAGGTTATACGAGCAAAAGTATCATGACATTCGAGCTTTGGCTCTTAAAGCTTCCGGTAAACACGTTTTTTCTACATCTTTACCATCACCTTCCTCTCAAACCCACTCTTCTAGTTCCATTATTCCTTTACCCAAACCAAAACCCACTGCATCTCATTCTTCCTTACCCATCAAACGACTTTCACCAACAGAATTACAAGAAAAACGGGAGAAAGGTTTATGCTTCAACTGTGATGAAAAGTATGGACCACAACATCGTTGTAAAAGCAAATACTTGCTACTTATGGGTACCGATGATGATTCTTCTCTTTATATTCAAGAGGATTCAGACTGCCACCAACTTGAGGAATTGGAAGATATCTCTGAAGTAAGTATGAACGCATTAACAGGCCAATCTAATCCACAATCGTTACGTGTCAAGGGGAAATATGGTGCACATGAAGTCAACATATTGATCGATAATGGGAGCACCCATAATTTTATTCGAGAAACAACTGCACATCATTTGGGATTGGATCTTGTTACTACCAAAGGATTTAAAGTAATTGTGGGAAATGGCGATTTTCTACTCTGCCAAAAGAAAGCTGCTGATGTTAAACTTGAATTACAGGGCCATCGATTCATTATTGATCTTTATGCTCTTCCTATTCAAGGGGCTGAGATAGTTCTCGGAGTACAATGGCTCCAAACTCTTGGACCTATATTGCAGGATTATAATAAGATGACTATGGAATTTAATTGGCAAGGCACACGCATCCAGTTGCATGGTTCTACATCACAACAACCATTGCCGGTTTCATTTCACCAACTAACGGCTCTGTTATCACATGATCATGTTTCTCAATTATTATACTTTGTACCAGCAGATGTTACAGCACCGACTCCGGAATTGCAGGATTTAATTTCAGACATCAAACACCGTGATTTGGCCGAACCATTTCAATCTTTGTTACTCGAGTTCATAGATGTTTTTGCGGAGCCAAAAGGGTTACCACCACATCGTACAATAGATCATCGGATTCATTTAGAGCCTGGTACTCGACCCATCACAATACGTCCATATCGATATCCACATTTTCAGAAAACAGAGATGGAAAACTTAGTTCAAGTGATGCTTGACCAGGGCATAATTCGAGATAGCCATAGCCCTTTCTCTTCTCCTGTTCTGTTGGTTAAAAAGAAAGACGGCTCTTGGCCTTTTTGTGTGGATTATCGTGCTCTTAATGCAGTCACTGTCCGTGATCAGTATCCTATTCCCACCATTGACGAATTATTTGATGAACTTCAGGATGCCTTGATTTTTTCTAAATTGGATTTGCGGTCCGGCTACCACCAGATCCGAGTTCATCACCGAGATATTCAGAAAACTGCCTTTCGCACACATAGCGGACACTACGAATTTCTCGTTATGCCTTTCGGCTTAACTAATGCCCCATCAACTTTTCAGTCATTGATGAACAAGATATTTCGACCTTTCCTTCGTCAATTTGTCATAGTTTTCTTTGATGACATTTTGGTGTATAGTAATTCAAGCAAAGATCATTTATATCATCTGCGTTTGGTTTTGGATTGTTTACGAAATCATAGGTTATTTGCTAAGATGAGCAAATGTCAGTTTTTCCAACATACAATTGATTATTTGGGACATATTGTGGGTTCGGGAAAAGTACAAGCTGATCCCACCAAATTGGAAGCCATGGATAATTGGCCTCTACCCAAGACCATAAAACATCTTCGTGGATTTTTGGGTCTCACTGGCTATTATAGAAGATTTATTCGTGGTTATGCAACAATTGCAGCTCCACTCACTGAGCTACTTAAAAAAGAGGCCTTTGTTTGGTCGGCAGCAGCAACTTCAGCATTTGATGCTCTTAAATCTGCGATGATGGAAGCCCCAGTTCTTCATTTACCAAATTTTTCAAAGGTTTTTGTGGTCGAAACAGATGCTTCAAATGTGGGGATCGGAGCTGTACTTATGCAAGATGGCCACCCAGTCGCCTATTTCAGTAAGAAATTGGGTTTTCGAATGTCTGCTGCCTCAACCTATATTAAAGAATTGCATGCAGTAACCGAGGCCATTCTCAAATGGCGCCAATATTTGTTGGGCAAGCTTTTTATTGTCCGTACAGATCTCAAATGGCGCCAATATTTGTTGGGCAGGCCTTTTATTGTCCGTACAGATCATAAAATTTTAAAAGAATTACTTGGCCAGATTATTCAGACACCGGAACAACAATATTTTCTGCGCAAGTTGTTGGGTTTCCAGTTCACAATTGAATACAAGCCCGGTCGAGCAAATGTTGCAGCCGATACTTTGTCACGTGTTTATGAAGATGTTGACCATGAAATAGATAGTCATTTTCTGGCTATAACAGGTCCCATTTTTTCTATTCTTACGGAGATACGGCATATGAATGCAGTTGATGCTCACTTACAAGATTTACACCATCGCTTTCATTCTGGGGACTTGACTGATGGTGCTTACAAGGTACAAGATGGAATTTTATTCTACAAGGGAAAACTTTATCTGTCTTCCGAATCATCATTATGCACCTCCATTATCAAAGAATACCATGAAACACCAATAGGAGGTCATGCTGGTGTTGCAAGAACTTTGGCCCGTGTTATGGCTAATTTTTTCTGGTCGACCATACGTCAGGATGTCAAAGAATTTGTGCGTCGCTGCTCAATATGTCAACATGTTAAGTACTCTACAGCCCCACCATATGGTTTGCTCCAACCCCTGCCAATTCCTGACCAAGTTTGGGATGATCTATCTCTTGATTTTATTGTCGGACTTCCCAAATCTAAAGGATATACAGTTATTCTTGTGGTGGTGGACCGATTGTCCAAATACGCACATTTTGGTGCATTACCAACCCACTTTACTGCTGTAACGGTCGCTGATTTATTCAATAACATGGTGGTCCGTTTGCACGGTATTCCAAAATCTTTGGTTTCAGATCGTGACCCAATTTTTACTAGTCAATTTTGGAAACGGATGTTTGAATTGCAAGGAACTACTTTACGCATGACATCTGCTTATCACCCAGAATCAGATGGACAAACCGAGGTCCTTAATCGGTGCTTAGAAGATTACCTAAGGGCCTTTGTGGCTGATACACCCCACAAGTGGTATTCATTCTTGGGTTGGGCAGAATATAGCTATAATACCGCTTTCCACTCATCTATTGGCATGTCACCATTTAAAGCTTTATATGGAAGGGAACCCCCTTCAATTCCCAACTATTTACGCGGCAGTTCAGATAATGAGTCTATAGACGCTACACTAAGCACACGAGATGCTATTCTACGAACTCTTAAAGAATGCCTTCATCGTGCACAAAATCGGATGAAAATTCAAGCTGACCGCCACCGTAAAGATTTACATCTTGAACCTGGTTCCTTCGTGCTGGTAAAATTGCAGCCTTATCGCCAAATATCAGTTGCGATACGCAAAAATCACAAGCTAAGTTATCGCTATTTTGGTCCCTTTCGCATTCTCGAGCGTGTTGGTTCTGTGGCTTACAGATTAGAATTGCCTATAGATAGCAAAATTCACCCCGTTTTTCATGTATCTCGACTGAAACCATTTGAAGGACCATTGCCAAGTGCCCCTCCTGTTCTGCCTGCAGTGGTTGTGGGAAATAAGTTCGTTCGCTTTCCTTTAGCTATTTTAGCACAACGAAAGCTCTTCAGGAAAGGTACACTTGTTCCTCAAATTCTTGTTCAGTGGTCCAATTCTGCACCTGAGGACTCCACATGGGTTGATTTTTCAAACTTTGTTCGTGAATTTCCCCAACTAGACCTTGGGGACAAGGTCACTTTCGATGGAGAGGGGAATGATAGACTATTGAACATACCTATTGACAACATCATCGCCCAAGGAGTTGTAAGAAAGTGGGCTGAAAATAAAGAGATCCACGAGGCCCACTCTGAAGAAATTATTGTCGATTATTCTCAAGAACTTGGGAAGACAAATGATATTGGGAAAGCTCCAGAAGCACAGGAAAAAGAAACAAAAAAAGCCAACCAGTGGGAAGATAAAACGGTAAGGAATCGTAAAGCTCCATGTTGGATGAAAGATTACGTTTCCAAGTAGCATGTTAAGATACGTTAGAATTGTAAGGGTTGTTAATGACTACTGAGAGATATATATTGATAGGAGTTTGTAATGGAAAAGGGGAATAGAAGAATTTATTTGCGTTCTCTCTCTTTTTCTTCTCGACTCTTACTCGGTATTCTACTTCCTATTCTACGTTCTTGGTTTATTCTTCATAAAGAAATTAAATTGAAATAGTAGGAGTCAACCTCACTCAAAGAGGGTTTAAAATATTGAATCTAATATTAATTAGATTCTATCAGTATGAGAACATTTTGTAACCAATAAAAATTGCGAGTACAATTGAATTTTCTCGCGAGTGTTTGCAACAGTTTTTGCTTTTTTAAAAGTGATTAAATTTATATATTAAAAAATCGGATCAAAGAATAATAAAAAATGAATATTATTTGAAAACAAAAGTGAAAATATGAAAAATCAGAAGTTGGCGGTGTTCTATATTAAAATAATTAAAATATAATGTAGAATATGAGTTTAAAAAACACACAAAATTATTTGTATTTGTACGTATCGATGCAATGTGCGAGCTGCCCAATATACGTATATAGACGCAAGGCGTCCTATTCAATTGTACGCGTAACATCCTTGGCTCACTATAGTTTCACACACTTGTCCTCCTACGGCCGAGGATTCGAGTACCTCAGTTTGATTAAGCATTGGATGTGGATAAAACGCAAACGGATTTAATTAAAAAAAAATACTGAAAAATGTATTTAAAACTCAATAAAGCAGTAATATAATATATTTAATAGTTTATTCAATAATAAAATATAAAATATTACAGATATTATTGAACATATAGATACGCAAGTGACTTTGTATTCAAATTATATTCTGGATGTTATTTTAATTAATCAATATTAGTGTACCGATCAACACGTACAATATTTTTTATAATTCATTTGATTTATATTTAAATAAAGATCAAAATATAATTATAAGAAATAGTGAGTGACTATCCTGCAATTTTGATATATAAATTAAAAAAATAAATAGAAAAAAGAAAGAAAAAAATACCTTTAAGATTTATTTGGTTCATTTATGTTTCAAATTTAGGAATTGTGAGTGAGATGATTTGTTGAAAGATATTAGATGTGGCGGAATATTTTAGAGGTATAAAAGGAAAAATTTGATAGAAAATCACTATGACACCAAAAACAGTTTGTATATGTTGCTTAGACTTAATAAAATACTAGTTCATCGACGCACGCAAATATTTTTTTATAATTCATTTAGTTTAAATTTAAATGAGGATCAAAATATAATTATAAGAAAAAGTGAGAAACTATAATGCAAATTTGATATATGAATTAAAAAATAAATAAAAAAAAGATCCAAATAGGAATTGAACATGCAACTTAATGCATGAAAAACAAAAACTTTAACCGCTGAATTACATATGACTTATATTAAAATCATACTACTTTATTAATATATAATTAATAAAACAGACCATGACACCAAAAGTTAGTTATTCTAAGTGTCTCAAACTTAATAATATAGTATAGATTAAAAGATAATGAATATTATTATTTAATTTAATTATTTAAAATATCACTTATCACTTGCTTATTTTTATGTTAGGGGTGTTCATTTGGACATAACCGAATTCAACTGAAAATCAGAAACGGATTTCACGGTTCGGTAATAAACCAAATTATTTTCGATTTTTCTGTTTAACCGAATTTCTATTTCTTTTAATTAATTTATTTATTAGTAAAAAATAAAAACAAATTATTTTAAAACTAAAAAAATGATTTAAAAAAATTAAAAATGAAAAAACTCGGTTTTCGGTTCAGTTCGGTCAAAAAACCGAACCGTAAAAAAACTAAAAATCTAAAACCAAATTTATATATAAATTCAAAGAATATGATACAAATATTAGTGAAACAAAATGATTTTCCATGTAATTAAATTTTTATTCCCTGAATTGAAAATGTATAGTTTAAAACAATAAATTTATCCATTATTTAATAAAACTCTAAATTTAAGAAATTTCATTGTTTGAATATTATTATTTATGTATATATATATCATTCAAATTTGAAAGAAACATTACTAAATGCTGGACCACGTCTAAACCAATTCAAAATTTGAATACAAAAAATTAAAATGTTAGCTAGTAGTGTCAAAAACGAACCCAACCCGCCAACTTGACCTGAGTCGACTTGAAAAATTTTAGGATAGGGTTGAGATTTTTCGTGTTTAGATCAGATCGAGTTGGATGTAAAATCTGACTCTAAAAAAATGCCATATGAATTATGACACTAAATCAAATAATGCTATCATAGATTATTAATAATTATAATGTTGTTAATGATACATACATTGAAAAGTAAGTTAGTTGAAATTTGCAAACTAAATTTTATAAAAATCATTCTAATTTATTTAATTTTTATTTCATATGTGGTTTCAGGGTTTGACCTGTGCAAAAAAATATAAAAAGATCGAGAAATGGAACTTGAAATAATAAAGTTACTTTTTTTTTCTGTTTGAAGATCTTTTATTGTATATTAATATAATAAATGTTAAAATTTTAAACGCGCAATATTTATTTAATGAAATATTTGAATATTATTATTTTTGGAGTAATTAATCATTTAGACTACTAAATTTAAATATTTAAATACATGAAAATATATATCATATTTCGATAAATTTTTTATTATCATGTGTTTAAATTAAAATATTTTTATTATGATTATACATTTATGTGTTTTGAATTTTTATAATTTTATTTTATTATTTTGTTCAATAATAAAATAATAAAGATAAAAATCAAATCGGGTTGATGAGGTTGGTTCGGATTCGGTTTTAGAATTCTCCGGTTGTTTCGAGTTCGGGTTGAGATTTTTTATATAATATCTTTGTTTCGACCCGATCCACCTGAATTAACACTCTTACCATGATATATATATATATGCTAGAAGAAGAATATAGAAATATGTAGAAAATTCATATATTAAATGTAAATACTCTTCTCAACCACCACCTATGCAAATATCATTCAAGTTTTCCCTTTATAAAAAGGCACCACCACTTAACCATAAAATCCACTCAAGAAACTCATATCATACAAAATAATACCACCAAACAATGAATACAGGAACTTCAAGCCCTGTCCCTTCTCCCCGCGCCGCCTCTGACTGTGGAACCACGCCCAATGGCCACCACCACCACAACCAACAAGAAACAACGTCCAGCGGCCTGAACCCACAACAATGTGTGGCACCTGAGTTTCAGATGCCTCTTCACTATCCAAGGTACTCGAAATCCGACTACGAGTCAATGCCTGAGTGGCAGCTCGACCGCCTTCTCGGCGAGTACGGCCTGCCCGCCTCCGGAGATGTGAACCAGAAGAAGAGCTTTGCCATGGGGGCATTCCTTTGGCCCGATCAGTATGAGAATTAAACGTGATTAGAAATTCCTTAGCACGTAAGTTGGTTGGGTTATTAGAAAAAATTAATAATNTTGGCTTTTACGCAATAATTTCTTCTTGAGTAATTTTATTTATGATTTTAGTAAAATTATATACTTGTAAAATTTTGATTATATATAGTCTCCACCAAATCAACTGATAAATTTCATTAAGGAATTCATTTTTTTTTTAAAAAAAATAACATAAAGTAAAATAAAATAAAATTTGTAATATTAAAGTATTTATTGTATCTCAAATTAAAAAAAAAAAATCGATTAACAATATTGAAGGACGTGTAGTGCATGGGATGTTAAACTTTAAGCTTTTATGACCAATTATGAAATACTTACTACCGGAGCTCATACATATTTACACTCACGAGAGCCATCTCCAGACTTCAGATTTTTGAAATTTTGTCTATATTCGAACGTAGGTTAAAAATCAAAGTTTAAAATGATTTATAAGATGTTACAATATAGTCTTATAAAAAAATTTGTTGACTATTTTTACAAAGCGAAAACGAATACGAAGACGCAGACTCAGACGTGACACGATAAAATAATCATATCTTAATTAGATTCATATTCTGGATGAGGATGCGCGATTGCAATCAATAACCAGTTCGAAATCGACATATGTACGTTTACATGAATCTAATTACTCGTCTGCGCATAGAAAGTATACAAATTTTTGTAGCTAAATATATTTAAATATAACATGGAAATAATACAATTGTATTATTATATTCAATACGAAATATTAAAACTTACAATTAGACATGAATTCAACTTCACCCACCAAATAGTATTGAGTAGATCTTTTGTGATACGGTCTCACGAATCTTTATCTGTGAGCTGAGTCAGCTTTACCGATATTCACAATAAAAGGTAATACTCTTATCATAAAAAATAATATTTTTTCATGGATGACCCAAATAAGAGATCCTTCTCACAAAATACAACCAATAAGATCGTTTCACACAAGTTTTTGTCAATAGTATTTATCACCATTGTGTGTGTGGATGGGGGAACTCGAAACTATAAAATTAATCATATTTTTAAAAATCATGCGTAAAACCACGCACAAATAGAGCAAATGTGCCTTTTTTAAAATAAAAAAAAAAAAAGTGGGTTTTAAATAGGGGATTTCTTGATTTCACTAAGGCCAATTTATTTTCCACAAAAACTCATTTTGGACCGCATATATCAAACTCGTCCTTACAAAAATTGGTTCCAATAATTAAAAATGCAAAAAAAAAATCTAAAATTTAAAAATTTAAATCACATATTGTATATAGATTTAAAATGTGACACCTAGTGGAGTACTTGAGCAATAACGATAAGGATTGGAAATTAATATATGTACATAGATTAGTTTTTATCGAAATTGAGTCATTGAAAACTTGATGATAGCTAGATAGCTACTAGTTTCATATGTCATTTTCACTTTAGAAATTTTGAAAAAATAAATAATTTTAAATATGACAAGTTTGTTTATTTGTTTGTTTGTTTGTGTATGTGTATTTTTCAAAAAACAACTTGTGACAATTATTTAAATAACTCTAATGAAATAGTTCCATTCAAATAAAGTATTATGGATTCAAACATGCTTTTATGTTTAATTCATTTAAATAAATCGCAAAGATTATCGAATATTATGGATTCCAAAACACTTTTTTTTAGTTTTTTGAATTTCTTGATGATATTATACCATGAGTTCTTACGATTTATGAGGTGATTGCCTCCATCTTTCAAAATTTTCCAATTGCAGACCCAAGTGGTTTCAATCCGTCCATCCCACTCGATATCCAATATATTATGCGTATAACATTACATGTTATTTCGAAATCGAAATTTCAAGACGTATAAAACGTATATATCAAAATATCAGTCCGGCCTAAAAAAATTATAATTTTCTCGTTTATTCCGAGCTAGCGAAGATTGTTCGACTCATGTTCTTGAGTCCGACAATGTTGCTATCATGCGTACATAAGTTCTAAGATGATTTGAACACACGAAGTTAATAATTAGAACTTGTTATCTTCCCTATTTATGACCTTCAATTATTTATGCCTTGTTATCGAGGCAACTTATATAGATCATACGTAGATGTAACACTTGCATTTCACAATCAAGGCTATATATATATATATATTATATAAATTCAATTTCCACTTAAAAATCAAGAACCACATTTTATTTGTACGTATTCATTGCAACGTGCATGCTACCCAATCGAGTACGTATAGATGTATGTAGACGCCATGTTACGGATAAATAAAGGCATCCAATGTAATTGTACGTGTAATTCTTGGCCCACTACTTTGACACTTGTTCTCCACATATCAGTACCTTTGGTCGCACGTGGGAGTATAATAGGGAATGAATCGGGATAAAATAAAACTATTTGATTACTTTTAATCTTGTGTGCGCTCGCATATATGTATATATATTGACACCTACTGTTTGTACTTATATAAATATCAGTTATGTGATGTTTATCTATTGGATGTTGATGTAGCAAAAAAAAAATATATATATATCTTATTTCGGTCTAGTGATCAAAATATTCCTTGTTGATATGATGTTGGTCGAGCATAACTTTAATGCGGGTCTGCACAGACGAACATAAGTTAGAGGACGTCAGAGATGTTTCCTAAATATTATCTCTGATACTTAAGTGAGCACTTAGTCAAAACTTAAGAGGGCAAAAGAGTGGTGTTAAGTGAAAAAAATGTGTGAATGTATAAAGTCATGAGAGATACCTGGTATTTATAAAGTTGTGCTGAACTAAATACTTTGTAGGAAAAGAACTCTAGTGAGACAAGTCTTTAAAATACGAGATATGTAACAAGATTTGTACTAGTTTGATCCTATCAGTGACATATTATGAATTTTGAATGTATCATGATATATTTAGGATTTATCCTTATCGTAATAAATTTGTTCAGGTGTTTTACCCTAGTGGTATTTTTTCTTTTTTCTACCATAATATTCGTTTGGGCTGAGGCTCGGCTGACAATGCCATGAGCTCGACTGGTTGTTCTTTCACTTATTGGAAGACTCATCCCGAGCTAAGATCAGTTCAAATTTTCGTGTAAGGTTTTGGGCTCTCACTCTGACTTAATTGTATCAAATATAGGCCCATCCTTTTTTTTAAAGGGCTCTGGTCTATAGTGTATTCATCTCGGATCCGGTTTGGAGTGGCTACTCTGAGGAATTAATAGTAGCTCCCCTTTTTTGGTATAAAAAATATGAAAATTAGACCAAATGTTTGTATTGTGGCATGTTCGACAAGAGCACATTATATTGCTACTTGAGTTTTGTTTCTTCCAGATTATGTGTTAGTTCAAATGACATATAAAACGTAGAAATGGACAGGATCCTGATCCGAGCACGTTGTACTTCTTCAAGAATTTTTTTGTTCGAATTTTTTTCAGACTATATTTGAACGTTGAAATTAACGGTCGGGATTTTTAAAATATTTCTCTTTTCAATCGTCGATATGAATATAGAAGGTTGAGATCTCGCAGTAGTTTACCTTACCGATTTCGGATTCCCGCTCAAATATTAATCTTTGTATGGTTTTTAATTGTGTGGTTGCCATCATTCGGACTCCCGCTCAAATATTAAATATATGTTTCTTTCCTGTCATTGTCACTTACTGTTGTGTTAAGTGTGCATGAGTGAGAGTAATACTGGGATGTATGAGCTCCTAGAAATTTCTCGTGCATTAAAATACTGATGTTGTGCCGCTTGATATGGTTGGCCAAGTGGGCCGTAAAATAGTGACGTCAGATCTTAACGGGTAATATTGTATATGCTAGGAACATGACCAATGATATTAAATGGGTAAGACTGATCTCTAAGAGATATAATACAACACCAGCAGATAGACACACCCCTCTGCATATTCATGGGCCTAACAGCCCGACCAATTAGTACCCAAATAGATGCACTCTATGTTGTCACAAGTATAAAAAAATAAAGTTGTGCTTTGGTTAACGACTATAGTTTTTGGCCTAGTGTTAAGCGCTTGAACCTAACAATTGGTATACGAGTGAGGTCATGGGTTCAAGTCTGCTAAGAAGCATATTTATATACTTCTTGGGTGGGGGATGTTAGGTTAAATGTGTCTGAGTGAGAATAGTACTGTGATGGATGACTTCTTGGGAAGTTCTCGTGCGTCAAGCTGCTGATATTGTGTCGCTTGATCTGATTGTTCCTAGCGGAATCTTCTAGTCAATTCTTCTATTTTGTCCTATTCATCCACTTAATAAGTTTTATTTTTATTTTCCCCAAAATAGGCCGAGTCCCGATCCTAGGGTATTTAGTGAGGTAGCTGAGCATGTAGAATTGAGAGGAGCTTGGTACCTTATATGAAAATAATTCTAGGAAGAAAAGCACATAAAAGATGAGATCTGTAACAAGACTCGTACTAACCCGATCTTATTTGTGATAGATAATGAATTTTGAATGTATCATGATATATTTGAGATTTATCTTTATCGTAATAAATTTTTTCATGTGTTTTACCTTAGTGGTACTTTATCTGTTTCTACCATAATATTTGATCGGCTAGAATGGACATCAAGGAGGTGTTGGGAGTTTTGTGACATTTTGTTGTTTTTCAATTGAAGTGTTCTATTCCCTTTAAATTTATAATCAAATCGAACGTGTTCATTTTTTGGGTCGTAATGGACTTTACGCCTTGCTATATGATTTATGATAATGTGGTTAGTCAATATAGTTTGTGATGGATTGTTTCTATAAAAAAAATTATATTTATTTGTTCTAATAAAAGTCGACGTTATTAAATCAAGTCGGACTAAAATCGACCTAAATGTGAAAATTGAACTTAAAAATAGCCATGCCATGCATGCTTAAAGGGAGATAAATGATATTTCAAAATATCTCAAATCACATCATACATCTCTATATTATATATTGAATTTTTTTTATATGAATGAAATCTACCGTTGATTTGTCAAAATGGGCTAAGTTCGTCTCGTCCCGTCAAATAAATAGGACGCTCCACCAGGCCCAAGTCCACAACCCCAATTCCATTCAAGATTATTTTGGCGTCCAGACGCTCCATCAGGCCCAGCCCAGGCCCTAAATTCAAACCGAGACATTTCAAAACTTTTTCAGGAAAATCTCAAGCAAATTGAATGAAGGCAAACAAATGAACAACGATGCAAAACTGTTAGTTTGGAATGAGAGGCATTTTGCTATGTGAAATTTCATTTGTTTTAACAGTAAACTTATTATAAATTTAAACCGTCTAGATCCCGTCTGAACACCAAAAAGATGGACGATGGGTGGCCGTCCACTTGCCTACAATTTTTTTAGAACACTGTTATAAACATAAGTGTAAAACTTACAAGAAAAGTAGATGAACAAGAATCGCACACATAGAAGTCATTCAAGCTAAATACATAAAACAGATGATTACGTGTAATGATTTGTAAGGTCTTCCAACGTGAAACCCCTCAAATTCTTATTAGCTTTTACAAGAATACAATTGGGTCTTGATGGAAAGAAATTGATGAGTCGATGTATGATATAAAAATACTGGGTAATAAAGAGATTGTGTGTTTTAGAGTTAAATGTTGCATGTATTCTTGTCACATCTAATTCAACATACAGTGGGATATTTCAACATTCAAAACTTTATGTAAATAAAACAAGACACTAGCGTTTAAACAATAATATCATATCTAAAGTTCTTATTATAAATATCTATGATCTAGAAAGACAAAACTCTATAATTTAATAAACATGATATTTTAAAAAAATACAATTAAAAAAATAAATTATATTCTTTTCAAAATAATATCAATCATAAAAATACCATAAGACATTCTAAGAGCAATCGTTAGGACAACTCATTGATCCAAATTTTTTTTTTTTACACTTTCTAAACAAAGTTATTGAAAAATTACTATAAGTGGGCTTTTGATTTAAATTACATATTTGTGTAAATGACTCTTTAAAATCTATGCTATTTTTGGTACTGAATGATTATGGAACCAAATGATAAGGGGAATTATTTTTTTTTATTTTTTATTTTATTTAGTGTCATTCCTTAAAAAAATAACATATATATAAGTCGAGAGAGACATAATTTAGATCAGTTCATTTGATATTTCGGCCATGAGCTCTGTTTATCATTTGATTACTATCTATGTTTTGGTAGAACCATATTTTTTTTTATAGGTTAAACTAAATACAAATTATAAAATTTTATTGTAGAAAAATCATTCTTCAAAATTTAAAACACCAAGATTCATAATAAATTTAACATATCATAATGGATATAAATATTTTAACTAAGTGCACATAAGAAGTGTACAATATGTTATTCAATAAAAAAAAATAGTTATTTTAGATTTTACTTAGGATATTTCTTGTTTAGCTTGTCTATTATTAAATGTGTACACATTTTTGGTTTATTATTTATAATAATCATGCAAATATATATGTATATATATATATAAAATCAATTTTTGAGGCAAAATATTATTTATTCAAAAAAAAAATACTTGAGGTATATTTATTAGTATTATTCATGTTTTAATCGATTTGACATTTATTTTTCTTTGACTATAAACCTAAATTTTACAAAATCACAAATTAAAACAGATATTAATATTGCTATATTTATATTTAGTTTGTCACATAAAACAATATTTTTTCTTTTAAATAATAATAATAATAATAATAATAATAATAATAATCTAAATAAATTTAAAGATATTTTATAAATTAATACAAAAAGAAGCCATTAATAATATCAGATAGTCCACAATTTACGGTGTGGTAATTAAAACCGAGTTATTAGTTGGACTTCACTTTTTAGTTTTAACCGGCGCGACTGCTTTTTGGCGGCAGCATGAATCCAACAGTTTCCATCGCCCGCAGCTCCGCCGTCGACGCCGTCGTTCCCGAGGTGCTGCTATCTTTATCTAGAAACTTAAGCACATCGATGTCCAGTACTTTCCTTTGATTTTTCATTAATTCGTGCTAGAATTTTCATATGATTCTGTTTGGTTTGGGGGATTTATCATTGAATTTTGTTAGGTTTAGTCTGATTGTGGGGTTTTTCTTAGTAATTTCTTAATTTGGTTATGTATATTCGAGACTGCATCGAGTCGTTTCTCGAGGATTTTGCAATGAAAACTTGTTGACTTTTTCCGCACGTTCTAATTTTTTTTGTTCATGGATAGTGTAATATGACTGCTACTAGCACTAGGTCGCACTAGGTTGTTTTTGCAACTCTCTGTGGCTGTAATGGGGAATAATCACGGTGGTCTTGTATTGACGAGTGCAAAGGGGTAGCATGATTAATTTGTACTGAATGGGTGGTGAGGGGTTAGTCAAGCTCTTTCTGATTATTTGCTATTACCATGAGGCACGAGTCGTTTTTTTTGTATATTATTGTTTCACTTACTGTCAGCTTAAATGCATCCACGTAGCAAATCAGATCATCTCGAGGGCGTGAACTGAATAGAGAAAAAATGCAATCCCTTCTGATGTTTGGATTGAATCATTTACTTTGTATGTGGAAAGAAAAGTGAAATAACAGATATTATTCAGCAAAAAAACCCAGTTACACACACACTCGCGTGCTCCTGCAAGTGGTGGAAATATGTTTTTTTTTGTTTATGGATATGACGTCATTTACAGTTCTGTACTGTGAAAAACTATTCAATATACACCTATCCAAATGTCTATACAGGCTCGGTACCTTATTCATATACTAACATGCAGGAGGATCCTTACTCGATATCTGTTGATGTGGATCTTGAGGAAACCTGTTGGGGTTGTGGACTTCGTGTTCTTGTCCCACCCCATGCATCTGTATTTAAATGTGGCTGGTGTGGAGCCATAACGAAGCAAATGGCAGTGAAATGCAATAACAAATACTTGCGATGGATAAGATTTCGGGACCGTTGTTTTGTCTGTGTTGTTCTTGTAGTTATGCTTTTCTTTATATGTAAGTATCTGATGCCTTGTCGACAATGTTTAAGCTCCCTGGTTCTTGCTTCCAAAGTTTCTTCTTGAGTTTTCTCTTGTATTAAGCTTTTAACAATAAAGTCCAGATACCACATATTCAAGCACTGATGTACAGGAGTAGTGTTTTGCTTTTGATGGATATTAGTGTTATCTTTGTTTTTGTGATGGCGCAGGTGGTGGCATTTGGGCTGTTTATCCTGTAATCTTCTCGATCGGTTACTTCTGTGGTATTTTTCATTTTACTTTAGCATTGATCCTGTCTATATCTACTATATCTTCATTTTGCCTTGCGGCATTTCGACCTGCCAGTGTTCAACAAATTATAATTTGGGGTAGCTATTCGATGGTGGGGAAAGGTGGACTGGAGAATTACACCTTTTGTCATTACTGCTCAAAACCAAAATCACCCCGGACACACCATTGCCGTTCATGTGGAACGTGTATACTCGACATGGATCATCACTGCCCATTTGTAAGTGTTGAACACCCTTTCACAGCCTGTATAATTGAATTTTTGTTTGATGCAATTCAATTAATAATAAAATCATGTTTTGCATTGAGATGCAAAGAGGGTTGGTAAAACTTTAGGTGCGTCAAATATTAGATGGTTTAAGAAATTTTGTGCTTGTGTGCATTGAGATTTTTAAAGTGCAAAATACCGATACAAATTTTTTTCCGTAGAGTAAGTCTGATCCCAATAAGCAAATTGAAAAACTGGATAGCCGAGTTTGGTGTGTTAAAGGCGTAATAGTAGCTTTTCATGCACCAATGCTAGTGCTTTACGTTGTCATAACACGGTAGTTTGGCCTCATCAGTGTTATAACCATTTGTTATTATTTGTTATTTGTAAATGATTTCCCGTACCATTACATTCTCTCCTGTTATGACTTAATTAAAAAAGTTGGCATCTGGGATTTTGCCATGAGATGTGATCTTATTGTATAATTTCTCTCATTTCCCACGTAATCACCAGGTTCTCTTCTATGCAGATTGGGAACTGTGTTGGCGCAGCAAATCACCGATGCTTTGTTATGTTTCTCATTTCAGCAGTCACCAGTATACTTTATGTTACTATTATGACACTGTTTGCTACCATCTATATCTGGCCACCTGTAAACCTCGGAACAGGCAACCTATTAAATGGGTTGTCTGGTACAGAGTTTCTTTTCCAAGCCTTAAAAGAGCGTGCTATTGCTATCTTGAGCTCTGCAGTGTTTCTACCAGCTCAAGGACTTGTTCTGGTTTACCTTTTTATCTCCAGTGTTTCAGTGGGGATCGGCCTAAGTGTGCTCTTGTGGCAACAGCTGTGTTACATTTATACCGGAGAGACTTACTTGAGTCATCTTAGTGCCGTCGGCAACGAAGGAATGTCAAATAAGGATTGCCAAAATCTTGTAAGATTTTTTGGTTGTCCATTTGCTGCCGCAACATATTTACCAAGTTTTTGGAAATCGAGAAAAATTCATACCAAGTAAAGATTTAGAGGCTTGTAGCGGTAAATGATCATTTTCTGATATTGCAAAACAAATTTGTCCACTTGATTTCTGCTGTTTTGTATTTAGGTATTAAATACGTTCACACAGGTAAAAAGAAAACAATTATTTACTTAAGTTAGCTCGATTTATGGGCTAGGACTTATCTGGGCTTCTGGAACGCTTAACCTTTGTGAAGAAGAGAAAATCCCAGCACAGAGGTTAGAATGGCTCTAAAAAGGCTAGAAATGTTATGTGCTCTTCTATTCACTTGTACTTAATATCTCTATTGTAAAATGGTGCGATGCTCTTTTCCCTTTCTTCCTTTTTAGTGGATTTCTGTGGAGAGGCCATCCTAACCACTCGACCTACGATAGACAGTGATTTTAATCCATTCGGTATTAAATTTTTTGATTTGGGAGGAGTTAGTTTTTCTTGCACACATGAATATTTAGGACGACTTATAAACCTTGTGTGTTCGTGGTGCTTCATGTAGCTGCAAGATTAAACTAGGTGAATAGGAATCTGTTCATACTCGAGTTGTATGACCTTCCCCGATGTTTCAGTTAAGATGCATCTTTTCGAGGTAATCGAAAAGGCACGAGAAAAGAAAGCCTTCGAGTATGCAGTTCTTTTTAGTCAGGTTGCTTTCTGGATATCAAACCATCGGTTGCGCACTATTACAGATGATGATTGAAGAGCAAAAGTATTCTTCCAAAATTGATTTCAGGGGCCAATGTGTTCTGTATTTATATGCAATCAATAACCGTACTACTAACTACTTAACTAACTAACAAAATGTTAACTAACTCTAATAGCTCCCCCTCAAGATAGACTGTAAATGTTTTGTACAGACATCTTGGACATCAAATGGGAGAGAGTAGGCAGGGAGAGTGGCTTGGTGAACATGTCCGCAAGCTGGAGCTGTGAACGAATAGGTAAAGCTTGATGGATCCGTCCTTGATTTTATCACGAATGAAGTGGCAATCGATCTCAATGCGATTGGTACGTTCGTGGAACATAGGATTGTTGGCAAGATGAATGGCGGATCGATTGTCACAGAATATGATGGCTGGTGTGGACAAATTGATTTGCAGATCCTTGAGTAATTGGGTGAGCCATAATACTTCAGTGGTTGTAGTGGCCAATGCCCTGTACTCTGCTTCAGTGGAAGACCTGGAAATCGTCATTTGCTTTTTAGTTTTCCATGAGATTAATGCTTCACCAAGAAAGACACAAAAGCATGTGGTTGATTTTCTTGTATCGGCGCAATTTGCCCAATCAGCATCTGAAAATCCCCTTAATTGTATGGTAGAAGTTGCTGGAAAGAAAATTCCTTGACCAGGGTTGGCTTTGAGATACCTTAGAACTTGATGTGCTGCATGTAAGTGAATGGTTCGTGGCTTAGACACAAATTGGCTGAGCTTGTGTACGGCGAACATTATGTCTGGTCTGGACAGCGTTAGATATAGGAGACGTCCGATGATGCGTCGATATTGTGTGATGTCTGTAAGCGGATCTCCATCAAGAGAAGTGAGACAAGTATGTGGTGTCATGGGTACTGTTGCTGGTTTACATGATAGTAAACATGTATCTTCAAGTAATTGTAGTGTATAGTGTCTTTGAGATAGGGATATTCCTTTTGATGATCTAGCAATTTCAAGACCAAGAAAATACTTAAGATCACTTAGATCCTTAAGTTTAAATCGGCTTTGAATATCAGATTTTAAATCTTGAATGAGAGCGAGTGATGGCCCTGCTATGATGATATCATCGACGTATACGAGAAGAGCTAAGAAAGACTGACCCTTGCCTCGAATGAACATGGAATGATCGGATGGTGACTGCCTAAAACCAGATTCCAACAAGGCATGGGAAAATTTGGTGTACCACTGCCGAGATGCTTGACGGAGTCCATAAAGGGATTGGATCACCATTTAAGAATGCATTGTTAATATCAAGTTGAGCAAGAATCCAATTTTGACTAGCTGCCAAAGCAAGAACTTTGACAGTGGCGAGTTTTGCAACTGGAGAGAAAGTTTCGAAGAAATCCACATCTTCTTGTTGTGTGTAGCCCTTAGCAACCAATCTAGCCTTATGTCTATCTATTGAGCCATCAGATTTGTATTTCACTTTGTAAACCCAACGACAACCAATGGGCTGTTTTCCCGTGGGAAGTGGAACCACTGACCATGTGTTGTTTGCTTGCATTGCATCAAGTTCTTCTTTCATTGATGTACACCAAGAGTCAAATCTAACAGCTTGGTGATAGAATTGGGGTTCACACTGAGATGAAACATTGAGCACAAAGTTTTTATAAGAGGTAGGGAATCATAAGATATGTAATGATCTAGAGGATATGCACTTGCCGAAAAAGGTGGGGAGTTATATTTTAGCATATGACAGTGGTAATCTTTTAGATAAGAAGGAGGGCGAGATGTCCTGGAGGAGTAGCGAGTGACAGTTAGAGGTAATGAGACAGGGGATGTGCCTTCAGAATCATCATGAGCATATGTAGCTTCTACTTCAGTTGGCATAATTGGTAGGGAAATGTTTTCAGATGATTGATGAGGTGGTTCATATTGTGTACTGAGAGGATCTTGGTCTTGACTGAGAGTGGGCATGGGACGTTTGATATGACATTCCAATGGGACTTGGGTGTCAACAGGAGCTGGTTTAGGAAGGACAATAGATGGGAATGGATCAATGACTTCTGTTGCATGAGGTAAATGGGAAAAAGGAAAGATTGACTCATGGAAGTGTACATCTCGTGAGATAAAGATTTCCTTACTCCTTACATCTATCAGCTTGTATCCTTTCATGCCTGGTGGATATCCCAAGAAAGCACATATGCGTGCCCTTGGCATAAATTTGTCACGATGTGCTGTTAGTGTAGAGGCAAATGCAAGACACCCGAAGACCCGTAGATGTGTATAATCGACTTGTTTCTGATATAGAAGCTCATACGATGACTTATTTTGAGTGGTCGGAGAGGGAACTCGATTCACTAGGTAAGTAGCTGTCATGATGCAATCACTCCATAATTCAAGAGGCACTCGTGTCTGAAAGAATAGCGATCGAGCTACATTAAGTAGGTGTTGATGTTTTCTTTCAACAACCGAGTTTTGTTGATGTGTTTCAACACATGAAATTGATGTAATATTCCCTTATCCTGAAAGAGTTCTGTGAAGACAAGTTCTTTAGCATTGTCGGTTCGAAAGGCCTTAATTCTTCTATTGAATTGTGTCTCAATCATGTTGCAGAATCTGGTGACTACACTTAAAGCCTCGGATTTATGTTGCATGAGGAAAATCCATGTGAATCGTGTGCAGTCATCGACTATAGTCAGAAAATACCTTTGTTTATTGACTGTGGGAACATGATAGGGTCCCCATGTATCACAATGTATAAGATCAAACGCATTGGAGGATTTGTTATTAAGAGAAACAAAAGGTAGTCGTCTTTGTTTTGCTACCGGACATATTGAGCAAGGTGTGTCATCAGGAGAATCAACCTTATCAAAAGAAATATGTGTCTTTAAACTCTGCAGCACTTTGAGTGATGGATGGCCAAGACGGTTGTGCCAAGTTTGTGTTCCAACTTGATTAATTGAAGCCTCTGAGCGGAGTGAGCTAGCATCTAGAACATATAGGCCTTCTATTCTTTTACCCTTACCAATCATCCTCCTTGTTACCATGTCCTGAATTATGAATGAGTGACAGTAGAAACTAATCACATTTTGCGTTGTGGCAATAAAAGAGCTGACAGACATCAAATTAAATCTGAAATCTGGTATATAAAGGACATCCAACAGAATTAGAGAGTCGCCTAGTCTAACATAACCATAGAATCGAACATCCACATATGCATTGTTAGGTAGCATCACTCTTGAGTTTTCTACTGCCTTAAGGGAAGTAAAGGCACTTGCATTTGCGCAAATGTGTCTAGAGGCACCTGAATCAACTATCCAACAAGTAACATACTTCAATGCATTTGGGATTGAAATGGATAGACATGTACCTGAGATAGTTGAATGTTTTTCACTCTCATGTTGATCATCTTTCTTGTCAGCGGTAGAAAGCTGTTGAATCATTATGGCCATGAGTTGTTCTATCTGACTCTTGTCGAGGGTTTGAAAAACATTCGAGGGTGTACCCATATTGATGGCCTGAATTTCAGAATGATAAATTTGGTCATTTCCTTGATTGACAAGAGCAGCAGCATAGCTTTTGTTCCCTTGTTTGTTTCTGGTCTTGAATTCAGGTGGATAGCCATGTATTTTGTAGCAAGTCTCAATCGTATGGCCATGAATGTTGCAATGAGTGCAGAACGGCCTGCCTTTTGGAAATCTTGATGGTGGTCGGTTGTTGACATGTGGCTGAGTTTGTTCATTCTTGATCGCAAATGCCATGTTACGACTTGATGCATTCATGGAGCTTTGATTACCAATTGCTCTCTATCTTTCTTCTTGGACTACTAGAGCAAACACTCGGCTGATCGATGGCAGGGGATCAAGAAGTAGAACTTGATTTCTAATGTGAGTAAATGAATCATTCAGTCCCATAAGAAAAATCATGGTATAATCCATTTGAACATATGTTTCAAAGTTCTTGACCCCATCGCAATTGCATTTTCCGCAGCTACACATGGGTCGAAAGTGATTCAATTCTTCCCAAAGAGCCTTGATTTTGGTAGAGTAAACACTGACCGGATCTTGATCTTGTCTGAGAGTGATCAAGTCCCTGCGCAGTTGAAAGATTCTTGGACCATTACTTTGTTGAAATCGATCTTGAAGATCATTCCAGATTTCCTTTGCTGAGTCCGCAAATAAAATGCTTGCCGATATGTCTTTGGACACCGAGTTTAATAGCCAAGAGATGACTATATTGTTGTTCATGGCCCATGCATTGAGCAGGTTCACCTCAGAATTTGATGGTTTGGAGATCGATCCGTGAACGAATCCCAGTTTGTTCTTGGCAGAAAGGGCAATTCGCATCGCTCTACTCCACGATGCAAAGTTATCACCCGTGAGTGGTTGAGAAACAAGTACGAGCCCTGGATTATCGGAATGGTGTAGAAAATACGGGCTCGAAGGATCATCAAATACCGATCGTGATGCTAAATTCCATGCAGATGGATTTGTGTTCGCCATGAATACGAGATTCTACAAATTCGAAACAGCTTCGGAGGAATTGAGGCAGAATGAACTCACCTCTGCTCTGCTGAAATTGGAGAAACAATCTGAGATGATGAACTTCGGAATAGTACCGCCGATCAACGTCGCGACGGAACCTCAGAGATTACCGCGTGGAAGCGGCTCTGATACCATATTACAGATGATGATTGAAGAGCGAAAATATTCTTCCAAAATTGATTTCAGGGGCCAATGTGTTCTGTATATACATGCAATCAATAACCATACTACTAACTATTTAACTAACTAACAAAATGTTAACTGACTCTAATACGCACTCGTGTCATTCCGTTGATGCTTTGTGTTAGAGGATGATTAGGGGAAGAGGAATTTCAATGTAAAAGTTCGATGGAATCTTATTATATACAGATGGAATACTTTTCTCGCTTATGCAAATTAATCATAGCCGTATTTCATGGTAATGTCAATAAATTTAACGTGCTGTGTTTACGTGACCCCTTAGTTTTCCCAAGTAGTGCCCCTTCTTCACACCAAAAGATACAACTCGAACGGCCCCCAAACCCAAACATTTGGACAAGTCTGAACTGGTGTATTTGTCCAAATCGCAAGGTTGTCCATGCTTTTTGCCCCATATATTCAGTGTGAAATAAACAAATAATACTAGTATATTGTCTACATTTTACCTATGATAGTTATAGTCTGGCATCCTATTGGTGCAAACACCTGACTTAAATGTAAAACAATTGGGTTAGGCTACCTAGAAATCATCGTAGCTAATAAAGCTCTTCGTCGATAAAGTTCATCATTATACCACTACTCAGGTCAAATGACCTGAATACCCTTGAATAAATTTTTGTTGTTATTTCATCTCACTTCCTTTAATGTTGCCCATGTTATTTTCCAATGTCGATGAAACTTATCATGTGATTGAAACTTCGCATCTAAATGCATTTCAAATTGATTCTCGGGGTCATATCCTCACATCTCTTAGTTTAAATCAATTTAATTATAAAAAATGTGCAACGAGTGGAAGGCTAAACTCGTCATTTCAAAATTTTCAGTTGGTGAGTGATATTAATAGTCTTAAATGACCCATTTCTGAAACCTCAGTGCTTTGTCTCTTTCTCAATTCAAGAACTGCTCACAATATCCCTCCTGCTTCCGCTCATCTCTCGGATCGGCCATGGAATCAGCAGCTACGCTATCCCACATTGGGCTTGCGGGCCTGGCGGTAATGGGCCAAAATCTGGCTCTGAACATAGCAGAGAAAGGTTTCCCCATCTCAGTCTACAATCGCACCACCTCAAAAGTTGATGAAACTGTAGATCGAGCTCATCGGGAAGGTAATCTCCCTCTGTCTGGCCAATACAATCCTAAAGATTTTGTCTTGTCGATTAAAAAGCCGAGGTCAGTGATCATTTTAGTCAAAGCTGGCGCACCTGTTGATCAAACTATAGCTGCCCTGTCGGCTTATATGGAGCCCGGTGATACTGTCATTGATGGTGGTAATGAGTGGTATGAAAATACAGAACGTCGCATTTCCGAGGTTTCTGATAAGGGCTTGCTCTATCTCGGAATGGGGGTCTCTGGAGGTGAAGATGGGGCTCGAAATGGTCCGTCTTTGATGCCGGGAGGATCCCACCGGGCTTACTTGAATGTTCATCATATTCTTGATAAGGTGGCCGCGCAGGTGGATGATGGCCCTTGTGTTACCTATATTGGTGAAGGGGGGTCGGGAAATTTTGTTAAGATGGTGCATAATGGGATCGAGTATGGGGATATGCAGCTGATTTCGGAGGCGTATGATGTGTTGAAGAACGTTGGAGGGTTGGGGAATGAGGAGTTGGCTGGGATTTTCGATGAGTGGAATCGCGGGGAGTTGGAGAGTTTCTTGATTGAGATTACTGGGGATATTTTTAAGGTGGAGGATGAGGAGACGGGTAGTGAGCATTTGGTGGATAAGATTTTGGATAAGACGGGGATGAAAGGGACTGGGAAATGGACTGTGCAACAAGCGGCTGAGTTGTCGATTGCGGCTCCAACAATTGCTGCCTCTTTGGACAGCCGTTATATGAGTGCCTTGAAGGAGGAGAGGGAAGAGGCTGCTGAGATTTTCAAGAAGGAAGGTTTGAAGGAGGAGATGATTAACAATGTGGCTTCAGTGGATAAAAAGAGGTTGGTCGATGATGTTAGGCAGGCTCTTTATGCATCCAAGATTTGTAGTTATGCGCAAGGCATGAATTTGTTAAGAGGGAAGAGTATTGAAAAGGGGTGGGGATTGAACCTGGGGGAATTAGCAAGGATATGGAAAGGTGGGTGCATTATTAGGGCAGTGTTTTTGGATAGGATTAAGCAAGCATATCAGAGGAACTCGGGGCTGGCCAATTTGTTGGTTGATCCTGAGTTTGCAAGGGAGATGGTACAGAGACAGGCAGCATGGAGGAGAGTTGTAGGTCTGGCAATTCAGAAGGGAATTGGCGTCCCGGGGATGTCTGCGAGTTTGCAGTATTTTGATACGTATAGACGTGGAAGGCTTCCAGCCAACCTTGTGCAGGCTCAGAGGGATTATTTCGGAGCACATACTTATGAGAGAATCGATTGTCCTGGATCATACCACACTGAGTGGTCCAAGCTTGCCCGAAAGACCAGAGTGTAGTGCAGAAGAGTTGATTGATAGAGGTTTGTTTGGTATAATCCAGTTTTTGAAATTGTTTTACCGTTGATGTTCATGAGGCAATTACTTTACTTGGTGTTGTATTCGTTACAAGGATTCTTACTCTCTCGTAATGGATCATAGACTGTTACTTTTGCAGTTAATAAGAGCAGCAATACTTTTTTGGTTATCGAATCCCTCAAATTATGATGCATTTACTCTCACTGAAAGGTTCATATTTAGGACAATTATACAACCATCAAAATCTCAAATATGTTGCATATGCATATATCCAGAAGCATCACTAGTTTGAGGGACTTGATAATTTGATACGTTGATCTTCTGGCTGGTACTTTATAGTGCACTTATTTTAGCCCACATGCTTGCTCTGTGCACATATATTGACTGGATGCTATCCTATATCCCGATATAGGTATTTGTGAATTTGCATTCCGTAACATCAATTGTTGCAAAAGATCTCTAGTTTTTAGAATGTTTGAACTCGTGTCATGGACATTTTGCTTTAATTGTCCGGTTTGATCTCATGCAGAAACCAAGTCTTTAGTGTGTCATTCTGCTACATTCCTATATAATAACTGTATTTTGCGACTTGAGACATTCTATATCACAGCATCTGAAACTAAGAAACCTAAACCATATGAACGAATTATGCAATTTAATTTCAATTATATGTTCAAGGTAGTTACTTTTTACATCCCCCAAGGACTTGGCTGAATTACATTTGACATTAGGCTTTGTCATGGCTCAAAACTCAAGTGGACCGAATCGGAAAACATGTCTACACATGCATGGTAAAGACTCATTGTTTGACTGTGAGCTCTGCCCTGAGACGGAGAACACCATTTATAAAGATAGGACCATCCTCTTCTATAACAACCGTCCATGGCATGCCAAAAAGATTTCGATAGCCCACAGCTTTACCTCCAGTAAAGGTGTAGTTTCCTTTATACTTGCTCACAAACTCTCCTCAAGCGGCTTAGTCCTTGATGCAAACTCGTACCCGACCGTAAAAGCTGCTTACCCCTTCTCTTGCATGCCTAAAAACAACTCGATACAATGGACAGAGCTTTGCTGGTCTATGTTACAGTGGGCAGACAAAAAAAAATCCTTTCCCTCCCAAATGAGTCTGTGAGTAAACTCGACCTGAAGGAAAGAAATTTGCCCATTCTTCCCGTTTCAAATCAAGATATACTATACAATCCTGACGAGGCGAATCAAAGTCGACGACCTTCACAGGTCTGTATTTGTACGCACGCTCGATGTAATGGTGGTATGAAGAACTGGCATCACCCTGACTAGCTAGCTTCATGATCCATAACTTAAAATTAGATTTGTCTCAAGGTCTGAAAATCAGAATTCCGCTTCTTGAATCTCATGTGATCGACCACTTGAAATAAAATCCAGATTCACAAATCCATTTTGTAATGTTGATGATGACAAATTTTAATTAGAAATTCTGATCATTCTTGAAGAACTTTAAAGAGCAATTTTTGCCAAAACTGAGGACCTCCATAAGCAGAAACAGTAATCATACCTGTAAACAATGCCAAAAAAAAAACTATTAAATATATTAACTATGATATCAATGGAAGAAAAAAAAAATGGGAACCCAAACTTAATTTTTACTTGCGAAACATTTGTTACCAAAACAAAAGAAATGAATACTATTTAAGTGATTATTTAGAATATCTTTAGCTTATTACTTAATTATAGGGACGAAAGAAAAAGAAAAGTCTACCACCTTTAATTCTATATTACAAGTTTTTATGAATGTTAATTTTATATTTGTGTACTCTACACCTTTAATTCTGAAAAATTCATATTAAATTTTTTTAAAAAAAAAAAAATTGGACAAATCTTATTGTTGGAGGTGTCCAATTTTTAAAATTCTAATCCAATTCAAAAATCTCAAATAAAAGCTTCAACCAATCCATGCCATAAAGACTAACAATTACCAAAACCCCCTTTTGGTTCACTTGACAGTTAAAGATAAGGTGCTTTTATAATAAACCTCTTCTTTCCAAACTACACAAGCAAGAACATAGAAACACAAAGCGTCTGATATGGAGATTAGCACGAACGAGCGAGCAAGCGAGCTAGAGATATTTGAAGTTGGTTCATGCGAAAACGGTTACGAATTCGGATTCTTGATAGGCCAAAGATTCTCCAGAAAAATACGAAGTAGGCTATCGAAAGACCTCATTCTGAAAAACCAGCTTCTCCCTTTTGCTAAATCCAAGCATTCACGGCCACTTCTCGATTCCTTGATCCAAAACAACCAGAAAAAGTACCCCAAATACTGGGATGAACTCAGAGGAACTGCTCGAGGGAGCGGCACGTCGTTTCTTGAAGTATATATATGTATATAATCCATATATCAGTATGCATATGTTAGTGACTAAACATTCTGTCTAATGGAGCTTGTTCATATTTTGTAGATCATGCTTCTTAATTTTAGGAAAGAGATACTTCCATTCATTTCGAAGCCAGAGAAAGATCCGATGGACGATAATAACGACGATTGCTCTGATATTCTCGTCGTTAATTATTCAATGGCTGTAGCAGCTCATAATGAGGATGCTAATGTTGCACTCGTTGGTCATACGTTAGTCTACACCATCCAAGAAAATCTTTTTAGCTTAGCAAAGTTAGTTTTTTGTCTTTCCCTTTTGGAGTTACTTTTTTTTATATGTAAGATGGTTTTGTAGGTATTTGATTAAGGGAATTATGCCGAATGGAGCATCTTTTATCGCTTACACATACGCAGGAGAGCTCCCGAGTTGCGCATTTGGGTTCAACACTTGTGGGCTGGTACTCATGTGATTTGAAATCATTGCTCCAATAGCACCCTTGCTTGGTCGCAGGATTTCCCGATATCTCTACGTGTTAGCATGACCGAAAACATAGCATTTGAATTGTACAATTTAAGTGATTTAAATTATATCATTTATGACTGGCTCCTCAACTATGGATTTTGTATATAACAAGTGTGCGGTCCTGTACTTTGAATGAGCCGATACTTAGGGGTTAGATGCGATTTTGTACACCTGATAACACAATTTCCGCAGGCATTTACACTGAATTCAGTTCCTCCTTCTGAACATGAGATTGAGGCTGGAGCTATAGGCAGGAACTTCATTTCCAGAGATCTGCTTGCAGCACAAAGCATTGATGATGCCTTAACAGTAACTCTTCTGTGTTTTCTCTGATCTTTAGTCATACGACCCCATCAATCTTGGATCATAACACAGTTTTTCCTTTTTCTCATAAAATCCAGAGGATTTACTCGTCAGAGGCTTCTGTAGGACACAGTTACAATCTGATAGACCTTAAAACAAGGAGGATTATGAACGTAGAAACTGCATCAAGAAACCGTGTTTCAGTCCATGAAATAGGAGCGGTGCCCTTTTTCCATGCTAATATGTACCTCCATCTTCAAGTTCACCAGGCAAGTATCACAGTCCATCTAAGATAAACCTAAATACTTGAGGATAATAACAAAATCCCAGAAAAATTTCGCCAAGAAAACAAGTTACAATTCTTGATTTGTGGCTTATGAAGGCACAGGATGAGAATTCACTTAGCAGACAGAAAAGAGCTGCTTTGATGCCAAAGGGGTCAAAAGATGATTTCCTGTCAATTCTCGGAGACCAGAATGATGCCAAGTATCCTATTTACATGACAGGTGACATGACAATAGAAGTAACTCGAGTTTTTTCAATGCACAAGCATTACTTAAGCCCTTTTTCTTGTTTTTGCCTGCTTTCCAGGTCCACTTCTTCACACCTTGTGCACGGTTATGATAGATTTAGACGAAAAAACTATCTCAATCATAGAAGGAAACCCAAAGGAAAGAAAAACACCCTTCATCTTCCCAATGTCATGCGACAATAAAGGAGTACCTTGTTAAAGCTTCCTGTCGAAGGGCTCATATCCCATTAAAATTTTCCAGCCAACAAACACCGAGTTCAATAATCTGAGCATGCAATATGTGCTCAATTCTTGATTAAAGATTTTGTTCACTCTACTAAGGTGATGAAAATGGTCTGAACCATTTAACATAATTTTTTCGGGAATTTTTCCATGTACCACCATGTAGTAGAGAATGATAGAGGGACAAGCGATCTGCACTCAAGTTAATGATAAAGGACATAGTAAAAGCCTGATAATTCACTATGCAAGGATATCAATGCTTAAAGAAAAAGAAGAGATGAAAAATGAAAATTAGTACCTGGATATATTTCCCCTTCAAATATCAATGATGATTTCAACAGTTTAGAAACACATGGATTCCACTTTATGTTCAGACGACTATGTAATAATAGTACATTCTAAATATGTAACATCCAAAAGAGGAAATTACCCGGGCTAATATTCACAGATCAAGATTGCGCACGATGACAAGAAAGTTAAGAAATACACAAAACACCATATTATTTATTTATAGAAGGAAAAATTGAAGCTTTTAGGCGTGAGCGTGATCGTTGTCCCCTTGTTCTTGCTTCAAATAACTTTGCCTTCAATGTATTTTCCTTCAAGTCCTTCGGCAAGTTTGAAGATGACTGGTTGAGTAGATTCATATCATGGGATGGTAGTTTTTCAGTCCATTGGCGTACTGGACTTGGATGACTCCTCCAGACGGAAGAAGCTACCCCAAAATCTTGATCAGATTGTACATTTCCGCTTTCTGACAATAAATAGTGATTTCTGATCAAATTGTCAATCATATAATTTGTGTTCAACCCAGCAATTCCTTCAGATTCATGCTTCCTCTCAGAACTATTTACTTTTGCTGCTTCTACTGAGTTCCCAGCGACAGAGTGTTCTCCATTTGCGACATGGTTTGTCTTTTCACCCTGTGATATGGCTTGAGCCATCTGTTCTTCAAACTTCACTTGCAAACTGGATGGATTGAAACCAGTTTCCCTCTCAGAAGACCCAAGAGATTTCTTCACCTGCTTTTGCTTCAGTTTTTCGTCATTGCCATTTTTTGGGTATTCATTTTCTTGGGATTTTAGGTTGGATTCACTGGTTTTTCCGAGCTCGAAACAGTTGGACTCACTACCTACAGAGTCATCATCATCCTCATCTCTGGGAGCACTAACAGGCAGCTTTAGTGGGATTGATTCAAGTGAATTTCTTCGGAATGTGGGATCCCTCAATAGTTTGTTGCCATCGATCTTGTGATTACCATTGTTTTTACTCTGGATTAAAGCTTCAACTTCAGTGCGCAACTTATCCACTGCTGACTTCTTTTCTCCCGAACCATGTTCCAGCTCCAGCTTCATCTGCACCCGTTCATCAAGCCACGACTCAGATATGTGAAGAATCAAGTCGTGATCACCTCGCTCATCCCAAGATTTATCTGACTTTTGCCTTAAAACATGCAGTTCTTTTTCATAATCCCTTATTCCCCATGCAAATTCATCACAAAGATCTTCCAAGAGATTGCGCGACTTTCTTTCTTTCTCCAATTCTTTGGAGGCACTAGCAAGAGTAGTTTTCACATCATAAAGCTCGTGGACTAACTTACGGTGCAGGCTCTCTGATCTCTTCGTCAACTTTCTCTCATCCTCGAGTTCATCCCTCATGGACTGAACAGTGGCATTGATTCTCTCTTGCTCCTTGTTCTTTCTAATGAGTTTGTCTTCAGCAATCTGCTTTACCAACTCATCTATTTCGCGACGATCAGTTTGCCGGGCTCTTATCAAATCTTTGATCCGTGAACGAGAATGATCTAACTCCTTTTTCAATGCTTTGATAAGAGATACATTGGATATATGCTGCTCTTCCAGGCTCCAAATACGATTTAAAACTTTAAGCAGTTCAGTCGATGTTTTTAAGCTATAGCTCGTCTCCCCGGTTCTTCCCTTCAATTCTATGGAGCTGGTAGGGGTAACTGCAGGGTTGTAAGGTGCAAGCTGCAAAAGACAAACACTAAGCAAAGTCACTTTAAAGATCGAAACAATATGAACTAATGATCATTAAACCCTTTCGAAAATCCATTGGGACAATACAACCACATTGTACTTTGATGCAAACAAATGAGAAATCAATAAAAATATCGTACAACAGGTGAAACCATCTATGACAAGCCAGTATCTGCATGTTAGACAGAGAAATTAGTCAAAGTTGAAAAACAGGTTAGGCAGAAAGGAATCAATAAATGGTTCCAAGATTTGCTTTGCAGAGTGGTGGAATGCAAAGTAAATCACAGTCTTATAAGACTCCGAGAACTCTTTCAGTTTCATGTAAAACATCGTATCAAAACATTGGAAATGTAAAGAAACTGGAAGAGTATGATTGTACCTCCATCGAGCTACCATAACTTGCTGGTGACACAGGTTGTAGAGCATGATTACTCCTCTCGATTGCACGATGATGTTGCATAAGTGTGGCAGCAACATGCTTTTTCAAACTACTGGAACTTCCAGGCTGCCATTAATAACCAAAAGAAAATACCCGTAAAAGCAGAACCAAGAGTAATGCAAAACATAAAAGTATAATACCTTATGCAGCAAACTCTGTACCGTGATGAATAACTTGAAGTTTTTATAATCATATTCAAACATACACATAACTAAACTTTACGAGTTAAAAAGTAGACGCAAAATGTATACGGAGTAAATCAAATTCAGGGGGAAATTCCTAAAGACAGAATGCAATGTAATAAAATGGAAGATTAATAGGTACTACTGGAGTAAGGCAAGTTGGCTCTACACAAATACGAATAATAATCAAGCTAATAGTAAAAACTGGCCAAACCAATAAAGTATTTTAAAGCAAAGAAATAATATTGTTAGATGAAAATGGCCACCAATCGTAGTAAAACCCCATCATACATATAGGCACGGACAGCAAATAACATGTGTGCTTAAGCTAACTCGGGGTTTCGGGAGAGGCGTGAAAACAATAACAAACACCATCCCTGAAAATGATCGACCAACCACCAGTATAAATACAAACCTTGAACAGTCGATAGCATACCACATGAAACAATTTTTAAAACTAGTTGGGACAACACAAGCACTTGAAATGAAAGATTAAACTTCGATAAAAAAAAAAAACAAACAAACAAACTACACTTGCAAAGCAAATCAAGAACTCGAAATCCACCTCCAAATTTCAAATCCAAAAAAGAAAAAGAAAAGGAAAAACCAATCAGTCGCGCAATCAAAAATAAACTCAGACGTATGGTTTATGCATATTTAATGAACAAAGCAAGAATCTTTTAGACTCTACTATTAGCCCTTCAAAAGAAACACGTAGAAGTATCAAACTCTTTACCATGTCTGGTAAACCAGGTGAAGGATCAGGCGGTTCAAGACCATCCTTCTCTTTGTAAAGCTGCGGGTGGCGATGTTGGTTGAGGCGGCGGAGCCTAGGGTGGTTCATCTTCTCCAACGGCAGCTTGTAATGATGAAGCTCCCAGAGGATGGCAGCAAGTTTCCTCGCAGAAACACGAGGAACCTGGAAAGGGTTATCTCCTACAGAACCGAGGCCTTTTTCTTGCACTTGATCATCCCCACCATGACCATGAGGAGCCGTTGCAGCCGCTGCTGCTAATGATAGGAGTCTCAATTCTTTAGGTCTCCAAAAGGGTGCCACAGGGGTAGTGTACCCGCCACTTTTCCCCACTCTCAACAACTTTTCTCCCAAATTTTCTCGCTTTTTTTCTGGCCCTTCTCCACTTTTATCAATCTCCCACCTTTTCATCGCCCTTTTTCTCGCTCTTGTGCGCTACAAAATTGTTTCTTTTCCCATTAACCTACCCCGCCCCCATGTGAACTAGAACTCCTCCAGCCACCTTCGTGTCTCTTGCTCTATCACTGTACATCAACTAGTAGTCCGAACATAAAAAGAGGCGTGAAAAGATTTCCCTTTACATGTGGAATCTTTGTTCCCTTTCTTTTTGTGGGTTTTCCATGATTATGTACAGTAGAATTTTGAGGGTCATAATAAAAATTTAAAGTCTGAATTCAAATTGAATTATCTCTATATTTGAGTTTAATCTCGATTCGTAACTTAGAAATTTTAATTTTTGTTGTTCGAGTCCGACTTGAAATTCGTCTTCGGCTCGAAATATTCGAATCCATTTGCAAACTATTCGGATTATTGTTCGGATATTAAAGTTCAAGAGTGACGGTTCGAAAGATTGAAATGTCGTAAATACTTGAAACATATATATGTGTGTGTGTGTGCATATATTTAACGTATAATATTACATTAATAAATATTTAGATTCGAGAACTATCGAACAAAATAATTTTGACTCGAGTTTGATTTGAAAAATACACATTTGATAACTAATAAGAAAAAAAATTAAATAAATCAAATTAAAAAAAATATTTTTTTAGAGTAAGATTTGAAGTAGATGAGTTGGAAATGAATATTGTATCTGGTACAGAAACTATATTATTTTAAAATAAAATTGTTTTAAAATAGAATTTCGAGATGGTGATGTCCGAATTAATTAATTGNCGATCCGTCTCACAGATAAAGATTCGTGAGACCGTATCACAAGATACCTACTCATTATTAAGTGTGACATCTTTAGAGTAATCATATTAAAGGACACGAAAATATTTAATTTCATAATTACATTTCTTATCATACTAAAACTTCTTCAAGTCACTCCATATTTTACATTAAAAAAATCTAAACAAAACTTCTATTTTAAATCGAACAACTGTTCTAAATTGAAAATAAATTTGTATTAATTATTTAGTATTATTTGATCAAATTAAAAATAATAATAATACATGTAATGCGTGTACATTTTTACTAGTATATATATGTATGTGTGTGTGTTAATGGAGTCATTTTATTTTGTTTGATATTGAAAGGTTAATGATATGTTTGTTATTATTTTTTCTATTTTTCTTGCATTTCTTATTTGACAAAATATTTTATCTTTTACTATTTTTTTTTAAAATGTGGTTATTTTAACAATTATTTTTGGTAGATTCGGTATGATCACTTTCTAATTATAAAAATAATTTTTCATTTAATTAATTTATAATTTATTTCATGTGTATCTTTAACTCACATAAAAGATAAAAAAAAAAAAAAAAATTTACTCCGAAAACTATTTGAACTTAGAACAATGTTTAAGATTGAAAAGATCATACACAAATTTGTGTGATCCATCATCTTTCAAAGAAAACATCAATTTATTTGAATTTTAAGTCGGTTTTTCGCAATCAAAATTTTGAATTTAATTTAATATGTATATATTTGAAACAATCCTTTTTTTTTGCATGAATATATTTGAAACATTATATATATATATAAATGGGTATTATTAATAATTAATTGGGACAATAATTTTGGGGGCACGTTATGTAGGTCGTCTAGTTATTACTATTAGTACACCTCGTGGGAGTAGGGGAAGAATGTCGGCAATGCGATATTAAGATTAAAAGTACTTTATTATCTTTTTTTACAATATTTAATTAATATATTTTTAAAAAATATAATCTCGTCCTTTTTTTTTTTCAATAAGTTTATCTGTGACTTAAAATGTTGATNCTAAAAATATAATCTCGTCCCTTTTATTTTTTTCAAAAAGTTTATCTGTGAATTAAAATGTTGATCAAATTTAGCTGGCCATCCTCCAACCTATAAATAGAAGAGAACAAAGCACACATAAAAGATTCAAAATTATAGCCTAAATTTCGAGCAAGGAGAAAACAGAATTTCCGAGCAAAGGCTTCCCATTTCCAAGCAAGAGATTATCCAAATTTCGAGCAAGAAGACTGTAAAATTTTCGAGCACCATTGTGGAAGCATCATGTCCAACAAATCGAGCAACAAATCGTCCAAAGTTTATTAAGAAATTATCTGTAATTGAGCGTTTTTTTTAAAAGAATATGTATATTTTTTATAGCGGTCGAACATGTCATGCTTGGTTTGTTATTAGTCTTTTCGTTCAGTTTCGTCTGTCAAGTCTTGCTCAATTTCTAAATTTTAAGCACCGGTATGATTGAAATTTGAAATGAGAAAGAAATTTCGAAACACGATAAGATATGAAATGATATGTCTCCTATACGGCGGGTTTAAAACCGTCATATGGTTACACTCCTTAGAAGAGTAATTTAGAGGAGACTGATTAGTGAACCATGTAAAATAAGATGAAATTTTAGTAATATATGATGATTATGTTCTGTTCATGATACATTTTGACCTATGTTTCGAAATCTGCCCATACTATGTCTTGATCTTTGTTACAACATGCTACTGCGATATGACACTTCAGAAATTTTCATGTATATGTATTTGTTATCTGTTATATTCGTCAACATTTATTTGCTGAGTGTTTTGCTAAGAACTCACCCTAACGTCCCTCCCAGAGAAGAACAAAGATCAATTAAAAGATGAGAAAATTATATTTTGGGGATGGTGAAGAAGATGATTTTAAATCCATTCATTTTAAGTCCGGCTAGATTTACCTTTTTCCAATTGTAAACATTTCTGCTATTTTGTATTTGGATTTTTGCATTGTAAAGACAATTCTTTTTGTGAGATAGACTGGTCTTCACTATTTTTTGTACTAGTGACTTGTTGTTTTTTATGTTTAACTGTTGAACAACACTGATTTCGATACTCTCCTGGCGCCGACATAACATTTAAGTGATATCAGAGCTAGATTCATAATCTGGATGAGATACAAAATTTGGCGATGTCACATTTTGACAAAAGCCTAGGGCATTCCAACCCGAAATGGCCCATCGAACGAAGCTAGCTTTACGATTATGAAAGCCGTATTTCGACAGAATTCCATCTTTTAATCTTTCAAAATCGCGTTTTGTCGTTTACAGTAACTTATGAGTCACTTACAACTACACTTAGAAAACTCGAAATCTAATTACATCTGCGATCTCATACTCCTCATAACTAATACTTTTGAACCATCCAATAAAATCCAAACTTTCCATTTCTAGAAAAAAATTGAATTCCGTTCAACCCCATGTAATGCAAAGAAATACTTGAAACTGCTTGATTGTATGTCTTTTCTTTTCGAAATCAATAAAATTTATTTGATTTATTCATTGATTTCATCCTATGAATTCTCGAGCAATTAATTAAATATATTATACTTCTTATGTATATCCTGCAATATCCTTAGAAACTTGTGTCTTTGTAAGAAATGATTGAAAACCTCATAAAAATAATTGTAACCCGCGTTACGCCAACACCAAAAACTAAAATGAAGACTATGACTTCACAATCGAGGATCGCCACCACCACCAAGATTTGGCCAGAGTCGAGAAGATTTGGTGGCCATTGTGACCATCGTGGCAACAATACTTCAAGAGTTGGTGAACCCAAATGCTAACCCAAATTCCAATTAGCCACAGCCTCGGCCACCTACACCAAATGAGATAAAATATAACTTTAAATCCCTTCGAAAGAACCGAGTCCCAAAATTTGATGGGAATCCAAATCCAAAGGTTGGCCAAGACTGAATCAAAAACATTGAGACTCAAATCTAACTACATGGAAAGCCTAATACACAGATTTTAAAAGAGTCGTTCAAACTTTTGACATAAAATTCATTTTCAAGAGCCGTCGGATACAAGAGAAAAATGAGAATCGAGGGAGCAAGAAGAATTTGAGGATTTTCACTCAGCGTTTATTCTGTTCTTCACTTTTCTAAGTACTTTTAGTTTAAGAACTTTGTTTTGACAAATTTATTATGAAGACTAGTAGCTAAATTTTTATATTTGTTCGGATTTAAGGAGATCCTAATCCGAGACGTTGTTTTATTTAATTTGATTATCAGGTTTTGCTTCAAGCTTGATATATTACTGTTTTTTTTAAATCATTAAAGCATAGCTAAATACTTGTACTCTGAACGCTATAACAAAAATTTGACTCATACACTTGCGATTATTTCGAGCAACGAAGTTTAAATTTTATGTTGGGTATAATATCCATATCCGATACAATATCTATTTTAGCATATCCATACCCGATCCAAAAAGATCCAATACAAGTCAAGCACCCGTTAGGCCCAAACCCACTTTCTTCCCTAGGTTCAAAGTTCCTATCACAAATCAACTCCAACATGTTATAAATCCATTATTTCATGTGTGTCCATCAGATTGGGCCTCATAATATCTCCAAAGTACGGCCCAGTAAGGGTGACTAAAATATTTGGGCCTTATTTTTTTCAGCAATGGGCCGCAACCATTTTAATTGTCTGTAGTCATGTTTTCAAAATCAGAATGGACCGACCGATTTAACGAATAACCGGTCACTGGTCTAGTCCTATCCACACTCAAAAACCGTTTTAACGATCAAATCGGTCAAGAATCGATTTAACAGTTTCTTACATTTAAAAATTTATTTTTGGTCATATATATATGATTATTTGATTTTGAATTTTGTTAAAAATATTATATANTATAATTTTAAATATATTATTTACTATATTATATCATTATTTTATATAATGTAACTATGTTCTAATCCAATCGTCCAGTTGCACCATTATTTTAAAATAGATTGGTTCGATCGCTGGTACGGTTATGAAAACATTGGTTTGTTGGCACATATATATACGGCACGCACAATATGTTTTTGGAGACATCGGGCTGCTGTGTGTTTCGAGTAAATTCTGATAAATCCTGCTGGACTTGCTGTACAGTTCCTAGGCGATGTCTTTCTTCCGTGGGATATATATTGCATGACAATTGGGTGAAAGAAATAGCTTGGGAGAGCACTATCGAGATCGTGAACCGAGCTGTGTATCACATGCACCCCACGTTAACTTTTCCGAAAGCCAAAGCACTTTTTTAACCTCACGTGAATCCTTGCATTTTTTTTAATACTGACTGCAATTTTGAAACTAGTTGTGTCAATTTTTATCCATATTTATTTTTTAGATTTAAATAATAGAAATAATTGCATTTGTAGGATTATCACATTTTAAAAAGTGAATAACTTAAATGATATTTATTAATTGTCGAAATATTTCATCATTTTTCAATCAAGTCCATGGAAATCTTAAATGATAAAAAAAGCAATTATATGGAAATTTTTTACATGAAATAGTAGCCATTCCACTAACTTTTCTTACCAAAAACTTATTTTAGAAAAATTTAGGGTATGCTTGGTCATTGAAAAAAATATTCTCTGAGATTACTTTGTCTTGAAATAAATGGGAAGTGTGGTAGTTTAAAGTTTTGGTAACAAAGATTCTTTCTAAAGTAGACGTTGTTTGTGTGGTACATGAAATCTCGAATATGACGAATGAATATGTAGCAATTGAGAGTTGAGACAAGCGTTAAACATTTTATTATTAAGAAGAATTTGCCTTGCTTCGGTGCTTTGTTTTATGGAAATCCTCTCTCAGGATACAACTTCTCTTGCAAATACAACACAGTAATTTGCAAGAATAATAACTATAAAATGAATTATACTCTCTTTTTAGTAGAAAAAATAGAAGGTATACAATATGAGTACAATGATGTTCAGAAAAATCTAATGCAAAAGTGTTCAATGTAGATCTTTGATCATGTACATACATATATCAATCTATAGAGACATGTTGTTTCATCAATGAGGTGTCTTTTCATTCAAAAGTCAAATGAAAATCATTAAAGAACACCATTCAAATGCAAAACATCATATAGACTCACAAAATTTTGTCAACCAGCTCTGTCAGTATTCAGTATTTAAGTTGTCCTCCTCAATTCTTAGTCTCACTATCAAGTCTTCGAGTCTCATCTCCTTTGTATTGTGCTTTAAATAGTTTTGAACTCCTTCCACAAAGGAGCGAGTTTCTCAGTCAAAGAAGCAACCTGAAAGGACTCGCTTAGACTCATTCCTTCTGCATGAATATTGTGCAATATTACTTAAAGTTCTTGCACTTGACTAACAATAGATTTTGAATCTATCATCTTGTAATCCAATTAGAAGCATAAAATAATCATTTTTTAAAGAACAATATCTTTGGCCTTATATTATTTTTTCAAGCATTTCTCACAACTCTTTTGTGTTTTGGCTTGACAATATACATTGTACAGTGCATTTTCAATTCCATTCAAAATGTAGTTGTTGCATAGGAAATCGCTTTGATTTCATGCATCTGCTGTAGCCCTCCTTTGGGTATCAACATTGCCTTTAGGATGAAATCTCGAAAAAGGTGAATGCATATGCAATAATTGAGAGTGGAGGCAAGTGTTAAACACTATCTCTTTATAAAAATTTGTCCCTCCTTGGTGCTTCGATTTATGACAATCCTTCCCCAAGATACAACAACTCCTCTTGCAAATATAACACATTAATTTTCAATGACAATAACTTGAAAATAGTTTATACTCTTTTTTTAGTAGAAAATCTAATTCAAAAGTGTTTAATGTTGATCCTTGATCATGTATATATAAATATCAACCTACAAAGATATGTTGTTTCATCAATAGGTGTCCCTTCATTCAAAATTCAGATGACAACCATAAAAAGACACTATTTGGATGCAAAAAAATCATTAAAACTCGGAACCTTTTGTCAACCAGCTTCGTCAGGCGCCTCCTCCATGGCCCTGCAAAAATTTCAGTGCACAGAGGGGTGCTTAGGCGTCTGTCCAGTAGCCTAGATTGTTCCAGCCGGATTTGGGCGCTGAGGCGCCTGTGAAACTATCATTTGAGTTTTTCCTTCTTATTCTTTTACTTAATTTCCATTCATAAGTCTTAAAATATTCGAACAGACACGATGTTATAACTAGTTAAATTAATTAGGTTTTAAAAATATTACTCGGCTAGTTATTTTATACATTTAAAATATAATATTTTATTTTAGACTATAAAAACTGTGATAATAAAATTATTTTTGGGGTGATGAAAGTTGAATAAACATATATATTGTATTTAGAATGTTTTTTTAGAAAAAATATAAATATATAATTTTTTTCTCATAACATATATACCTTTGCTATTTAATGTTGTAANATATATACCTCTGCTATTTAATTTTGTAATTATTGTATTATAAATTAAATTTGACTAGTAATTATCAGATTTAAATTTTTAAAGGTGTTATTATTCTAATGTAATACAATTTTTTTGAAAAATAATTTATTTCTTGTTATATATAAATATGATATAAAATTTTTATTCATTATTGAATATGTAGGGGACGAGTTTAGAAGAATGAATTAACCATTTTAAATTTTTCTAAACTCAAGATAATCATTGAGCCAGACTTTGAAGTAGTAAGTTGTATAAATTCTTTTATTGACCGACTTAATGCGATTGAACCATTTTTTAAATTTTTTCAAAGTGCGGAATGGTTCGGCTGGATCTATTGAGAGATATATTCATGTACTTCAAGTGATAACATGTCAAATTGAAGTTCAAATGATTAATCCTTCTCGTAATCTTTTTCTTCCACTTAGGAAGAAATTTACTAGAGAATTTTGGTTTTATAAAAATTTGTACAAACTCAATTGAATTTAAGACTTATCACATGCCTAAATTGAAACTCCAAGTACAATTCAAACAAAAAACTTAATAATCTTACAACCCAAAAGAAAACAGAACAATTACAGCAGTCTTAAACATTAATACAACCATAACAAAACCTAATTCTGAATAAGAAAAGTATAAACCACATAAAACCTCCACTCCGTAGAGATAATATAGCCAGATCTTCAAAGCAAATACAATCGCTGCCAATTCCAGATCATGAACTGGATTATTCTCTTCATGCTTCTTCAACTGTCTGGACGTATATGTAATCATATGACCATTCTGGGTTAAAACACACCCAAGTCCTTGAAGTGATGTATCAGTGTACACAATGTACCATCCTGATCTAGATGGCAGAGTTAAAACTAGTGCAGTTGTCAAACGTTGACGCAGTTCATTGAAACTATTTTCACAATCATGAGTCCATTCGAACTGTACATTCTTACACGTCAGTTGTGTCAATGGTTTGGCAATCTGAGAAAATCTCGAGATGAATCTCCCGTAATAACCTGCCAACCTAGAAAACTTCTTTATCTGTTGAGCTGATTCCAGTCGTGTCCAACTCAACACTGCTTTGATCTTGCTAGGATCCACTGATATCCCATATTTGGATATAACATGTCCCAAGAAGACAACTCTGTCGAGCCAAAACTCGAACTTGCTCAACTTAGCATACAGTTGATGATTCGTTAAGGTTAGCAACATAATCCTTAAATGTTGTGCATGCTCTTTAAGGCTACGAGAGTATACCAGTATGTCATCAATAAATACAATGACAAACTTGTCAAGATACTCCTGGAATACTCGGTTCATCAAATCCATAAATACTGCTGGAGCATTCGTCAAACCAAACGGCATCACTAGAAACTCGTAATGTCCATACCTTGTTTGAAATGCAATATTAGGGATATCATGTTGATGAACTCGAAGTTGATGATATCCAGACCATAAATTGATCTTTGAGTACACTTAAGTCCCTTGCAATTGATCAAACAAATCATTGATATGTGGTAACGGATATTTAATATTGACTGTTACTCGGTTCAACTGTCGATAATTTATACAAAGCCGCATAGACCCATATTTCTTTTTAACGAACAACACTGGTGCTCCCCAAAGAGACACACCGGGTCTAATGTACTCCTTGTCAAGAAGATCTTGTAACTGTTGTTTCAATTCTTTCATCTCCGTTGTGTTAGGTAAGAATTTAATGTGGTGGGATCCACATTAAATTAAATAATAATAAAAAATATTTTCACACATATCCCATATCGGGAAATCCAAAAAGGTTGGTTCAAGAAATTTGTTATAAATTGAGCCTTCTTTGTTTACTTTTAGTATCCCAAAATCAAAAGCTTTTTAACTTTGATAAAAGAGAGTGCATAGAAAAAAGAGTGTATTTTTTTCTTGAGTGCGGGAATTCTCTTGTGTGAGTTAGAGAAATTATTTTCTCGGTATACTTGGATTGGGAGTGTGAGAAATATTGAGTGTATTGGTGTATACACTTGTCGTAATATTTCTTCCAGTTATAAAAGTTGCAGTACTCCGTGGACGTAGCCTATAGTGGGTGAACCACGTAAATCTTTGTGTTCTTGTTGGTTATTTTATTCCGCAATTTTTGGGTACTTTATTATCATCGTGGTCGGCATCGCTTCGGGTGTAATTCCCCAACAACTGATATCAGAGCCTTGTTGTGAATATTCTTAAGAATTCTGAGTATGCTCTGTGGTTGCAGCTTTGCCTGATCTTCCACATCAGAAAAGATTTTTTGCTAAGGCTAGAGAAGTGATGGCCGGAGATGATGGATCGGGACCGGGAATCAACAAGTTCGACGGTACAGATTTTACGTTCTGGCGACTACAGATTATCGATTATTTGTATAGCAAGAAGTTGCATCAACCTCTATCTAGAAAGAAGCCGGAAAAGATGGAGGATGATGACTGGAAGCTTCTTGACCGACAAGTGTTAGGTGTAATACGATTGACCCTAACGAAGAACGTGGCACATAACGTGGCGGAGGCAAAAACGACGGAGGAGATGATGTCCAATTTGTCAGACATGTACGAAAAGCCATCGGCAAATAATAAAGTACATCTCATGAAGAAGTTATTTAACTTGAAGATGAGAGAAGATGCATCGGTGGCTAAACACATCAATGAATTCAACACGATTGTTTCACAGCTGACATCAGTTGAAATTAAATTTGATGATGAGATTCGGGCTCTTATTCTTTTTGCGTCTTTACAAAACAATTGGGAACCGATGCGGGCAGCGGTTAGCAACTCTGTTGGAAAAAGAAAGCTACAATTCAATGATGTCAGAGATCAAATTCTTGATGAAGAAGTTCGCAGGATGGATTTTGGTGAAGCAACATCATCAAGTTCTGCTCTAAATCTCGAGAATAGAGGAAGGGGAAGGAGTGGCGAAAAGAGTTTTAACCAATGGCACGGTAGATCCAAGTCGAGAAACGGAAAAGACAAAAGCAATTTTGAAAAGAATGTGAAGTGCTGGAGCTGTGGTGAAACTGATCACTTGAAAAAGAATTGCAAATCAACTAAGAACGACGCTAATGTTGTTACTGAAGAGGTACATGATGCTCTATTACTATCTATGGAAAGCCCGGTTGATTCTTGGGTTATGGACTCGGGAGCTTCGTTTCATACCAATGGTGATCGTGATGTATTCGATAATTACATTGCGGGAGATTAGGGAAAAGTTTTCCTGGCTGATGGAAAACCTTTGGAAATAATTGGTATGGGTGATATCCGGAGGAAGATGACAAATGGATCTGTCTGGAAAATCAACAAAGTAAGGCGTGTACCAAAGTTGACACACAATCTGATTTCAGGGGGTCAGCTTGACGACGAAGGTCATAAGGTGACCTTTGGTGATGGTTCTTGGAAAGTGAAAAAGGGAGCCATGATTGTTGCTCGAGGAAAAAAAACTGGAACACTGTATATGACTTCCAGTTTGAGAAATAAATTAGCGGCTGTGGATGCTGGAGCTAATTCAAGTCTATGGCATAGTAGGCTTGGGGATACGAGTGAGAAGGAAATGAAGATGCTTGTTTCAAACGCAAAGCTACCGGAATTAAAGATCGTTGAACAGAAGCTGTGTGAAGCTGTATTTTTTGGAAAGCATAAAACAGTGAGCTTTTCAAAAGAGGTTAGAGAACCGAAATCAGCGGATTTGGAGCTGGCACATACTGATGTATGTGGACCATCTCCTGTGACATCCCTTGGAGATCACTCAAGATATTATCGCACTACTGTTGACGATTCGAGCAGGAAATTTTGGGTTTATTTTGTGAAAAATAAATTGGATGTTTACGAGACCTTTAAACAGTGGGAGTTAGCCATGGAAGATGTGATGGATTCACTTTCATCCAATCACATGTGGGAGTTGTCAGAACTTCCTGAAGGTAAAAAGGTTTTACATAGCAAGTGGGAGTACCTGTTAGAACATAACGGTAGCAAGCGGTACAAAGAAATACTTGTTGTAAAAGGTGAAAAGGAAGTCATTGGTTACACTGATATTTTCTCTCTGATGGTAAATTAACTACTATCAGGACTGTACTTGGATTGATGGTAAAAGAAAATTTACATCTTGAACAGTTAGATGTAAAGGCGAAGTTTCTTCATGGAAACCTAGATGAAGAAATGAATCAATCACAGGGATTTGAAGTACGAGAGAAAGAGAAAATGATGTGCAAACTTCAGAAGAACTTGTATGGTCTCAAACAAGCTCCAAGACAGTGGTACAAGAAGTTTGATGGTGTAATGAATAATATGGTTTTTCTGAGGTATCAGGCTGATCACTGTTGTTATGTGAAGCTTGATGGTTATTATATCATACTACTGATATATGTAGATGATATGTTGATAGCAGGAGCTTGTCTGGAGGAGATTGGTAGACTCGAGAAAGAGTTATCAAAGGAATTTGCTTTGAAGGATTTGGTTGATGCAAAACAAATCCTTGGAATGAGGATCTTTAGAGATCGGGTGAATGGAGTGTTGAAGCTTGAGAAGATTCTTGGAAGCAAGAATCCAGCTGATATGCTCACGAAGGCTGTTATCATTGGAAAACTGAAGTTGTGTTTGACTTCAGTTGGTCTCTTAGACTAACAAAGGAGGCATGAGCTGATGCACTGTTGGTGTGAAAACATGATTGAAATCAAGTCTTCAAGTGGGAGAATTGTTAGGTAAGAATTTAATGTGGTGGGACCCACATTAAATTAAATAACAATAAAAAATATTTTCACACATATCCCACATCGGGAAATCCAAAAAGGTTGGTTCCAGAAATTTGTTATAAATTGAGTCTTCCTTGTTTGCTTTTAGTATCCCAAAATCAAAAGCTTTTTAGCTTTGATAAAAAGAGAGTGCATAGAAAAAAAGAGTGTATTTTTTTCTTGAGTGCGGGAATTCTCTTGTGTGAGTTAGAGAAATTATTTTCTCGGTATACTTGGGTTGGGAGTGTGAGAAATATTGAGTGTATTGGTGTATACACTTGTTGTAATATTTCTTCCAGTTATAAAAGTTGCAGTACTCCGTGGACGTAGCCTATATTGGGTGAACCACGTAAATCTTTGTGTTCTTGTTAGTTATTTTATTCCGCAATTTTTTGGGTACTATATTATCATCGTGGTCGGCATCGCTTCGGGTGTAATTCCCCAACACGTTGGTACCAATCTATAAGGCGCTCTGGAGATAGGTGCGGTTCCTGGTACCGATTCTATCTCCGCTTCCACTTCCCTCTCCGGAGGAAATCCATGAATTTCATCGGGGAAAACATCAGGAAATTCATCGACAATTGGAATGTTCTTCACATCAATTACATCCTTCGATACGTCAACATCATAAATGAGGTATCGCTCTCCTCCTTTCGCTAAAGCCCGTTGTGCATTTACAGCAGACACTATTGGCATTAGAGGTCGAGATCCCTCACCAAAAAGAAACCAATTCTCATATTTTTCTGAACAAAACTGAATGATACGTTGATAAAAATCTACAGTCGCTTTATACTTAGTCAATAGGTCGATTATCATAATATAATCGAAATCTTCCATAACCAATATCATCAAATTGGCAGACAAGTATTTTCCCCAAACTCCAGCACAAAGTCTACTACAAGTCTTTTAGCTAAAACCTCTTGTCCCATCGGTGTAGACACCAACGTCAAACCATCTAATGACAAGTAGGGTAGTTTATGCTTCTTAAAAAACATTGATTCAATGAATGAATGCTATGCCTCACTGTCAATTAATACATATGCAGGAATACCACATAAAATAAAATTACCTGCAATGACTCTCTCGTTTTGCTCCTCAGCTTGCTCTTTGTTTAGGGAAAACACTTGCCCCTGGATTCGTAGGCGTTTCTGAGATCCTTGTGATATTCTTCCACGACGAGAACCTTGAGCAGGAAAACCTTTTTGTTGCACAGTAGCCTCGGAATATTTTTGTTGGAACATTTCATGTTCGCAATCTTTATTTTGTTATTAAAAAAACTTGCTATTTTTTTTCTAATGAATTCACCTAAGTGCGCAGAAAGCTACCGAGCCAAAACTGAAAGTGCCAACTGATTGCCCAAACTGAACTAGTTCAACTGATTGTTCAGATGATAGGTAGTTTAGCAGAAGACCTTCAGAAGCCCGGCTAGCTGATGAAGAGCTCAACTGATGAAGATCTCAGCCGACCAATTCAACTGATGCAGTGAAATCAGTTCAGCTGACGAGCCAACTGATTTCACCACACCAGTTCAAGATCAGTTCAACTGATCAGTTCAAAGCACCAGTTAGGAACCGATCAGTTTGCAGAACATGACAAACTTATCAAAGTGGAAACCAGCTGTGCGCATTTAAGAAAACCAATTGTCCAATCAAAGGACAACAATGAACTTTACAGCAGAGGTTAAAGTCAAGATGTTCCAGAATAACTGTCAGAAAGGACAACACACATATTGATAGGCTCATAATAGTTGGCATTTTTTGTTGTCATATCTCTCATTGTTACCACTTTCAACGTGCTTAATTGACACATTTTTGTGTGATTTTATTATAGGATGAAGTTTTCTGCTCTTGCGATAAATTTGGTCTAAAAAAGGTGATTTTATATCATAATTACAGTTGACGATATGATCTTAGTGAAATACTTGAAGCAGAAAGATTCAGAAGTGTTTTTTGGACAAGGCGTGATCACGCCTTATGACTACTCTTCGGCTGCCTAGTCACAATTAAGGAATTTTTATATAAGGAAGAAATACAATATAGAGTTTTTTCCATAAAAACTATATATTCTTGGAGGATATTTTCTAGTATATTTTAATTTTAGTGATTAGGTTATAATTTTAGATTATTGGGCTTTTTATATTCTTGGACCCAAAATTTCCTTTTTACCTACACAAGTCACGTGGGAGGCGGCGGATTTTAGAGAAGAAAAGATTTCTCCAATCACCAACAAAAACTCACGTAAAAAGAAAAAGAAGAAAAGGGGCTCATGGATTTTCTCTCCAATTTTCTCCACAATTCTAGTACTCTTCCTTTCTTTATTTATTTTTATGGAGATTGTAAACCAAGCCATGCTTGGATAATTTTCTAGTCTGATTTAAGGGTTATTTTTATTGTTTAATTTATTACTGTGAGGTATTCGTTCTTAGATTTAATATTCTTGTTATTTCAAGTATTTGTCGATTTATGATTTTATTATATGAATATTGTATATCGATTAATCTGACAATTTAATTCGATATAGGATTTTCTACTGCTAACCATGAATTCGGTAATTCGTAATTGTCATGAATGATTGGTACATGAGTAGCATAGATTAGATGTGTTGTGCTATCATAATATATTTAATCTAAATAAATCAACGAAACTCGATCTATCAATTGCAGCTATCTCGATTGTTAGATTTTAAGATTAAATGTTTTCACAAAACGAAAATGCTATTTTTAATTAATATGGAACGCTATCGTGCCCAGTTAATTATTGGTAAATTTTGACGGGATGCTGGATTCGGTCAATTAATTTAGAAAAACGCAAGAATTTTAGCGGCTATCCCTATAATTGTAAGTTTAATTGCTTGGAATAACTTGAATAAATTATTTGTTAGCTGATGAAAAATAATATAATTAAATAGTAGAACTCCCTTGAATCAGATCTTTCTCATATTAAATTATTAATTTTATTCTAGTTGATTAATTATCATCTAAATTCATTGTTTTTCTTTTCTTGGATAAATTTAGTTTAGTATTTTATTAAATTGATATTCCAAAATTCCCCCCGTATTTACATTTTACTCGAAAGAAATCATCCTCGGTTCCCTATGTATTCGACCCTACTCACCATTACACTAATTTATTTAAAGAGTAGAAATTTAAGTTTGATGGCACAACGACAACATACCAAATTTTGGCGCCGTTGCCAGGGAACGGTGCAAGGTAATTTTTTTTCGAGTTTTGTTATTATTTTTTATGTCTCATTCTTCTTGTACATGTGATTCATCAAGAAAAGAAGAATTTGAGAATTTTTTGTTGTGAAATACTTCGAGATGTTTCATCGACAAATATTCACAAGTTTTGCCCAACAAAACGGAGAGCCATTCTACGTAGCATGAGAGAGATTCAATAATTTAGCAACAACATTCAGGAATCATGATTTTTCTAACTATGTTTTTCTTCGACTTTTCCTTAAAGGTTTGGATGCATTTACACGAAGATGTGTATTTAATGGAGTACTAACAACTGGTACTCCACTACTTTGTCGACGTGAAGACAATGTGATATATTTGCTAAATGATATGGACGACTTTGACTACCATCAGTATTGAGATCCTTCGCTGCAAAGTTGGAGCCACCAATACACTCCAGAAATTAGCCAATCTGATTCTACAGACCAACCTTTCGAGCATCAAGAATATGAGGGATATAGTATTGAAATAATCATAAGTCGATTGAATGATATGGTAAACAAGCGCGTGACATTGAATGAGGAAACTGTCGAGCCTCAGTCTGAAGAAATTTTGGAAGAAATATCACACGAAGATGAGGCACCAATGAAGTTGAGAGATGGACAAGCTCCTGAGACTATCGATTTGAGCTCGTCGATAATATTATCATACATACATCTAGGAGATCCTTGTCCTTCTTCATTGCCGATTTCAACAGATTTTGTTCTTCAAGGGCCAACGATGATACTCTCATCTCATGCCTATTATTTAAAGTCACGTTTTGTTGAGGAGACGAGCTTACATTGCATACATCAAGCCAAACTGGAGGGCACGTGGAACAAAGACCCATATGTGGTGTCATATGACACGTACTTTGGGCGTCAACCGCTATTTGATGAGTGCTTTTGAGGGTCAAGCTGATGACTAAAAATCAAGCGCTTTTGGGAGACAATCCAAATTTTTTGTTCTTATTATTTTAAATTTTTTTTTTTCAAATAGTACAAAATTTTTGTTACCTTTGTGAAGAAGATGTCTTCTAACAAGGCGTGATCACGCCTTATAAGAATACCACTTCTGCGCAAAAAAAATAAAAAATTTGAGTCCTTAAACGCAGATAAAGTCTTTTAACAAGGTGTGATCACGCCTTGTTCATACACTTCCTCTGTAGTCCCAACAAAATATATGTCTTTTGACAAGGCGTGATCACGCCTTGTTCGAAAAAATCTTCTGAAAAAAAAAAACAGAATTTACGTTTCTTTTATCTAACACTATTTGTTCTCACCTCTTTCACATCTTGTCTCAACAGCTTCCATCATTTCCCCCGCCACAGCAATAGAAAGCTTTACTCCACGATGCCCAACAATTTTCAGGGGAGTTCTCTAACTTCTCTTGCGTTTTTACTGTCTGTGTTGTGTATCTATTTTTTGTGTCATTAAAGACATTGCCACATATAGGTGTGGGAGAGGGTATATAGTTTTATTTCTATTTTCAATTTTCTCATTTTTTTTGCATGTTTAATTGAAAAAAACAAAAAACAATAAAACCAAAAAAAAAAACATGGTAGAGTGAATTTGTTTGATCCATAAAGTATTTAGTGTTTATTCGTTAGCTCTCTCATTTGAATCTTGAATGCCTATGATGCGAATCTATGAATAAATAAACTGATGTTTTCTTTGTGTGCAACTGATTTTACATTCTTACTGCTACATTTATGAGAAGTTGCTCTTGATGATGTGTTGAAATAATAAGTGTATCAGCGAATCCTGTGAGGAGTGTTTGGACTCTACGCATTTTTATTTCTATACATTCGGATGGAAGTAATTACTCATGATATTGGTAGTCAGATGTCCAACAATTAAATTTCTTTGGTGCATGAAAAAAAATATTTTACGGACAAGTAAATGAAAAAGAAAGAGGATAATGAGTTGATATAATGAATTGGACTCTTTTATGCTTGAGGACAAGCATGGTTTAGGTGTGGGAAATTTGATAGGCTCATAATAGTTGGCATTTTTTGTTGTCATATCTCTCATTGTTACCACTTTCAACGTGCTTAATTGACACATTTTTGTGTGATTTTATTGTAGGATGAAGTTTTCTGCTCTTGCGATAAATTTGGTCTAAAAAGGTGATTTTATATCACAATTAAAGTTGCCGATATGATCTTAGTGAAATACTTGAAGCATAAAGATTCAGAAGTGGTTTTTGGACAAGGCGTGATCACGCCTTATGACTACTCTTCGATTGCCTAGTGACAATTAAGGAATTTTTATATAAGGAAGAAATACAAGATAGAGTTGTTTCCATAAAAAACTCTATATTTTTGAAGGATATTTTCTAGTATATTTTAATTTTAGTGATTAAGTTATAATTTTATATTAGTGGGCTTTTTATATTCTTGGACCCAAAACTTCCTTTTTACCTACACAACTCACGTGGGAGGCAGCGGATTTTAGAGAAGAAAAGATTTCTCCAATCACCAACAAAAACTCACGTAAAAAGAAGAAGAAGAAAAGGGGCTCAAGTATTCTCTCCAATTTTCTCCACAATTCTAGTACTCTTCCTTTCTTTATTTATTTTTATGGAGATTGTAAATTGAGCCATGCTTGGCTAATTTTATAGTCTGATTTAAGAGTTGTTTTTATTGTTTAATTTATCACTTGATGTGTTCGTTCTTAGATTTAATATTCTTGTTATTTCAAGTATTTGTCGATTTATGATTTAATTATATGAATATTGTATATGGGTTAATCTGACAATTTAATTCGATATAGGATTTTCTACTGCTAACCATGAATTCGTTAATTCATAATTGTCATGAATGATTGGTATATGAGTAGCATAGATAAGATGTGTTGTGCTATCATAATATATTTAATCTAAATAAATCAACGAAACTTGATCTATCAATTGCTGCTATCTCGATTGTTAGATTTTAGGATTAACTGTTTTCACAAAAACGAAAATGCTATTTTTAATTAATATGGAACACTATCGTGCCTAGTTAATTATTGATAAATTTTGATGGGATGCTGGGTTCGGTCAATTAATTTAGGAAAACACAAGAATTTTAGCGTCTATCTCTATAATTCTAAGGTTAATTGCTTGGAATAACTTGAATAAATTATTTGTTAGCTGATGAACAATGATATAATTAAATAGTAGAACTCTCTTGAATCAGATCTTTCTCATATTAAATTATTCACTTTATTCTAATTGATTAATTATCATTTAAATTCATTGTTTTTATTTTCTTGGATAAATTTAGTTTAGTATTTTATTAAATTGATATCCTGAAATTCCACCCCCCGGGTATTTACATTTTACTCGAAAGAAATCGTCCTCCGTTCCTTGTGGATTTGACCCTACTCACCATTACACTAATTTTATTTAAATACTAGGAATTTAAGTTATGTGGCATAATGACAGCACACCACATATCAAGGAACAAATTAAAACTGCAACGGACAAATTTGATGAGTCTTGATGAACAATCTCGAAGCCTTTATAAATTCAAGACCAAGACAATCAACAAAAGTGTGAAGAAAAATAATAGAAGTGTGTGAAAAGAGGGAGGGCACGATTAACTCATATCAGCTTTCAAAAAACAATCAGCCCAGATTTGAGGGAACACTTCAAAGTGTTATCAGCTTAGATTAGAAGAACTTTTCTCTCAGTGTGTGAGAACACTTTCGTATCAGTTCTCTCTCACTCTCACACACACACCCCATCACTCACGTACATACAGATAGAGCGTATTGATAAATTGAGTGATTCTTGCACAAAGACGTTAATATTGTTTATGTAGTCTTTAACACATAGACATTAAACAAGTGTTGGCTGAAAGATGTTGCCTTCAGTCTAGACTAGGACTTCAGTTAGGCAGTAGGGTAAGTTTTGAGCTGAGTGGGTTTGTACAAGGTATTGTATAAATCAAAGTCTTCTAGTGGATCCTACCCGAGGTGGTAGAAAGGCTGACGTAGGAGTAGTTGAAGTCTCTGAACATCTATAAATATATCTTGTGTACTTAACTGTTTAACTATCGTTTTCAAATTGATTTGATCAGTTCGAGCTGTTATCAGTTCAGTTCTCACCATAACTGAAGTGATATTTACAATAACTGATCCCCTTTATTTCAGTTTACACAAGTTAAATGGCTTTCAAATAAGTCAGCTTTCTTAACGAAAGATTATTTCGAGTGTCTTCCGCTTGGTTTAAAACCAAACTCGATTTAATTCATCGGTATTTACATTCTTAGAACACGAGCTATTGAAGCTCATTGATAATATTGTGTTTAAAGCACCTTTGCAGGTGTTAGAACCGATCCATTAGTTTTCCACTGTAAGACCCTGTCATAGAACATCAGCCTCCACTTTGATCATCCAAGTTAGGGCAATCTACCAAAACCACCACAATTGAAACAAGCACCTGTCACTCTTCGAAAATTCTCCGTCTGTTGATTGCCTCCGCAATGGCCACATTGCATCTTTTTCTACCAAAACTGTGCACCCCTCCAGAACCGAAAGAAGAAGAAGATATGTAGTTCTTGAAAGACTGACCCCTCGGTTTCAACGAACTAGAATTTTTGCTAGCTTGCATAGCCTTCTTCTTAGCAATACTGATCTCTTCTCGATGACAATGTTTCGCTAATCCTTCGTATGAAGTCAGATTGTCACAGACAGAAACTCGATCAAAAATCTCTTGGTTCAAACCATTCAAAAAGTGAGAATATTTTGCTGCAGAATTCTCACTGATGTGAGAAGCGTACGACAACAAATCCGTAAAACGATTTTGGTAATTCTCAATGTTAGAATCTCCTTCCTTAATGGTCAACAGTTTCATCTTCTTCTCCTGATGAAGAGATGACAGAAAGTGACGATTGATGAAGGCTTGACGGAAATGTTCCCAACGAATCTGTCCATGTTGTTGAACTAGAATGGCAGAAACAGGTTTCCACCATTTCCTAGCTTTTCCTTGGATCATGAAATCGGCTATCTCCATCTTCTCATCCTCGTCGTAGTGCAGCGGTCGAAAACACTGCTCCATGATATCGACCCAAGCTTCAGCAATATCAGCATTCTCATCTCCTGTCAACGGTGAAGGTCCAATCTTCATGAAATCCATAATGTTGATACGGTTCCTACGTCTCCTTTCATCATGATCTCGGTGACGCCTTCTGTCATGATCTCTATGACGATGTTCTCGGACAGCTTCATCGTCGCCATAATGGCCATGTCGAACACTTCCGTGACTGCTTCCATCTCCTGACATCTGAAAAGAAACCAAAATCAAACTCTAATTCCTCAAAACATAATTACTAATGTCCCAAAAATCTTTGCATGCTCCGATGCCACTAAATGTAGTGCCCTTACCGAGCCACTACTAAACAGACTAATACATATGCAAAATTAAAACTTAATAATAACAATTAAACAGCGAAAATCAATAACTTAATCAACTTACAACCCAAACGAAAACAAAACAATAACATCGGTCTTAAACATTAATGATTAATACAACCATAACGAAAACATAATTCTGAATAAGAAAAAGATAAACCATATAAAACCTCCAATGGATCGCCACCGAAAACCCAACTGCTCTAGCTACTGTCCTGACCGTCCGAACCGTCCAAACTAAGAATTTCCCCATGAAATGGGGTGCCCAAGACGAAAAACAATGACGTGAGCGACAATCGCCCAATACGAGAATGTACGAGTATACCAACTGATATGATGCATGCAAAATGCAATATGCTCGGATATCAAGGATCAAGTCAAGAATCTCATGCTCAGTCTAAAGGAGCCTGAGTGTGTAGTCTCTAATCTGTCCTAGGAATGTTTTGGCTCACACACTCGTCATCAAGATGTGGACCTACAATGTCCATGTCATCAGAGCCCGCGGGTCCCATCGAACATTGTAGCTCTCGATACCGCATCGCCCACAATACAGAATAGGGCTGAGAGGCCCCCGCCCCAACAAACGAGATATATCTCAAAAGATATCAGGCTCGACATGATATGTCATGCGTAATATGCCAAAGTAGTAAAACATGTATCATGCAACAGATAAATATGCAGCATATAAGGGTGTATACTACGCTTGGATATCTCGGTCAGTACATCACGTACCTCACTAAAATATTATGACAGAAAGCTCTAAACCTAGACAATACCAACATAATGAAATGATTATCAAACCAGATCCTGAATTACCAAACATGCTACAAAGTTCTTCCTAATAATCCTTAAATCACTATTTAAGGCTTAAAATTATACATGCGTCCGTCGTCAGCCCGCTGACGATGTCTCGATCCAGTTCACTGACCCCTCATCGAGTCGATATTAGCTCCGAAACTTCCCGACACAAAAATGACTTAGAAACTGGCTAGAAAATCAAAGGTATATGGCTAGAACTCTCTCTGAAAGAAGCGGTGTAGGAAATAAAAGAAATCAGCTTCTATTTATAAGCTGCATCCGGACTAGTTCACAAAATCCGAATCAATCTTATCTGCCATGTATCAGAATCTCATTTCTCTTCTTTGATTTCTCGGGATAATGTAATCTGAAGTAGATTGGGTTGTCCATTTTAAATTCGGTGGATCCCAACAGGTTGATCCCGAATTATCAATTCCTTAATAATGCTTAATTAGCAACCGTTTAATCATCTATTAATTAGTAATTCATTCAAAATAAATATTCGGGTCATTACAGTTCGGGCTGGGTTTAGGACCTTGGACAATAGTTTGGTACGTAGTTCGCGTGTGGGTCGAGTCCCAAGTGGTTCTATTTAATTCGCGAGTCGTACGCGTCCAAATGCATCTTTAGGGGCTGTTTTGGATATTAATTGAGGATGTTGTGGCAACATGTCCGGGGACGATCCAACGATTTCCACGATGTTCGTATGTATGTATGACGTGGAAAATGATTATTTTTGAGGTATGCGATTTGTCTTATGGACAATTATGTTTATGGGTTTGGAAGCCGGAGAACGTGTCCGAGAACTTCTCCAACCTCTTCGAGGGAATTATGTTATATGTTAGGGAGTGGACATCCAGTCCAAAGTCTGTGGTGATCCTTGTCGGCCCAGTACTGTGGTTAGTTTGATCAGACGATTTATGTTATGGGTCACTTGCATTAAGCAGAACTCCACGCAAAATGATTTACGATTACGATTATGTATGACGAGCATGAAAATATGATTTTATGAAAATGTTTATACATGAAATTCGCGTTATACATATTTATGCTCATATTATGTTATGTACTAGCTATATTTAAATTGCACGAATCTTATTACATATTACTTGTTATTCACATTTTATGCTTGTTGAGTCATTAGACTCATTAGATTTGATCGATGCAGATGAGTTAGATGAGGCGGTGACCAGTGAACAGACTCTGACCAGTGGCAGTGCACACTCGATGACCTTGCAGATCATCATATTTTATTTATGCGCGTTTTGAAACTATTTACTCTGATTTTTATTCATTAGTGTTGGTGACAAGCACGTTGAAATTTATTATGTCACGTTAGACTCTTTTTCCAAATTAAACCACTCGTTATTAATTAACTGTGGATTTTTATAATTATGGTATTCAAACGTTGGAGTTTTATTATTAAATTTATTTTGTAAAATGCATTGTGATCATTATTTTGTTATAAGAGCTACATTTATAATTAATCATATAGTATGAAAATTGTTATTCTTCTGCAATTATTAAAATAATATTATTTTAAGTAAGAGATCGTCGTAAGTAGTATCCAACTTGTTTTTCAAATCATGCACATTGATTTCTTCTTCAGCTGGATGGACAAATGCTTCATCAAAGATAACATGTATGATTTATTCAACTTAGAAATTTTTTATTCAATACTCTATAAGCTTTGTTAACAGAGGAATAATCAAGAAATATACCCATATAAAGTTTAGCATCAAACGCGGTGAAATGTGTATACCCATTATCATGGATGAAGTAACTGTAGCCAAACAAACTAGGAAATATTCGGTATTGTTTCGTTCCAGATCTCATAAAGAGTCTTGTTATATTTTTCATTTATCATTTGATGTGTGTCATTTGATATGTTCTATATAAAGCAAGATGTGTTGACTACTTCTGCCCAAAGTTTATGAGAAACTCTAGAATCTGCTATCATTGTTTTAGCTGCTTCTTTTAATGTCCAGTTTCTTCTGTCAACAACACCATTTTGTAGAGGTTACATTGCCGCAGAGAACTCATGCTTAATTCTTTGGTCATCTATGAAAGTGTTTTATTTGTAAATTTAGTATCTCTGTCGCTTTTTATCCAATCTATCACAACAAATTTCTCATTTTTCAACCGTTTTCAAATCTTGACCAAGTGGACACTTATCCGGTATTTGGATGGTAGAAATATCACCCCATGTATACTTGAAGTAATAATCTACTATCACTAGAGTGTACCTCATCCCGCTTAAGCTCACTGGTATATTATATAATAGATCTATGTACAGCAAATCCAAGTATTTGGTAGAGGATTTACGCCTATTTTAAAAGTAGACCTATTGGCTTGCAGTGCAGATATTATTTTTTGTAAAATCGATTTTGGGAAGTCTGGTTATCAACTCTTGATTGCTCAGATCGAAAATGATTTGAAATTAAGTGATTTATCTCTTTTTGTCTCAATCAGTGTTTGTTACCATGAAAATGAAAAAAAATGTATGAGAGGTGTTTTGTTCTCTTAGTTCAGTTAGCATGATATCACTGTTGCTAGATTTTATGATACATGTGTGATTGTGGAATTCAACAGAATACCATTATCACATAGGTGGCTAATGTTAATCAATTTTTAGCAAAGATTTTAAACTAAAATCACATCATTGATAATGATTTTGTCGTGGATAATCTTGCTCTTACCCTCATCATTATCTTTTAATCTATCACCAAAAGTGATTTTTGGTCAGTTGCATTCAATGACTTCTGAGATCAGGTTGACATCTCCCGTAATGTGTCTTGACTAACCACTATACAGATACTAAGTGGATTCTTTATTTTTCTTCTTCTTCTTCTTCTGCACCCGCAGTCATTGAAACAATATTTTGATACCCACACTTGAATTAGACTATTTGGTTTACCCGTGTGTATGTCCATGAAAGTGTGAGACTGTGCAAAATCATGTGTGGTGCTATGATATGTCTTATGTCTCACCATATGTTATTTGGAACGATCATCCTTTTAAGTTAGTTTGTATCTCTTTTGAATTGGCTTGCAATTATAGTACTGACTCTATGTACCTTTCACAGAGTTATGTCCAGCTGGATAAAGCTTTCTGTTAGACTGGCTCGAGCTAGACTTGTGACCCTGTCCAGCTGGGCCTTTTCTTTGCTTTAGCCAAGTCCTGTGGGGCTTAGAACTTTCCGATTCGACATAGCTCAGTCCTTTATGCTTAGCCATGTCCTCATAAAATACATTCAGAATTTTTTGGATTTCTATATTGTCACGTTCATATATCGTGTTGAATTGGACAAAATTTATCATTTTTGTCCGGGCACGATTGAGTATTTGTTTCATGGGAGTTGCTATTATTATTGCCAAAGCTAATCAGTTTTATCACCAGCTTTCTTTTACATTTCATGTATGCACTATAAGAAAAAACCCCTTCAACAATGCACTTACGACAACGGTTTTACACTAAAATCGTTGTTGTACACTTTTTAACAACGGTTTTAGTGAAAATCGTTGTCGTATATCGTTTTTTTAAGTAAAAGACAACGGTTTAAATGTCTTTTAGCGTTTTTTTGGGGGTCAAAGACAACGGTTTTCTTGACCTTTTTTTTAGGGTCAAAGACAATGGTTCTATAAACTGTTGTCTATTAGCGTGTTTTTTTGGATATTCGTCAACGGTTTCTAAAACCGTTGTCGATTAGCGTGTTTTTTGGACAAACAATAACGGTTCTTATAAACCGTCGTTAAATTTAGACGGTTAACCTAAAACCGTCGCTAAATTTAGCAACGGTTAAAACCATCGCTAATTTAAAAATTACGACGATTTTCAGCAAAACCGTCGCAATATTTAAATTAGCGACGGTTTAATAAACAACGGTCGCTAATAGCGACAGTTTTTGTTAACCGTCGCTAACCGCGCTTTTGTTTAACCTCGCTAATTGCGATGGATAAACAAACAACTGTCGCTAATAGCGACGGTTTTTGTTTAACCGTCGCTTTTAGCGATGGTTTACAAAAAACCGTCGCTAAAACAAAAAACCGTCGCAAATTGTCTATAAATATCCACATTCTATATCCATTTTCCTCCACACCACTTCACAACACTTAAAGTTTTCTTTCTTAGAGTATTTTAGTTTCGATTTAGGGTAAAATTTTTCGCTTCAATTTTTGGTAAATTTTTAAGAGTTAGTTAAGATCATGAATATTGTTAGAATAGTGAGACTGTGAGTTTTTTTTAGATTTATTAAATATTAAAAGTAATTTTTTTATTTTACTGCAAAAATTTATGGAGAACCGTCGCTAATTTTAGCGAAAATTAGCGACGGTATATTCAACCGTCGCTAAAATATACGTCGCTAATTAGCGACGATGTGTCATCAACCGACCGTCGCTAATTAGTACCTAAGACAACGGATTTTACACGTTGTCGTTGAACGCACCTACGACAACATCCTCAGTTACAACAGTTTTAAAAAGGCTACGACAATGGATCCGTTGTCGTATTGCATTTTTGCTGTAGTGATGTTTCCAAGAGAAACGAAAGTCTTGTTCCTTGTGTTAACAAACTTGAACAACTTTGATTTTCATTCAACGTTTCTTGGAACATTCTTCGCATATTATAATTTTAGTTATCAACAGATTTAATTTCACCCTAAAACTTTGAAGCTCCTTTCGTTGCATATATCCAAAGTCACTTGACTTAACTTTGAGGCCTTTCTTTTCTGCATTAACTTCTCGAATGATTTTGAGAGTCTCTTATACTCATCTAGCATGTCATGCAGTGCGAAGATAATGACATCTCGTGTAAATTCATCAAAATTAAAGTCAAATACCTCATCATTCATATCTTATAAGATAACACCGTTATTTCGAGGTATTGTTGGTAAGCATTGATTATCTAGATTGGGTAAGTGAGTAAAACATGATGCTTTGAACTTTTGTGTGGTAGAATAAATATAAATTATGGTTTTTAGTAAAACGACAAGTGTATATTAACCTATGATCAGATATCACATCAGATAAAAAATCAACATATTTTATACAGTTTTTTTCCCTTAAAAATTTTGTTTCACATTATATTTAAATATTAAATTTTTTTTTAAAAAAAATTCTGTAGATAACATTTTAAAACGTCAAACTTATTAAAATACTAGTTTTTGTTGAAAATTTAATATTTTAATATTGAATATTTGAATATTGAATGTTGAATATCTGAATGTTGAAAATTAGGTAAAATTAGGTGTTGAATATTGAAATTTATGTGTGATGATGAAGGTAATGATGTAATTTATTTTTGGATTATTTGTAAAAATTTTCTATAAATAGATCTCTCATTTGTGAAGAAAATCACAATTGAGTTGAGAGAAAAATATTATAAAGTGTGTAGTGTGATAATTTTGAGAGTTTGAGATTTTTACTTTTTCCCGTAAATTTTTACTTTTTCACAACACGTTATCAGCACGAAGCTCTAAAAGTCCTCCATATTTTTCCAAGCTCCAAAACAGAAGAAAAAAGTAACAAAAGTAATAATATTTATTTTATTGTTTATTTATTTATTGTTTATATATTTACTATATAATATAATGTTATTATAAATAATAAAAATAAATTTTTCAAAAAACTTGTTATAAATCCTGGGAGGATGTTAAGACGACATCCCACACTCCCGGTAAGGGATACGACAAGTATAAAAGTCTATAAGGTTTTTAAACAAAATATCTTATGACACCTCATTATAATATTGTGATATGATATACATAATTATTTAAAACATTACTAATATTATATACACCATATTATTACCATAAAATTATACAAATACATACATTTATTTTCTTGTACACCAACGGTCATAAACGGTAACAAAACGGCTAGTTTTTGCCCTATAAATATGATCTCACAAACACATTCAATCACTCCAACTTTCTCTTCTTCTCTAAAATTATTCTTCATCAAATTTTTGAAGAAAAAAGAAGATGGCTTTCACAAAGTTATTTTTAATTATTTTGGTTATAATACTCACGAATCTTGTACTTATCGGAGAATATCCTCCTCATGTGTTTTCTTTATTTTTACGAATGCTTGTATTTGTTTTTTATCTATTACTTTGTATTGCAATATTCATTAACTAATAAAATGCATTATTATTTTTTTTAGTACCCCCATGTCAAACTTGACAAAGCTCGAATTTGTTGCTCGACATTACGGGGAAAAATTATATGCTATGGACTCTCGATGTAGAAATGCATCTTGAGTCATTGGGTCTAAGTGAGACCATTAAAGAAAATAATATATCTTCATCACAAGAAAAAGCAAAAGCTATAATATTTTTGCGTCGACATCTCGATGAAGGTTTAAAATGTGAATATCTTATCGAAAAAGATCCCATGGCTCTGTGGAAAGGATTGAAGGAAAGATTTGAACATATAAGGGAAGTTATACTTCCGACCGCCCGTGATGAATGGAATATGTTAAGATTCCAAGATTTTAAGAAAGTCAGTGATTACAATTCAGCGATGTATCGAATAATCTCGCAGCTAAAATTTTGTGGACATGAGGTCACAGAATCGGAAATGCTTGAAAAAACATTTTCCACGTTTCACGCATCAAATATAACTTTACAGCAACAATATAGAGTGCGTGGATTTGCGAGATATTCTGAGCTCATCGCCTATCTTCTTGTGTCGGAAAAAAACAACGAGCTACTAATGAGAAATCATCAGTCCCGACCCACTGGATCATCAGCATTTCCAGAAGTAAATGCTGTAAGTAAAAATGAATTTAAACCTGGAAACCAAAATCAAATTGAAAGACAAGGTTTTGGTCGAGGTCGAGGTCGAGGTCGAGGTCGTGGTCGTGGACGTGGACGTGGAATTGGTCGTGGTCGAGGCCGTGTTTTTGAAAACAATAGAGATAATTATTTTTATAACACATCTCAAAAGGGCGTCACGAACCACCCACAGAAAAGGCATCATGAGAACATGAGTGTTAATGAAAATCACTCGAAAAGATTTGAAAGTTCTTGTTTCAGATGCGGCAATCCAGGACATTGGTCTCGTATTTGTCGAGCCCCTGAGCACCTTTGCAAGCTCTATAAAAGAATCAATAAAGGAGAAAGAAAAAGAGATCAACTTCACTGAGAGAAGTGACCGTTTGAGTGATTCAACTCATTTTGATGCTTCTGATTTTATGAATGATTTCTCTGGAAATGATCAATATGTTGGTGGGATAGAAATGAACAATATTGATGCTGCAGATTTTCTCAATGATTTCTCTGAAAATGAACAATATAGTGGTAGAATATAAATGTACAATAATTTATTTTTCATGTATTTATATGATAATGTTTTATTGTACAATTATGATATGTGTTATATTTACATATGTATTGTCATTAATTTTTTTTCATTGCATATTTTTTGAAGTTCAAATATGGAAAATGCTATGAGCAAAGCTGAAGTTTGCATACCCGATAGTGGTACAACGCACACTATCCTCCGAGATAAAAGATATTTCTTGGAACTAAAACCAACAAAAACAACGGTGAATACAATATCAGGTCCTGTAGACTTGATTAAAGGATGTGGTAAAGCACAATTTTTGTTACCTAATGGTACAAAATTTTTGATCAATGATGCTTTATATTCACCACAATCGAAAAGAAATTTGTTGAGTTTTAATGATATATATTCCCATGGGTATGATACTCAAACAATGAATGAAGGGAATGAGAAATATATGTGTCTTACCACATATAAATCAGGAAAGAAATATGTGATTGAAAAACTACCAATGCTCCCTACTGGATTGCATTATACACATATACGTCCCATTGAATCAAACATGGTAATTGATAATTCTTCAATATTAACCAATTGGCATGATCGATTAGGACATCCTGGTTCAACAATGATGCGAAGAATTATAGAAAATACACATGGTCATCCATTGAAAGACCAGAAGATCTTTCAGAATAATAAGTTTCAATGTAAAGCATGTTCTCTTGGAAAACTTATTATAAGACCATCACCAGCCAAAATCCAAACTGAATCACCAATGTTTCTTGAACGTATTCAGGGTGATATTTGTGGACCAATCCATCCACCATGTGGACCATTCAGATACTTTATGGTATTGATTGATGCCTCCAGCAGATGGTCACATGTATGTTTATTGTCAACTCGAAATGTTGCATTTGCAAGATTACTTGCTCAAATAATAAAATTGAGGAATCAATTTCCCGATTATACAATCAAGAAAATTAGACTTGATAATGCTGGTGAATTTACTTCCCAGACTTTCAATGATTATTGTATGTCTATGGGAATCATTGTTGAGCATCCTGTTGCTCATGTACATACTCAAAATGGATTGGCTGAATCATTGATTAAACGTCTGCAAATGATTGCTAGACCAATGATTATGAAAACAAAGCTCCCTATTTCTATATGGGGACATGCAATTTTACATGCTGCTTCATTAATTCGCATCAGACCAAGTGCATATCATAAATACTCCCCATTGCAGCTTGCATTTGGTAAAGAACCAGACATTTCTCATCTGAGAATTTTTGGATGTATGGTGTATGTGCCTATTGCACCACCTCAACGAAAGAAAATGGGACCTCAAAGAAAGATTGGTATTTATATCGGTTATGATAGTCCATCAATCATTCGATATCTTGAACCTCAGACAGGCGACGTGTTCATAGCACGTTTTGCTGATTGTCATTTTAATGAGGAAATCTTCCCAATGTTAGGGGGAGACAAGAAACATACCGAAAAAAAAATTACATGGTATGTTTCATCATTGTTACATCTGGATCTAAGAACACAACAATGTGAAAAAGATGTACAGCAAATTGTGCACTTGCAAAGAATAGCAAATCAAATACCAGATGCATTTACAGATACAAAAGGGGTAACTAAATCATATATACATGCTGTAAATGCTCCTGCTCGAATTGAAATTCCAAAGAAACAAATTGAACAAAGTCATGATGTCGTAAAA
>NC_133314.1:16170769-16191075 GCF_012295235.1 Primulina huaijiensis | reverse complement strand
TAAGGTTTTTAACGAGGCAGTATAAAAACACGTAATGAAGACAATCGTTATGATCATCATCACAAGGGGGTGTTGAAAATTTAATATTTGAATATTGAATATTTGAATATTGAATGTTCAATATTTGAATGTTGAAAATTAGGTAAAATTAGGTGTTGAATATTGAAATTTATGTGTGATGATGAAGGTAATGATGTAATTTATTTTTGGATTATTTGTAAAAATTTTCTATAAATAGATCTCTCATTTGTGAAGAAAATCACAATTGAGTTGAGAGAAAAATATTATAAAGTGTGTAGTGTGATAATTTTGAGAATTTGAGATTTTTACTTTTTACCGTAAATTTTTACTTTTTCACAACCGTTTTAAAATTTATAATTGCTTTATAAGAACTAAGAGCTCGAGAATGTCAACTAAAAATTCTAGGTGTAGAAAAGATTTTGCAGGACGAATATTTTATCAGATTCCCGGCCTCCCCCTCCAAGGGCAATATAGGTAAATCACACTGCCCCCGTTCTATAAACATGCAGACTCGAAGGATTAGAAAAAAATGGAACCGAACCAGCCAACTTATCTCTTTCTCTCTCTCACGATTTCTGTCATTCTTCCATAATCTCCGGAAGAAGAAGAATTGTTTCTCGTCTTCTCACCGTCTCCGATTCTTCGTTCAGAGGATATCTCCGATTTCCCTGCATTTGTTACGGATCTAAACTTGCCCCCATTTTTGCAGAATTCGTGTAATTCTTCCTTCCTCTATCTATCGGTACGATTTTTATTCGTCGGTGTGCATGGAATTTGATGTTATAAACCAGTTTTGTGATTCGTACATGATTCAATTTTGATGTGTTTTTCCAAATCAAATTTACTGATGAAATTATATTAATTTGAGTACCCCTGCGCTGCGTATATTTGTTCATTTAATACATACAGCGTGAATGCGATGTTGAAGGGGGTGGGTAAGGGATTCTATGATTTGAATGGGATTATTGACAGAATGATGCGTTTGGAGAATTCGATGGGGATACAAGGGCATTCAGGTCGTTTTACGTCTGAGTGGAAAGCTACGCTCTGGCACATATTTTCCCGAAGCATGATGAGTGAACGACACGTACTGCGATTATTATATTTGTATTCTAACGTCTTTGTGGTGGAATGACAAGAATGCCACTCACGTTGAATGTTATAATATGGAGTTCTCTCATTTTCTTCGTTAAATAATACTTGTCATTTTTCAATGGTGTTGGGTCTTTTATTTGATTTTTTGTGCTTGCGTTTCCTTTTTGGCCTTTGAAATTACTGTTTCAATTGATAATTTTGTAATTTTTAATAACCCGAAAAATTTCTGAGAACTTACTACGTGCTTTCTTGAAATTGATGCTTTTTTTTTTTTTATAAATTTCCTTTTTTGGTTCTTATTTAACTCCAATTTCATTATGGTTCAGACGGAAAGTAGGAGGATTAAAAAATTTTGAATGTTAAATTCAAAAAAACTGGGTTGGAATCGGGGCGGAGATCTTGGCTGATGTCCACTTGGTCTGCCCTGGTTGTTGGTCAAAGTTGACGTTTTTCTAGGCCAGAAATGAAGCGGTTTGTAACTCTTGCGTACATGTAAATGTAACATTTTCCCCGAATTTCTCAAGGAAAATTGTCAAATTCTTCGTATAAGATGTCATACTTTCTATCTTTGTATCAAACTTTTCGAAGTCTTAGTCATATAAATTTGTTTTTTTTATTGGTTTTTATCACTTACATATCGTCGGAATATGTTAAACGTGTCAGTGGTGAATCCTTGATGTGTCTGGCACATTACAATAGATGACAGCTTCCAAACTGGTGGATTCCCGTCCTTGTTTTTAGCTTATAATTGTGGAAGAAACATTTGATGGTACTTTTTTCTAAAAATAAATAAACTTGACGGTATTGGGTTGAATGCCGCAATATCTGGGCATGTGCTTTTTCTGTTAAAAAATAATTTATCGCATTGAAGAATTTTACCGGGGTTTGATGATCATGAAGTGCAGGCGTTAACCGAAATCAACAATCTTGTGGTGGCTTTTACCACAAAATGGCTTCTAATACCACGGTCAATTGTCCACCTCCTATGAAGGCTACCTCTAATGGAGTGTTCCAAGGAGATGATCCTCTCCATTTTTCACTTCCTCTTGTCATTGTACAGATATGCCTCGTGGTTGTGCTGACCCGAGTACTTGCATATCTTCTCAGGCCTCTAAGACAACCACGCGTCATTGCTGAAGTTATTGTGAGTTTCTATTTCCTACATCCAATGTTTCTTAGTACAGTAGTTTCTTATTTAATTTGCAGTGTATATTGTGCTTCCTTTTTCAGTGAACATGGATGTTCGATTTATTTCTTTCTTGAATATTTTCTACGGTCCAAATTTCATATTTCATGGTGCTGTAGATCATCACCTTTGTTTCAATACGCGCAACTTTCCTCCATTATTGCTCGTTGAAATTGACGACCTCAACTAAAAACAGCATAAACTATGTACACAGTAATTAAGTTTCAGTAGTATCAATTTTCATTTGTCTCATCTTTATCATCCACTTAATGACAAAAACAAAGGAAGCACATCTAGAAATTTAGTTATTTTTTTGTTTCTGTGCTTACACCTCATCCACCTATTTACAGGCATAATTAGGTTATCATTGTTTTAAGCATACACAAACATCACAAATTCTTGGAAGAATGTAACATATCATAGCGTTCTGGCAGGGAGGAATTCTACTTGGTCCATCGGCTATAGGCCGCAACCAGAAATATCTTCATGCGATTTTTCCAGCCAGGAGCCTTACAGTTCTGGATACACTTGCGAACCTTGGTCTCCTATTCTTTCTATTCTTAGTTGGCCTTGAGCTGGATCCAAGGGCACTTCGAAGAACCGGAAAGAAGGCGTTAAGTATTGCCCTAGCGGGAATCAGCGTCCCATTTGTTTTAGGAATTGGAACCTCAATCGTGCTTCGTGCGACTGTCTCCAAAGGTGTAAGTCAGGGGCCTTTTCTTGTATTCATGGGGGTGGCCCTCTCCATCACAGCCTTCCCAGTCTTAGCCCGTATTCTGGCTGAGCTTAAGCTTTTGACTACTGATGTTGGTCGAATGGCCATGTCTGCTGCTGCAGTCAATGACGTGGCTGCATGGATTCTACTTGCACTAGCTATTGCCCTATCTGGCACAGGCCACTCGATTATTGTGGCATTGTGGGTCTTCTTGTCTGGATGCGGTTTTGTGTTGCTTTGCATTTTCGTCGGACCTCATCTTTTTAAATGGATAGTACGACGCTGCCCTGAGGGCGAGCCTGTGGATGAGATTTATGTTTGTTCTACATTGGCTGCTGTTTTGGCAGCTGGATTTGTGACCGATACTATTGGCATTCATGCCCTTTTTGGGGCATTTGTGCTTGGAGTTATCGTTCCAAAAGAGGGACCATTTGCTGGAGCCCTCGTCGAGAAAGTCGAGGATCTTGTGTCTGGCCTCTTTCTTCCTTTGTACTTTGTATCAAGTGGGCTCAAGACGAATGTTGCCACCATTCAAGGGGCTCAGTCATGGGGTCTTCTTGTTTTGGTAATTTTTACTGCTTGTTTTGGAAAGATTGTTGGCACTGTTATTGTCTCTCTCTGCTGCAAGATTCCTTTCAAAGAGGCACTAACTCTCGGCTTTCTGATGAATACGAAAGGTTTAGTGGAGCTTATCGTCCTCAACATTGGGAAAGATAGAGGGGTAACAAAATACATTTTATCGATGCATTTTAATGATTTTGTAGTTCCTTTATTTTTCAATCAACGGCTTTCGTTTTCGATCCTGTAGGTTCTGAACGATCAAACATTTGCCATCATGGTTTTAATGGCTTTGTTCACGACATTTATAACGACCCCTACTGTTATAGCCATATACAAGCCAGCTCAAATGGCTATATCAGAATACAAGCATAGAACAATTCAGAGGAAGAAAACAAGTTCTCAACTCCGAATCTTGGCATGTTTTTTCAGCACAAGAAACATTCCGACGCTGATTAATCTCATCGAAACTTCACGAGGTAAAGGAAAGAAAGGAGGACTGCGTGTCTATGCAATGCACTTGATGGAGCTCTCTGAAAGGTCATCCGCAATTTTGATGGTTCACAAGGCGAGAAGAAACGGGATGCCATTTTGGAACAAGTCACAGGACTATAATTCGAATCAAATTGTAGTTGCTTTTGAGACTTTCCAGCACCTCAGCCAAGTATCCATCCACCCGACAACAGCAATATCACCTATGTCCAGCATGCATGAAGATATATGCTCCAGTGCCGAGAGTAAGAGGGTAGCAATAATAATACTCCCATTCCACAAGCATCAAAAACTCGACGGACGGTTGGAGACGACACGAATTGATTTGAGGTATGTAAACAGGAGGGTTCTTGAGCATGCCCCGTGTTCAGTTGGGATTTTAGTTGATCGAGGGCTCGGAGGAACATCTCACATAGCTGCTAGCAACGTCAGCTACACCATCACAGTATTCTTCTTTGGTGGCCATGATGATCGTGAAGCTCTATCCCATGGTGGACTCATGGCTGAGCACCCTGGTATCAGTTTAAATGTGGTTCGTTTCATTGTCCACCCCAAGGTAGTTGGAGACAGCGTCCAACTAGATATAGACAATCAAAATTGTCCCGAATCAAGATCAGATGATGAAGAGTTTCTTGCAGAGTTCAAGAACAAAGTATCAGAAGACGTTTCGATCAAATTCGAAGAGATCACTGTTAGCGATGAAGCAGAAACAACAAATGCCATTCGCAAATTTAGTCGTTGCAATCTGATACTTGTTGGTAGAATGCCCGAGGGTCAACTTGTTGTGGCTTTCAAAAAAAAGTGCGAATGCCCTGAACTTGGACCAGTCGGGAACTTGTTGATTTCACCCGGATTCACAACCACAGCATCAGTTCTTGTGGTGCAGCAGTACCGCAGCAAGCTAACTGGAGACTCGCTGAAATCTTTGAAAGAAGAGGGTACAACGACAGAAGGGGAGTCTGATTAAACAAGTGGTAAACTCTTATTGAATTCGATTCACATTATAATGTTCAAAGCGATAGATATCACACGTATCTACTTCCTTCGCGTCTGTCAGGAACCTGTGAAGCTGGAGGTTAACACACAGTGTTGAGGGAGAGGCAGAGGCAGGTTGGCAAGCGTTATTACACCTGCTTACTATTAGATTTCCTAGTACACACGTATACTAGTATATATATTATATGACCACCTTTAAATTTGAAAATAATTTTATATATATGACGTGGGAAGGATTTGATATTTGGGTTTCTTGGGCCTTTGTTGTACAATAATGCCTATTGTTTCAAATTTCAAGAATTGATGGCTGATATAATATTTTAGAGAGAGGTTAGCAGATGTCGATGTGAACATTTTGCAGCAGAGATGTTTATAGTGTTAGCTATATTGTGTGACAGCTAATATAGCTCCGACTTGAGTTAACTTATAAAAAATATTATTTTTTATGTCAAAATATTTTAATTGTATTTAAGAACTTGGTCGGCTCGTCTTATCTGTGAGACCATCACATAATAGACTTACTCGAGTAGAATTGTACTTTGTATTGTGAATATTCAAAATGTTTTTGCGAGAACTGAGAGGTTTAATTCAAGTCATGTGAATGAAATAATTAATTCTCCAGATTCCCAACCACTCAGCTCTTCAAAACTATTAGGTGTTATTTCAAAAAAAAAAAAAAAAAACTATTAGGTGTTTTTAATGGTTAACTATAAAATTTAAAAATATTTAACAAAAAAGTAATTTTTTTTTCATTTTGTGATTTTCATTCTTTATATATTAAAATTTTAGTTTCGGTCTCCTGTCTTTCAAATTTGTTAATTTTTGTCATTTTATTTGTGAGAGAACTGATATGACAAATGTATACATCAGTACATATCGACATCTTATCATTGACTGTTCGAAATTTATTCGGAAAAAGAATAAAATTACGAAATAAATAAATATGTCATGTTAAAAGTAAAATTTAATAACATAAATAACAAAAATCACAAATAAACAAATATATATAAGAAAAATTATAATTTTCCAAAAAAGAAACCACATGGACCCGGATCAATGTGTGCACAGGTGATCCGGGTCCCATTTTTTTAAGTGACAAATATTAATAAGATTGAAAAGACTTACGACACAATAGGCTTTAATGATTGGCTTGCCCAGATGGCAACTCATTCTTTTAAAAAGCTTAATTTTTAATTTTTAAAAAATTGTTTTGTAACTTCGTCCATTCTTTTTTTTTTTTAGGCATTCAAAAATTTTGGAATTAGACAAATGTTTTCTTTAAAAAAAATATTTTCTTCGAGATGTTGATGATGTGATGCTAAGAAATTGCTCTTGTGGTCACATATTGCTGATTATTTTACATCACACACGTCAAATCCAATTTATTGGATTCCAACTAAATTTTGACTATTTGCAAACCAAAACTTCAAAACAAGGAAATTTATAAAATTATTTTGCAAATTTCCGTATTAAGAAGTGTAGTATAAATATTGGAACAAGTATATTGTGAGACAGTTTCACGAATTTTTATCTATGAGATGAGTTAACTCGACCAATATTTACAATAAAAATAATACTCTTAACATAAAAAACAATAATTTTTCATGGATGATCCAAATAATATAATCGACCAACGAAATTGATACGTGAAACGGTCTCACAAAAGTTTTTGTGTAAATTATTGAAGTATTAAATTTTTTGTTAAAGGATCGTACACGAGAGGAAAGAAATCTAAAATGAGATTAACATAGCGTTTACTCTTTGACGGGTGAAGTAAACTTTTGTATGTCGATTTCATGAATTGTTAGTAATTAATTAAACATCAAAACCAAATTTAATTAATAGGCTTAAATCCTTAAAATTTGGGTATAACCCATCTTGTTTAAAATTACTCAAGAGTCAGATTAATTTTATAGATTGGACGTACCTTTCAACATAAGTCTTCAATTCCAAACTCGACTCGACTCGACTCGATTAGTTTACCAACATTCATACAACTTAATATCAACACGAAGCCTAAAATACACATCTCCCTCAAATGCATCAGTCATCAAAGTGGCAACCCCTCTAGCCATGAAGAAATCACCTGTCCCCCCGATGACCGATATATCTCTAGTCTTGTTCATCAACGGATCCGCCCCGGCGAAATTCAACGTCCCTACGTAGTTTGTGGAATTAAACAAGAAAGAGAACCCTAGCCATGCACCATATATACTCTTCTGATCATAAAAATACATGCCCTGTGCTCGTCCCACGGGGGGTGAGTGGAGATTGTTGTCCAAGGTAATGGGATCGTCGAAAACGACCATGTCACCAAAGTTAAACGGTGTTGCCATGGTGGTCTTGTTTCCCCACTGCGGAGAGCCGACTATAGCTGCAGTGGCATTGTTATAATTATGACCATTGAATAGGACGTCGTGGAAGAAGAAGACGAGCTCGTTGCATGGGCGACGAGGACGGGGACGGGGTTTCCGGCCGTAGGCGGTGGCCGTGACGGCAGAGATGAGGAGGTAGAGTAAAAGGGTCGCCACTTGGGGTTTAGTTGCCATGATTGGTGTAAATATTTTGTTGATGCTCTAGTGTTATATATATAGTGGCTTTGCGGGGGGTTTGGTGAGCATTGCCACTATCAAATTTGAAATATGAATTAAGAGGTACCTTTTTTTTCCCCAAATACAATTTGAATCAAATTTGAAATATGACTAAAGAGGTACCTTTTTTTTTACCCCAAATACCGAAGGCCAATATTAGTTCAATTTTGTTAATAATACACAAATTATTAAAAAAACTATGTGTGTATATATATATACATAGTTCTAAAATGCAGTATTGATGAAGGACAAACTATGTTTTTAAGTATTTTTTAAGTGAAAAAACTTAAAATATGTGTTTGGACAATATTTTTGTAAAATGTTAACGAAAATGTGTTTTAAAAAATTGTTATCTAAGTATAATTTTTAAAGAATAATTGAGAAATATTTTTTGGTATTTTTAAAATAAAAAGCAAAGTTCAAACGGATAATAAATCTCAAACAAAAAGAAAAATGAGAACTATTTTAATTATAATTTTTTTTTATAAAATAATTATTCAAACTCATATTTATTCTCAAAACAACTTTTCAAATATTTTATAATTTTTTTAAAAAAATACTTTTATAAAAAACGTAAAGAGAACTATAGTGTTGCTATGTTAGCCGAACCCCACCCCGACCCCGACCCCGACCCTGACCCCGTTGCTAACAATCTTTAATTTAATATTTAGTTAGTTTCAGATCGTAATATAATAATATTATACTAAAAAGTGAATTAGTTGGTGATGTTATAGATTTGGATTTATCAGTTCGCCAAATAAAACAATTTAAATAATAATACATGGTTAGTTTAATCATTTATTTTGAGAATCTTACCTTTATCGGTTCGCCAAATAACACAATTTTAGTAATAATACATGGTTAGTTTAATAATTTATTTTAAGAATCTTACCTTAAATAAAATAGAGTAAAATTTTGGTCATTTATATTTATTTTTATATGTGGCTCTCTATGTTAATGATTTCAATCAATAAGATCAAACGCTTGTTGATTTATCAAAAGTTATAGTCAGTAGTAATGATTCAACTCAAATCATATATCATATCAAACATTACGTTTCGATTGTTTTATCCAACAGAGACAATTATTGCATTCAACAATCTCTCTCAATAATTGCACTATTTGCAATCAATGAGTTTCAAACTTATTACCTTGGCTCTGATACCAATTGTAAGACCAAATGCTTATCGTTTTACCAAAAGTTATAGCTAATGATGCAACTCAAATCTTTTTAACAGCTCAAACACTACATTTCGATTGATCTATCCATCAGAGACAATTATTACATCCAACACAAGCTTAGTGTTTTTCAATTTTTTGCAATTTTAGATTTTTATAACGAAAATGTTGATTTGGTATTGCACACAAGTCAACTTCACGCTGATGTCACGTCGGCACAACGAAAAAAAAAACTAAATTGTAAAACAAAAAAAAACAAAATATTATATATTAAAATTGAAATTTGACAACACAAAAAATAAAAATTACAAAAAAAAAAATATACCAAACCAATGTTACAATTTTCCTTAAAATTTCACATGTAGTGTGACTCCCCAAAAGTGGCCCCTTAAAAAAAGAAAAACGAGATTATAAAAACAAACAAAAAAGGGGGGAAAAACGATATACCAACCAATGTTGCATATTTCATGCATATACATCGATTTTTTTTCCCGAAAATGCCTCTCAAACTCAACAATTTTATTTTTTTAAAAAATATTATTTTTCTATATATATTATTATTGTTATTATTAAGCATGATAATCTCAAAATTGGGGCTGGCAAAAAAACTGAAACCGATCCATCTGATCTCATATCATTCTTGCCCCGAAAAAATCCTCGACCTGTTCGATCAATGTCGAGAGTGGGATCATAAAACTAATATCCACTCAACGAGATTCTCAACCCGACCGGATTATTTGAATATTAATCTCATATCATTCTTGTCCCGAGAAAACCTCGACCCGTGTCGGCAAAGTGGGAAGGGGGGACCATTTGAAGAGAAAAATAAAAAAAACGTGGGTTGGTGTGGAAAGATGGAAGACGCGTCTTCACACGGTCAAGAGGCTCTATAAATAGAGCTCCCCCTTTATTCTGAAATCATCCCTTCTTCGAGTTTTCTCTCATCTTATAACATTCTATAATATTTGTGAGGTGTTTGTTCTCATGTATTAAGAGAGTGTGTGTTCTCTTTGGAAACACAGTGAGTGAGTTGTACACCACAAAATATTATAGTGGAAATTCTTTTCATCTTGCCCGTGGTTTTTACCCTAATAATTTTTAGGGTTTTTCCATGTAAATCTCGGTGTCCAGTTTATTCTTTATTTTCGGGTTTTATTATCTCAAATTCCGCACGTGGGACCAACAAGTGTTATCAGAGCCTTGGTTTAAAATTTCTTAAAATTCTGAGTATGCTCTGTGGTTGCAGCCTAGACTAATCTTCCACATCAGAAAAGATTTTTTGAGATTTTTTATTTAAGGCGGGATTATTTTGTCCAGTCTACTAAAATTGTTGTAGACATAATGGTGGGTAGGTACGAGATAGAAAAGTTCAACGGAAGCAATTTTATGCTGTGAAAAATAAAGATACAAGCAGTTTTAAGAAAGGAAAATTGCTTGGCGGCTATTGGAGATAGACCGGTGGAGATTACGGATGATGGAAAGTGGAATGAAATGAATGATAATGCTGTTGCCAATTTACACTTGGCTATAGCAGACGAAGTATTGTCAAGTATCTCTGAGATAAAAACAGCAAAAGTTATCTGGGATACTCTGACAAAGATGTACGAGGTCAAGTCCATACACAACATGATTTTCCTAAAGAGAAGGCTTTATACTCTTCGGATAGCGGAATCCTCATCGATGACCGACCATATCAACACACTAAATACTCTATTTGCCCAACTCACTTCCATGGGGCATAAAATAGGGGAAAATGAACGTGTGGAGCTTCTACTTCAAAGTCTACCAGATTCATATGATCAACTTATCATCAACATTACCAACAATATTCTTATGGGCTTTCTAAAATTCGACGATGTCTTAACTGCGGTTCTCGGAGAAGAAAGTCGGCGCAAGAATAAGGAAGATAGGTTGGTAACATCGAAGCAGGCGGAGGCTTTACCGATGATAAGAGGAAGATTTATGGACCGTGACTCCAGTGGGAGCCAAAGACGAGGTAGATCAAAGTCGAGAAGTAAGAAGAAAAATATTTACTGCTTTAAATGTGGCGGTAAATGGCACTTCAAGAAAGAGTGTACGAGTATAGAAAAGAGTTCTCAAGGCAATGTGACCAGTACTTCAGGCAATGGTGAAATTTTATTCAGCGAAGCAGCAACTGTTACAGAAGTCAGACACAAATTTTGTGACACATGGATTATGGATTCAGGAGCGACGTGGCACATGACGTCTCGGAGAGAATGGTTTGATCATTATGAACCAGTCTCAGGAGGATCTGTATTCATGGGAAATGATCATGCCTTGGAAATCGCTGGGGTCGGTACTATCAAAATTAAAATGTTTGATGGCACCATTCAAACCATACAAGAGGTACGACATGTGAAAGGACTGACGAAAAATCTTTTGTCCTTGGGGCAATTGGATGACATCGGGTGCAAAACTCGTATCGAGAATGAGATCATGAAAATTGTGAAAGGCGTGCTTGTGGTTATGAAGGCAGAAAATATTGCTGCAAATCTATATGTAATTTTGGGAGAAACACACAAGGAGGCAGAACTAGCTGTTGCATCAAATGGTTCAGGAGAAGAATTAACAGTGTTGTGGCATAGAAAGCTCGGGCATATGTCAGAACGTGGGTTGAAAATTCTCTCAGAACGGAAGCTGGTGCCGGGACTTACAAAAGTGTCATTACCCTTTTGTGAGAATTGTGTTACCAGTAAACAACACAGATTAAAGTTTGGCACTTCTACTGTCAGGAGCAAAAGCATATTGGAACTGCTTCATTCGGATGTTTGGCAAGCACCGGTTGTATCCCTAGGAGAAGCGAGATACTTTGTCTCGTTCATTGATGATTTCTCTAGGAGATGTTGGGTGTATCCAATCAAGAAGAAATCAGATGTTTTCCAGATCTTCAAAGATTTCAAAGCGCGGGTTGAACTTGATTCTGAGAAGAAAATCAAGTGTCTGAGGACTAACAATGGAGGAGAATATACCAGTGACGAGTTTGATGCATATTGTCAACATGAAGGCATAAAAAGACAGTTCACAACGGCTTACACACCTCAACAGAATGGAGTGGCGGAGAGGATGAACAGGACCTTGTTGGACAGTACAAGAGCTATGTTGAGGACTGCGAGTCTAGACAAGTCATTTTGGGCAGAAGCAGTCAAAACCGCTTGTTATATTATCAATCGTGCTCCTTTAGTGGCGATTGATCTGAAGACTCCGATGGAGATGTGGACTGGGAAGCCGACAAATTATTCTCATTTGCATACATTTGGAAGTCCTGTGTACGTTCTGTACAATGATCAAGAAAGATCGAAGTTGGATTCGAAATCCAGAAAATGTATCTTCTTGGGTTATGCTGATGGAGTAAAGGGGTTTCGCTTGTGGGATCCTACTGTTCACAAGCTTGTCATCAGCAGGGATGTTATCTTCGAGGAAGATAAAGTAAAGGGAGACAAAGGCACACCGAATTCAGAAACTATTATATTTCAGGTGGAAAATAAGATGGAAGAAGGTCAAGTTTCTTGTGAAGCAGTACCAGAGCACGAAGAACAAGAACAAGTTGAGTATGAAGTTTCCAATGTGAGGCAGTCAACTCGAGACAGAAGACCACCAGATTGGCTTTCAGATTATGTCACTGAAAGCAATATTGCATATTGTCTATTATCAGAGGATGGTGAGCCATCGAGTTTTCATGAGGCTACTCAAAGCTCGGATGTATCCTTGTGGATGATAGCAATGCAAGAAGAGTTGGAGGCATTAGACAAGAATAAAACTTGGGATCTTGTTACACTACCACGAGGAAGGAAAGCCATTGGAAACAGATGGGTCTATAAGATCAAGCGTGATAGCAATAACCAAGTGGAGCGGTATCGTGCTAGATTGGTCGTAAAAGAGTATGCTCAGAAAGAAGGAATTGACTTCAATGAGATATTTTCTCCTGTGGTTCGGCTTACAACAGTCAGAGTGGTGCTGACATTGTGTGCGGTGTTTGACCTACATCTAGAACAGCTAGATGTGAAAACGGCGTTTCTTCATGGAGATCTTGAAGAAGAAATTTATATGCTCCAGCCAGAAGGTTTTGCGGAAAAAGACAAAGAGAACTTGGTTTGCAGGTTGAACAAATCTCTGTACGGTCTCAAACAGGCGCCGAGGTGTTGGTACAAGAGATTTGATTCCTATATCATGAGCCTTGGATACAACAGACTGAGTGCAGACCCTTGTACGTATTTCAAGAGGTCTGGTGATGATTATATCATTTTGCTGTTGTATGTGGACGACATGTTGGTAGCAGGCCCCAACAAAGATCAGGTCCAAGGATTGAAGGCACAGTTGGCTAGGGAATTTGATATGAAGGACTTGGGACCAGCAAACAAGATTCTAGGGATGCAAGTTCACCGAGACAGAAGTAACAGAAAGATTTGGCTTTCCCAGAAAAATTATTTGAAGAAAGTCTTGCAACGCTTCAACATGCAAGATAGTAAGCCAATTTCGACCCCTCTTCCTGTTAACTTCAAGTTATCCTCCGAGATGTGTCCTAGCAGTGAAGCAGAGAGGATTGAGATGTCTCGAGTACCATATGCATCAGCAGTGGGAAGTTTGATGTTCGCTATGATCTGTACAAGACCGGATATTGCTCAAGCAGTGGGAGCAGTTAGTCGGTATATGGCGAATCCTGGACGAGAGCATTGGAGCACTGTTAAGAGGATCCTTAGATATATTAAGGGTACCTCGAATGCTGCATTATGTTATGGAGGATCGGATTTTACACTCAGGGGCTATGTTGATTCAGATTATGCAGGTGATCCTGATAAGAGAAAATCTACTACTGGTTATGTGTTTACACTTGCAGGGGGAGCAGTAAGCTGGGTTTCAAAACTGCAGACAGTTGTGGCGTTATCTACAACGGAGGCAGAATATATGGCAGCTACTCAAGCTTGCAAGGAGGCAATATGGATTAAAAGGTTATTGGAGGAGATCGGGCACAAACAAAAGAATGTTTCTTTGTTTTGTGACAGTCAGAGTGCCTTGCACATTGCAAGGAATCCAGCTTTTCATTCCAGGACTAAACACATTGGAGTCCAATTTCACTTTGTGCGGGAAGTAGTAGAGGAAAGAAGCGTAGATATGCAGAAGATCCATACAAAAGATAACATAGCTGATTTTCTGACCAAGCCAGTGAACACTGATAAATTTGAGTGGTGTAGATCCTCAAGTGGTCTAGCGAAAACGTAAGCAGTAGGGAATGGCAAGATTGAAAGGATGTGTGGAGATGTGTTTGATTCTTAATCAAATCTCCAAGTGGGAGAAATGTCGGCAAAGTGGGAAGGGGGGACCATTTGAAGAGAAAAATAAAAAAAACGTGGGTTGGCGTGGAAAGATGGTACGCGTCTTCACACGGTCAAGGGGATCTATAAATAGAGCTCCCCCCTTCATTCTGAAATCATCCCTTCTTCAAATTTTCTCTCATATTATAACAGTCTATAATATTTGTGAGGTGTTTGTTCTCCTGTATTAAGAGAGTGTGTGTTCTCTTTGAAAACACAGTGAGTGAGTTGTACACCACAAAATATTATAGTGGAAATTCTTTTCATCTTGCCCGTGGTTTTTACCCTAATAATTTTTAGGGGTTTTCCACGTAAATCTCGGTGTCCAGTTTATTCTTTATTTTCGATTTTTATTATCTCAAATTCCGCACGTGGGACCAACAACCCGTTCGATCAATGTCGAGAGTGGGATCATAAAACTAATATCCACTCAACGAGATCCTCAACCCGACCGGATTATTTTAATATTTTTTAAAAAATATTATAATATTATTAACATATTGGATTGGAAAATTGTAATTTAAAATAAAACAATATTAGATCAAAGCCCGTATAGAAATTGATTAACACATTTGAAAGGGATTAACTCATAGATGACGATTTCAAGGCTTAAATTAAATGGTTAACTAATTCATCCAAATAAAAAAATTCACATAAACAAATATTATAATTAAAATAAAATTATACAAAATAAAAAAAGAGTTTATCATCATTTTATCTCCTTTTCGGCCTAAACTTAGAAGATTGAATGGAACACATTATTGTTCTCACCCCTATATTTATCGGAATATCATCTCCCTACCAGATGAGGTCCTGAACTTTTGGGATATCTTATTTGTACACGACGAGATCCCGAATATTCAGGTTCGGTATTTTCGAGTATGAGATCGAGAGAAAAAATTCTCAATTCTTATCATGATAGAAATTGAGTAGGAGGGTTACAGTACAGGTCCCGACCCGATCGGATCCCACACCTACTCAAAATAATTACTTGTGATCTATAAAATTACACCATTTTTTTCCCAAAATGCCGCTTGTTCATATACATTACTATTATTAAAAAACTGGAGATAAATTTACATTACTATTATTAAGAATGTGATTATAATAAACAAATTTAGTGCCATGATATAGATTTATTTTTCTTTTTATAATTTCAAATAACATTATAATTTCTCATTAATTTTTATTGTAATTATGTTAATTATATCTATTTAAATATAAATCAGATAAATAAAAAATATTTTATTAAACATATATATTGTTAAAAGTAAAAATTTACGGTAAAAAGTAAAAATCTCAAACTCACAAAATATATTAAACTACACGCTTTATAAAATTTTTTCTACTCAATTATGTTTTTCTTCACAAATTGAGAGACCTATTTATAGAATTTCTTTGGAAATAATCCAAAAATAAATACATTATTACATACATCATCACACACTAATTTTCAATATTTACAACTCTTATTTTCAACACTCAATCTCTTATTTTCAACACTCATTGTGATGATGATCATGATACAACGATTGTCTTCATTATATGTTTTTATATTTTCTAGTTAAAAACTTTACTAGGAAAAACTCATTGGGATAAAAACTATAGTAAGAGAAAAAGAGTACAGTCACATAAACTCTCCCTCATGTTAACACCAACGATTCTTCACAAATTTCATAGATTGTGCATCCCAATATTATATATATGCTTTCTGAGTATTGTCTTATGAAGTGATTTTGTGAAGAGATCTGATGAGTTTTCACTTGACTGAATGTGCAAATATCAATATCTTTATTCTTCTCAAGCTCTTAGGTGAATGCGAAGAACTTAGGGGGAATATGTTTAGTTCTGTCGTTTTTTATGTATCCTTCTTTCATTTGAGTAACACATGTAACATTATTTTCATATAGTGTCACGGGCTTCTTGTCGAATGATAATCCGCATGAGATTTATGTTCGGTCATTGATTTTAGCCACATACATTCACGACTTGCTTCATGTACTGCAATAATCTCGGCGTGATTTGATGAAGTTGTTACGAGTGTTTGTTTCTGTGAACACCAAGAAATTGCAGTGCCTACATGAGTAAATACATATCCGGTTTGGGAACGTGCCTTGTGTGGATCAGATAAATACCCAGCATCAGCATAACCAATTATGCTTTGATTGGTATCTTTTGAATACAAAAGCCCCAAGTCTGTCGTTACTCGTAGATAATAGAATCTATGTTTAATTATGTTCCAGTGTCTCTTTGTTGGATATGAGCTAAATCTTGCCAATAAATTTACATCAGAAGATATATCAGGTCTTGTACAATTTGTAAGATAAATAAGGACACCAATAGCACTTAGATATGGTATTTCTGGATCAAGAATAACTTCATCATTTTTATATGGACAGAATGAATCTTTTTCTATTTTTAATGATCTAACAACCATTGGAGTACTTAAAAGATTTGAATTATCCATATTAAAACGTTTAAGGACCTTTTCTGTATAATTTAACTGGTGAACGAATATTCCACATTCTTGTTGTTCAATTTGCAAACCCAGACAATACTTTGTTTTTCCAAAATCTTTCATTTCAAATTCTTCCTTCAAGCACAACATAATTTCTTGAATTTCCTTATTCGTTCCAATGATGTTTAAATCATCAACACACACAACAATAATTACACATCCTGATGTTGTTTTCTTAATGAAAACGCAAGGGCATATTGAATTGTTTACATATCTCTTTTGCATTAAGTGTTCACTTAGTCGATTATACCACATTCGACCGGATTGCTTTAACCCATGTAATGGTATTTTCAATTTCACAGAATAATATTCTCTGGGTTTTGAACTTTGTGCTTCAGGCATCTTAAATCTTTCAGGGATATATATATATATATATATATATTACTATCGAGTGATCCGCATAAGTAAGCTGTGACAACATCCATAAAACACATTTCTAAATTTTCAGATACTGTCAAACTAATCAAATATCGAAACGTAATTGCATCTATAACAGGAGAATATGTTTTTTCATAATCAATTTCAGGCCTTTGAGAAAAACTTGTGCAACAAGTCGAGCTTTATATCTTACTATTATATTTTTCTCATTTCGCTTTTGAATAAAAACACATTTGTACCCAACATGTTTTATACATTCAGGTGTAAGGACTATATGTCCAAAAACGTTACGTTTGTTTAGCGAATCCAATTCAACCTGGATGACGTCTTTTTATTTTATTCAGTCATTTCGATTTTTACATTCACCAAAAGATTTTGGTTCATAATCTTCATTGTCATTTATGATGTCAAATGATACATTGTAAGAAAATATCTCATCAATTTCTTTTATATCTTTTCGGTTCCATATTTTTCTAGTATTAATATAATTGATAGAGATTTAACGATTCTCATCAGTTTGTGGTTCTAACAGAACATTTTTATCATCATGTATTTATGCCGGAATATCATTATTTATTTTGTGATCATCGTGTTTCTCAATGTTTTTTCTTTTTCAAGGATTTTTATCCTTGGAACCAATTGGCTTTCCATGCTTCAAGCGTTTAATGACATCATGAGTGTCTTCAATTTGTTTCTTTGGAATTTCAATTCGAGCAGATGCATTTACAGCATGTATATATGATTTAGTTACCTTTTTTGTGTCTGCAAATGCATCTGGTATTTGATTTGCTATTCTTTGTAAGTGCACAATTTGCTGTACATCTTTTTCACATTGTTTAGATCTTGGATCCAGATGTAACAATGATGATGTATACCATGTAATTTTTTTTCGATATGTTTCTTTTCTCCCCTTAACATTGGGAAAATTTCCTCATTAAAATGACAATTAGCAAAACGTGACGTAAACACGTTGCCTGTCTGAGGTTCAAGATATCGAATTATTGATGGGCTATCATAACACACATAAATTCCGATCTTTCTTTGAGGTCCCATTTTTGTTCGTTGAGGCGGTGCAATAGGCACGTATACCATACATTCAAAAATTTTCAGACTCCTTTTATATAATAAATAAACAGTAACAAAATAAAATTATATAAGCAGTGTAATAATATAATCACATTACGTTATTAGAATGAGGTGTCATAGACTCTTTTTATATAATAACATGATATTATATATTAAATATATACACGATAAAAATAAATAAATAATAAAATAAATATTCTTACTTTTGAATATTGTTACCTTTTTCTTGTGTTTTGGAGCTTGAAAAAATATGGAGAATCGAACCTTCGAGTATCGTTCTAATAACGTGTTAAAAGTAAAAATTTACGGTAAAAAATAAAAATATCTCAAACTCATAAAGTATATTAAACTACACATTTTATAAAATTTTGTCTACTCAATTGTGATTTTGTTCACAAATTGAGAGACCTATTTATAGAATTTCTTTGAAAATAATCCAAAAATAAATACATCATTACATATATCATCACACACTAATTTTTAATATTTATTTTCAACCTATATAACATATGTACGATTGCAATAATACAATAATATGACTTGTTGACACCAAATAATCCAAATCTTGTAATTTTCTTTTCACGTGTTCAATCGGTCACAATACGTCTCTGTAATGGTGACATAGCCACTTAATTAGGTTTGGTGGTGATTATTTCAGTCCACTTTAGAGTACTACCTTTTTGTTTAATATTTCATTAATAAATAACAAATTTCTTCGTTTCAATTATATGATCCAAGACCATTATTAATCAAAACTTTATGTAATATAAGCGAGTATTTTCAAACTCTAAAAAAAAGTTTTAGAAGGATATGGACAGAGGTCGCAAACACGTTCTAAGAATAACGATGAAATATTAGATTGTTTTTGGATAGATATATTCCATATCTATTTTTTTGTTTGGAGAAGTAAGATCATAAACTTCAGACCTACCTTTTATATGTTTATATAACATTTCATGTTAATCGGGATGAATCTCAAGTTCACACGATAATTATATAATTTGAAATTCATTCTACTATGTATTACCCATGTGTAAACAAGTAAGACGTAAATTTGAGATTTGATATGTTGTTTCATTATAAACAATCAAATTATAATCGAAATTCACGGATTTCTCCAAAAGTGCACATTTAGGTCATAATTAAATAGAAAGATTTTGAATTACACATTTTTTTTAGAAAATGATATATGTACAAGTTGAGTTATAAAATACATTTGAAATTACAAAATTATCCTTGCACTTTATCTAAAAAAAATCTTTTCAAAAGTATATTTAAGATAGTTTTGTAATTTCAAATGTGTTTTTAATTTAACGTGTAATCCAATTTGTATGCGTAGTATAATCCAATTTTTTTTAATAAAAAAATCCAAATATTAGCGATGAGGTTAGGTTTATAATAGTTTTGGCCGCCTTGCGTGATTTTAGGCATTGGAATATCTATTCTCATTGTAAAATGGGCGATGTCATGATAAATTCTAAATGAACTCAAATATTGATGTATTTCGAATCAGATTTGAACTGGAATCAAGATCATTTGGATTACTCATCGTTTTGGTGTTAAATGATAAAGATTCTATGTAGTCAAATACAGAGTTATGACATGTCATTACTCGTAAAAAAAAATATTATTATTATGTCGAAAATGTTACTTTTCACTATAGATATCAATGAGATCGACTCATCTTACGGATTTAACTAGATTCATGATACCATCTTAGAAGAGACCTATTTATTAAAAAAATTCTCCTTTGATTAAAAGTCCATGAAGATTCGGTTCATTGCATGTTATATATATCTCTCTCTCAAACACACATATATATATATTATTTAGTTAATCAATTATTGTATAATATAATGAGAGGAATATATATATGTAAGATTCTTATATATCTACCATATATGAACAAAATCTACCGAGTCTATATATACCGACTAGCTAGGTAGTGGATAATTAATTATATGACATATATATGATTGAGTAATTACATTTTTAATTTAATATAACATGGACAAATTTTTTTACTTTATTTTATAGTTATTTTTGGAATTATAATATGTGTACTTGTGAAGATCAAAATAAAAACGTCGCCCTTACCAAACGACGATTGTAACATTTTGTCTCTAACACACACACACACACACACACACACACACACACA
>NC_133314.1:16168423-16170745 GCF_012295235.1 Primulina huaijiensis | reverse complement strand
TATATATATTTTCTCAATATCCAACATTTGGTGGATAGTGGGTAAGTTTGGCCCATAGGCATAACCACGGTTTTGTAAAACCTAAAAAGAGGATTGTATTTTTTTTTGTCTAGTAACTTGCACGAGTTTTTTCATTTTTGTTTATGTTATTGGTCAATTCATGATCTTAATTTTATATTTTAAAATTTCAATTTTAGTCTCATTTTTTCACCTCAGTGCTGACATTATATCGGACACGTTGATAATATATGTCGTCGGATCAGAAATTTTCAGTGGCTTCTCATCATTTTTTGATTATACGACATTATTTTCTGGCTCCACATCAACACTTCAATAAAAGATGATTAAAATAATAAATATAAATTAGTAGAATAACACCGTAAATCAGTGTTTTCAGAACTGGACCGGACCGACCCGTTTGACCGAGAACCGACCACGATTCCGGTACGGACATTACCCAAAAACTGTTTTACGGAAAAAACCGGTCGGACCGGTATTGAGTCGGTTAAAAACCGGTTGGACCAGTTCACAAAATTTTTTTAATTTAATTTTTTGTTGTATGAATGATTATTTCGGTTTTAAACATTGTTAAGAATATTATTTTAGTTGTATTAGAGCTTGTTTGAATTTTTTAAACTTCGGAAAATATATATTTTTATTATTTATATGCACATTTAATATCTTTAAAATTTAAAATATATTATTTATCATATTATATTATTTTTTATATGATATAACAATGTTTCGGTGGTCTGACCGTCCGACTGAAATGATTCGACGAGTTGAACTGTTATTTGATAAATATACACATACTACTTTCTTCTATATTTTGATCATACGGGAACTTGCAATAATAAGAAAAAATCCATTTATTTATTTAATCTATTTCATGACCGCAACAAAAAAAGATGCATGTTACACTGTAATTTTGCATCTTAATGGAGTTCATGATTTCATGGAGTTTTTTGCACTTTTAATCTAATAATTTCTAAATATACAAAAGATATTTTTTATTTTTCATAAATTTTTTAAATTATATGGATATTTATTCATTATTTTCATCTAAAAACATTTTGATATATAGTCTTATTTTAAATTAATAGCATCAAAAAATAATCGGTCTAAAACACAAGCAGCTCAATCTGTATACATCGACTTTTAGTTGGACGAACTAATCTTAAATTTTTTATACCAATCCTACACAGTTATATTAAAGGGTATTTTAGTACTTTCATAATCCAAAAGGATTGAAATTTATCATTTAAATTTAATAATAATAAATATAATATGAAAAGATAAAAAGGCTAGACTAAGATGTTTTGGATTCCCAGCTATGAATATGAGTCTTCAACTTATTATAATTTAATTTTATGAGTTTGGATCTATATTTATTTTTATTTAGTTTACATTTGCAAAAATTGCAATTTAAGGGATTTTACAATGAATATAGGAAATTCTTTCTTCTTTGTTTACTGTCGAAATTATTGATTTCAAATTTATTTATCGTTACATGTGAATGATTTGAATGTTCACGTGAATTTCTAATCAATCATCGCTCGCTAAATTTCTCAGATATTTTAAATTTATTATCAAATAAAATCATTCTATAAAAATTATATTCATGCGTCCAAGTGTAACCTTAGATCGAACTAAAATAGAAATAGTATTAAGCAACACATAAGGGAAATCCAAGCAGAATAAACCTTATTCTTTATATAAACCCTAGTTTTGACACTACTTGTAGCATTCATACAACTTGATATCCATCTTCAAACGAAAATAATAATCTCCCTGAAAATCATCAGTCTTGAATGTAGCAATCCCTCTAGCCATAAAGAAATCGCCCGTCCCCCCTACAACCGAAAGATCCCTCGTTTTTTCAGGCAGCGGATCCGCACCCATAATATTCAACGTCCCTTTATAATCACTCGAGTTGAAAATCAAAGTATATGCAAACCAAGCATTGTAAGTGGTCTTTCTGTCGTAGAAATAAAACCCTTGAGCGCGTCCGACGGGAGGCGAGAGGAGACGATTATCTTTCGTGAGGGGGTCGTCAAACACAACCATCATTCCAAAATGGAAACCTAGGGCGGTATCATTCGTGATCTTAGCAGATGTCGCATTTGATAAATCGGTACCATTGAATAAGATGTCGTGGTAGTAAAGCACGAGTCTTTTGCAAGGTTTGTCTGGGTTTAGTTTACTGGCACAAGTGGAAAGTGAACATGATAGGAGGATAAATAGTATGGCTAAGCAAAATCTGTTGATAAGATTCATCATGGAATATTGGAACTTTGAGAACAACTTTGAGTCTATATATAT
>NC_133314.1:15928778-16168356 GCF_012295235.1 Primulina huaijiensis | reverse complement strand
ATATATATAATGAGAGAATAAATTGACACAATATTAATACTTTTTTATTTGTATTTCTTTTTCGAAAATGTGAGATGAAATTGACACAATATTAATTTATAATTGAAGGATTTAAATCCAAGTCGTTGATGATAAATAATAAATTGGAAAAATAAATTTTTTTATCCATTAACTATTTCTATTTGATTAACTAAATTTTCAAAGTTTGATTTTGGTGCGCTAACTTTTTATTTTTTTGGTTTTAAGTCATATTTCAACGAATTGTTGATGTAGCACAAGAAAATATTAATCCGGCAGGGGAAAATGCTAACGTTTCATCGGAAATTACTTATTTTTCGGATGTCACGTCAATAGTTGGACCAAAATAGAAAAAACTAAGGTTATGTACCAAAACCAAAATTTGAAAACTTAATAGACCAATTCCTAAAATTGGACAAGTTAGTGAAACTAACAAATTATTTTCTCTTAAGAAATTATTATGTATGTAATTTAGAATCAAAATTTAAAAAACATGTATTGAAGAGATTATATTTCAAGTTCCTTTTAATTAATGAACACATGTATATAAGAAACGTGGATTTATTGTTCATTTTAAAAAATACACGCAAGTCGTGTGCATAATAAATTAGATATGTCTTCTGAGAGTTGTCGAGTTGGTGGAGCAATTGAACGTTTAATCAATAGTTAGGAGTTCGATTCTCCTTATCAACATTTTCTCCTGCGAGTCGGTAACACAAAATTTGCTCAATATGATTTACTTGGCTAGCATTGTTTGTACTCCACTGCATTAGTTCGAGAGTATACTTAGCGTGCACTAAAGATAGCAGCTGCGAGTACCATCCTCGTTTAAAAAAATTTAAATTTGTTGAAAGAATACTCTACTTTTTAGTGATTACAAATACTCTTTTCCTATAAAAGCATAATCGAATATTTATTTTTTGTCTATATTATAAGTCTATGTATGTATAGATGATGTTCAAACAGCATAATTAGGCATAAAACGGCAGACATTAGTTATCCGTTAATGTAACGACAAGACAAAGCGTCTTTGTCCCATTTAACGTTCATATATACACGATATTTAAAATATTTTGGACAAATTAAACCCGTTGTGTATAATTTAAGGCAAAATATATATTATTGAATTATTCATAGAACATAGCTTCTATTTCTTAAAAATCTAAGTTTCAATTTTATGCTAAAGCATAAAAATAATGAGTTTTCAGACGGATTATAATAAAATGGCAAAAACTTGTGTGAGACGGTCTCACGGGTCGTATTTGTGAGACGGATCTCTTATTTGGGTCATCCATGAAAAAATATTACTTTTTATGCCAAGAGTATTACATTATATTGTGAATATGGGTAGAGTTGACCTGTCTCACATATTAAGATCCGTGAGACGGTCTCACATGAGACTCACTCTAATAAAATTTAAATATTACTAATTAAGTCACTTTTTGAAATGCAAGGTAAGTATAGTTATGTTAAATTATTGGAATTACCCTTAAGTTTTGGTGATCGACAAAATCAAACAGCACCTAATTTTTCTACTACAGTTATATTTATTTTGAGTTCAACTCCTACAGCATCTCTGCAGCTTGAAGAGTTTTCGAACCGACTGTTCAAAGACTTAAACCACTTTATTTAAGGAGCTATTTATTGAACTCTTAATGAAGAACATTATCTGACCAGCTCAGGACATTCAATAGTTTTGCACCGCTACAAGTCATGTCTTGCACCAGTCTCGATAAAGATCTTCACTTATGTCACTATCCCAAAATAGAAAGATTGCTAAATATCCTACAAGTTCTGATAGAGCTAACAGTTACCACAAAAAGGATATCGAGCAGCAACTCTTCAGAAGAACGAGATTCAAAGCTACACAAGCAAAGTGAACATTAAATGTCTTTGCAGCTGATAGTGATACATCTGTTCAACGCTACAGGTTTACATTACACATATTTTGTCAACCATTGGACTGAAAGCTTATATAAATGGAGAGTTGAAGAAATGCAAGACAGAGCTCGCTAACGTTTGCATACAACATACAAGCTTTTGAACCGCTACATTGTCACATCACTAAAGCTTGCATACTTGAAGTTTTTGAGGGCACTTAAAGTTCCATACTTCATCGCTCATCAAGCACGCACTCATCAGAAATATATCTGATCATTTGAAGGATCAACTTCGTGCTACTCAAAACATATTGTTTCTTTATATCAGTAACCTTTGGTTATTTGATTTATTAAGTTGTCTGGCGAATCGAGGGTTCTTAAATATCCAGATGTGTAAAGTGATCACTAAGAGCTTCAAAACAAGCAGTGTGATAAATCTTGATTGGAGTGGGCATTTGCAACAGTTTGTAAAGCCAAAGTCTTTTAGTGGAATTCTTCCTAAAGAGGAAGAAAGGGTGACGTAGGAGTTTTATCTCCAAACATCCATAAAATCTCGAGTCTTTACTTTCTGCAAGCACTTACATTTTGAACCATCTCTTGTTAACAGGATAGCCAGCCGGTTGTACCTATCATTAGAAATTCTGAACTGTCTTCTGCACTTTTTAACTGGTTTATATTTCTAACCGCTCAAGAAATTTTCAACTGCCTAAAAACGTTTGAAAACAAATTTTAAAAACGACAATTTCTGAAAGAGTTTATTAACCCCCTTTCTAAACTCTTTCCTGATCCTAACAAGTGGTATCAGAGTGGGTTTTCTTGAACTTTGATTTTTATAATCTATATGGCATCATTTAACAAGGTTCCCATGTTTTCAAAAGAAGACCATGATGACTGAAAAAATCGTATGTAGGCACATTTAACGGCTCATGATGATGACATGTGGTATGTCATCACAGACGAGCCTATGAAAATTTTGAAAGTCAATCCAGTTGTTGCTATAATTGAAGGTGCTCCCCAGATGGTGGAAAAGAATTGATCTGAATGGACGGCTGAAGATAAGAAGAAGGTAAACCTTGACAACGTGGCCAAGGATATCCTTTATAAAACTCTTGATAAGAATATGTTTGCCAAAATTAAAACTTGTTTCACAACAAAAGATATCTAGGATAAACTCACACAACTTTGTGAAGGCAATGATCAGACCAAAGAAAATAAACTAACCATTGCAATCCAAATTTTGACAACACCAAAATGAAGCCAGGAGAAACTCTCTCCGAGTTTGAATAATGGTTTAGCATCATTATTATTGAACTTATATCTCTTGGTAAAGAATAATCTAACCGTGAAGTAGTCTTAAAGATAGTGGCGATGCAATAATAAAAAGATCTAAACAAGATGGAGCTTCATGATCTTTTCTCCGATCTCAAAGCATACGAGTTCGAGCTTGGAATCCGAACTGAAGAAGAAACATATACATCTCAACAAACCAAGGCTCTGGCAGTAACCACGGTGAATCTTCCGGTCGAAGAGTCTGCAAGTAAGAAATCAGGTGAGCAATTAAGCAATGAAGCTATGTCCTTGTTTGTCAAGAGATTTGGTAAATTTATGCGTAAAAATCAATCTCAGTTTGCTAAACCATATTACAAGAAGGACCACCATACAAATGATGGTCAAGCATGTTTTAACTGTGAAAAAAAGGGACATTTTATTGTAGAATGTAACAGGCCGAAGAAGGATGAGAAGAGACCGGTTGAGAAGAGACAGTCCAAAGACGATAAGAAGTTTATCAAAATGAAATATCAATGAGTATTAATTGCAGAGGAAGGAAAGAACAAGTGAGCCGACTCAGACTCAAAGAAGTCCATCAATGAGAAATCCTCCAGTGAAAGTGATGATGAGGCAGTCAAATGTCTCATGGCTGATGAAGAATCAGAAACTATCGAAGATGTGGTATTTGACTTTGGACTTGAAAAACAAGTCAACTCTCTCCAGCTGTTCGCAACAAAAAGAGGTTGACAGTTTGAAAGTTAAGTTAAGTCTATTAGCGGCTGAAAATGATGAATTATGAAGATTATTCCATGCCACTTTGAAAGAAAACAAACGATTGATAAATGAGTACAGTATTTCTGAGGCACAAACTCAACCGCTGCTAGAAAAAGACAGTTTAAAATCAATTGAATTTGTCAGATCCAGTACGGTATATGAACATAATGAGCCTGAAGTCCAAATCAATAAAAATGTAAATTTTGAGAACAATGGAAGGCGCTGTGGTCTAGAATATGTCATATCTAAGAATGTGAAATCCAACCGATCTTGGCTTAGACACAGGCCAAATCCAACATCTCACAACGGTTTAGATTGGTCCCGCAGAAAAACAAGTTCAACCGGACATCACTCAAAAGAAATAAGACCTAACCAATACTGCAATGGCCGACCTGTTCAAAAGAGATACATATTGAATGACAAGGACAACGACCAACACAACATACTGCAAAAGAAAGAACACTTCACACACCACCTGATTATGAACCTAACCGCATCCATTTTGGGACACACAATGGAAAGTCCATCAGGATAATCCAAGTGTGGGTCCCGAAGGGTCTAATCATCTCAAGACCCAAATCGATATGGGTATCAAGTTCTTATTTCAATAATTTCAAGTATGGAAGAAGAAGAACTTAGAAGAATCCATTTGGTTCTTAGACAGCGGCTGTTCCAGACACATGACAGGAAATAAGAATCTTCTATCAGAAATCATTGACTACAAAGGACCAAGAATCACTTTTGGTGATGATTCTAAAGGTAAAGCAGTAGGTAAAATAAAGATTACCCACAACAAAATAATTATCAAAGTTGTACTCTTAAGCATCGTTTGGTACAATGGATAAGAGAGGGATTGATAAATAATCCTCCTTATCCTACGTTTGGTACCTTTTTAGAAAGCCCATGATAATACAATGGGCCCGTGATAAATAATTTTATACTAGGGTAAAATATCCCTTTTATGAGATGTGATAATTTTAATTCAATGATAAAAAAACACTACAAATGACTCAATTGCCCTCAATATATAAAAATCCTAAATCCTATCGTTTTCTCATTTCACCGCCCCATCAAATAAATATTTTTATTTATTTATATATATTATATAATATGATAATTATATAAATGAACTCGAGATAATTATATAAATTATTTTTACAAATCTCAATAAAATTATTAGTATCATTCGATTAACCTTAAAAATTGATATTTGATTTGACTCACAACATCGAAGGCTCAATTATCATATTATATAATATATAAAATTAGGTAAAAATAAATAAATCATGCAATCATTGTCGGCGCATGAACAGATAAGAAATATGAACTTTAGCAACAACTTTGAAATTATAAAATTTATTATGATAATGTTAATTTTGTTATTACAATCTAATATATAAATTTAATCACTCTTATTAAAATCATACCAAACATTAAATATAATATCCTACATCTTTTTTTTCATTAATTTATTCTTATATTATATATCACATGTTTATTCTATCAAATGTACCGAACTATACCTTAGTTGAAAATTTGTGTTACAATTTGATTAGCATAAGTCAACTATGTGACAACGGTTACACCGTTGAGTTTCACAAGCACACTTGCACGATTAAATCTGCAGCATGCGATATTATGTTGATTGGTCTTATAGAGCAGAACACATACAAGGTGAGATGGAACGATGACAACTTAAATGCACCTACTTGTTTTATCGCCTTAAATGGAAATAAAATTGATTATGGCATAAACAGCTTAATCAACTTAATTTCAAGTCTATTGCCACTATTTGCAAGCTCAAGTTGGTATCTGGTCTACCTAACATTGATTTTGCAAAAGATAGAATATGCAATGCTTGTCAACTAGGTAAACATGTTCGATAAACCTTCAAGAATAAAGGAAGGAACTTATCAGTTCGATGTTTGGAACTACTTCACATGGATTTGTTTGGAACCATATCAGTAATGAGCTTAGGGGGAAATAAATATACCTTAGTGGTAATATATGATTTCTCCCAATTCACACGGGTAATTTTCTTGAGTTCCAAGTATCAAACCGCTACCCAGCTCATCAAGCTTCTCAAGAGACTTCAGAATGAGAGAACTGCAGTGGTGGACATGATCAAGAGTGATAGAGGAATTGAATTCTTGAACCAACTCATGTCATCCTATCTTGAGGACCACGACATCAAGCATGAGCTCTCAACTGCTAGATCACCGCAACAAAATGGAGTTGCTGAAAGAAGAAACCACACTCTCAAAGAAGCAGCTAGCAATATGCTAGCAGAATATGGAATCTCTCAGAGATTTTGGGCAGAGGCTGTCAACACTGTTTGCTACATTCAGAATCGATCCATGATTAACAAGAATCATAGAAAGATTCCATATGAGATCTGGACTGGCAAGCAGCATGAGATTGGATATTTTTGCATTTATTCGGTTGTAAGTGTTTCATACATAATAATGGCAAGACACATTTAACCGCATTCGATGCTAAATCTGATAATGATGTCTTTTTGGTGTATTCAGAAGTTAGCAAAGTATATAGAGTGTACAATCAAAGAACTCTAACTATTGAAGAATCCATACATATTGTATTTGATGAATCATCCATCTGTTATGATAATAATAGTAACAACATTCATGATTTAAGTAATAAATTAGATGCTACTAACCTTGAGTCTAGCAGTGATGATGAGATAGATCTGAGCAGAACATTGAAAATATTTCTGAACAAAATCCAACCGTCCAAGAACAATCTCATCAGATGAATGAACCGATGAACCATCACCAGCCAGAAATTATTCATATAGAGGAGGAAATTATTGAACAAGAAGATACAACCGCACAACCAACAGATTCCAATCCATATGGACCAAGTCTCTGGTGGAATAATAATCATCCACTCGAGCTGGTCATTGGTAACCCAACCACTCCGTTTAGAACTAGAAAGCAAATGATTGATGAATTCATGCATGCATCATTTGTTTCTCAGTTAGAACCTAAGAAAATTGATGATGCACTAAATGATACTAATTGGATAGATGCTATGTAGGAAGAACTGAATCAGTTTGAAAGAAACAAAGTATGACACTTAGTTCCTCGACCTACTAATATGCATGTAATTGGTACTAGATGGGTGTTTAAAAATAAGATGGACAAAAATGGTTCAGTAGTCAGAAACAAAGCTAGACTTGTAGCACAAGGATATAGAAAAGAAGAGGGTATTGACTTCGATGAATCATTTGCTCCTGTTGCCAGATTAGATGCTATTAGAATATTTCTTGCATTTGCTGCATTTAAAGACTTTAAGGTATATCAAATGGATGCAAAATCTGCATTTTTGAATGGTTTACTTAATGAGAAAGTATATATTGAACAACCACCTGGCTTCTTCAGTCATACTCATCCTAATCATGTCTATAGATTAGATAAAGCATTGTATGGACTAAAACAAGTACCACGTGCATGGTATGACACTTTAACCAAGTTCCTACTCGATCATGATTTTTCAATTGGAACGGTTGATAAAACATTGTTTAAATTCTCAAAGGATGATCATTCACTATTCGTACAGATTTATGTCTATGATATAATATTTGGAACAATTAACCCCAAACTGTCTGAAAGATTCTCCAAGTTGATGCAGGATCAATTTGAAATTAGCATGATGAGAGAATTAAACTTCTTTCTAGAACTGCAAGTCAAGTAGTCAGAATGGTTCATTAACCAAGCCTAGGGCTGGGAAAATATACCGAAATATCGAAATACCGTACCGAAAAATACCGAAATTACCGAAAAAATCAATATACTAAAAATTTCGGTACGGTATAAATTTTCGGTATCGGTATCGGTAAGTAAATATTTTTTTTTGGTATTTCGATATATACCGAAATACCGAAAATAATTTTTTTTATTTTATTTTTTAAAATTTAAGTTCGGTATACCGAAAAAATGTCGGTACACCGAAAATATTTTCGGTATACCGACATTTTTTCGGTGTCGGTACGTTATCCGGTATGAACTTTTTCATATCGAAAATTCGTTATATCTAACATTCGGTATACCGAATTTCCGGTATCGGTATGGATTTTTCCATACCGATATTTACGGTACGGTATACGGTACCGTAGTTCGATACGGTATACCGTACCGTACCCACCCCTAACCAAGCCAAATATACAAAACACATGTTAAAGAAGTTTTGTATAATTGCTCTAAAGCTGCCACCCCAATGAGCTCATCAATCAAACTGGACAAAGACGAAGGAGGAATCTCAGTAGACACAACCATGTATTGGGATTAATTGGTTCACTGTTATATTTGACCGCTAGCCAGCCAGACATCATGTTTGCAGTTTGTTTGTGGCACATTTTCAAGCTAATCATATGCAATCACACTACACTGCTGCTAAACACATTCTTAAATATCTTAAGGTACTACTAATGTGGGTCTTTGGTATCCCAAACATTCAAGTTTTAATCCTGTAGGTTATTCAGACGCAGAGTCCGCAGGGTGTAAAATCGACTAGAAAAGTACCAGCGGTTCATGTCAGTTCTTGGGCGATAGACTAATATCTTGGTTCAACAAGAAACAAACTTCTATTGCTACCTAAACCGCTGAAGCAGAATATCTTGCTGCTGAAAGTTGCTGTGCTTAATAACTTTAGATTCAACAGCATCTCAAAGACTATGGAATTCAAACCAATGATTCTCTTATCTTCTGTGACAACACAAGTGAAATAGCAATCACATACAATCATGTATTGCACTCTTGGACAAAACATATTGACATTAGACATCATTTCATCCGAGAACATGTCATGAAGAAGGAAATTCGCCTTGAATATGTTCCGACATATCAGCAGGCAATCGATATATTCACCAAGCATCTATTGGACGCTAAGTTTTCTTATTTTCGAAATATTCTTAGATTAATTGATTTATCTTAATTCCTTTACATGTTAATATATTGTTTATTTCCAGAATTAAGTGTTGCATAGAATTAACATAAAGCATAAAAATGAAACATAAACAAAATAAACTTTCATTCATTAAATCAGGCTTTGCGAATAGTATATCTGATGAACACTAGTATCAACTTCAGTACAGCAGGAAACAAACTATTAGAATGCATGAAAAATCTCGTTGCACCATCGTGGCTGCTGAATGGGATGATTCCGCAACTTAGCCCTAATAAGAAAGAACAATATAACTCTTTTCTATTCGGGCTTTTACATTATTTATTTCCCTATCTACAACAGCCTTCTGAAGAACTGTTTGCTTTATCCATCTCTTGCTTTGATACAATGTTATCTTGTCTATAAAAAGTTTTCAGTGATTTCATGACTAACTGGTTTGATCTTATTTATAGACTCGGACCATATGAAAGGTCGCGATCATCATTATGACTAATTGACATGAGAATACGAAGAGATCTCTGTCAACCATCGGCTGTTCATTCTCCAAGGATAAGTTCATCTAACCCTATTTAATGCATGTATTTAAGGGAAATATCGACTAAGTCGATAAATTAATGGGCCAAAAAGAACATGTTTTCAACCGCTGCGGTTGAAAAATGGACTACCCATATTTATTACATGAATTCAACCTCATACTCTCTAATAACAATAAGGCTAAACGGTTAGTTTTTCCATCTTAATTTTGGCGACGATACTCACAGTAATTGTTTTAAAATCAATCAATTTTTTTCCTTACATGACGTGATGGCTATCTTCTTAAAATTTGAAATTACTCATTATACCGCCATATGAAACTTTTCAAATTTCAAAATACATCCATAACAGTCCTCCACGTGGACTGATATCTGTTTTCACGAACTGGATATATTCACGTAAACTGTACATTATCATTTTCTCTATCACCAGAATTTATCACTTTTGTACTCCATTATACTGCGATTCTTGCTTGTTTTTCAGAACTTGTTCATTAACCATTCATCATATACTCGATCAAATGGCCGTCTCTATTGCTCACAATACCATGGCCGTCGACTTTACATCTATGCTTGCCATGACCAATAAGCCTATGATAGCCATGTTCTGAATGCTAGCTGCCTCGGGCCTTCGAACATTTCTGGGATGCAGCGAACAATACTTTGAAACCATTCTAAAGGAATTCTTCAACTATGCCTTCATGGAAAATGGTGAAATCTTCTGCTCTGTCAGGGAAAAACCTTTCGCATTACACATAAGATGTTTGAGGATTTTTTCCTGTTACCAGTTACTGGAGTCACCGACTTTGCCACTTTGGAGGATTAACTTCTCTCTCTGAATCTCCTATTTCCTCTCCAACTTGCCAGAAAAGGGATCTGAAAATCGAATTCAGATTGTTGGCTGATATAGTGGCGAAAGGGATTCTAGCCAAGGCTAGTGCATATGATAAAATCACCCTAGATCAGTCTAGCCAAGGCTGATGTCCTGTTCAAGACACTGATTGCCATGGTAAAGAAAAAAAATCAGTCTCAAGGATTTACGGTTAAAATTCATCTTCTGCTGCAACAAAGGGTCCAACCAATGGACATGATTCATGTTGGAAAAACAAATTTGTTCAACTGGTCAGCGGTTGAAAGCTTTCAAAAGAATAACCTTCCAAACGATGAGGAGATTATCTATATCAAAACAGAGACTGGGTAGAGTTTCTTAAGAAGAAAAAAATGCATGTGCCTCCCAAGGTAACTAAGAGAAAGCTCGTTCTGAAATCCAGCTCAGATGAAGAATTGAGGGATGATGTACCGGTATCACAAGTCTTCAAGAAGAAACGATCAGAAAAGCCCAAAGATGTGAAAATTAAGTTGATCAAGCATCTGTTTGCACCATTGATCCCTTCTCCAGTTCCTGCAGTTAAAGCAAGCATTATAAAAGGGATTAAAATCGCCAAACCGGAAATCGCATCCTCCTTCTCCAGTAGTGCCAAGAATGGATCAGTAGTGCCCCCGAACTCCTTCGGGTTGAGCCGCCTAAACTGCTCATAAATATCGGTCTGTGGACGGGAGTCTGCTGAGCCTGCTCCAAAAGTCGAGCCATATACTCCAATACACGGGTGGCTGCATCTATCGGCAATGGTGGTGGTGGAGGGCCTCTGCCACCTGCAAGAATATCGTCCTGTCTGTCTACACTGGGGTCGCGTCTAGGAGGCATGATATCTTAACACAGTCCAAATCTAAACGTAACCCATCAATCAATTTAATCTAATTTTTAAAACATTTAACCATGAAAGTCGCTAACACATTCACCGTAAATCATCGTAAAACATATATCATGCAAACATCCAGGTGATAGCAGCAAATCATTTAAAACATAAAAGCTTACAGACTTGATGCTTGAAGACTGAGCTGGAAGAACTGGCGATGACACAACCCTATACAGGACCCTTGCTCTGATACCAACTTTGACGTCTACTAATTTAAAATGCTGCTATTTTTTTTTACAGCTCACATTTTCGAAAATAAACATCTAGATGTTTTACATGCATGCAACCCTACTGAAAATATACCATTTAAAAATAATCGTGAATATTTGACAATTTAAAATAGAGCAGTTTAAAATGGCCAAACTCGTCCAACAGAGTATGCGTAAACGTAAATGAGTAAAAATCCTAGTAATCATCGCCATATCAAAATCAATGTATAAAAATGTTTAAATCCTCTCATAACACATAAGATCATAATGTGGGAAAGAAATGTGGTCCTCGGGTCGTGCGCGCACATCCAGTCCTGCCTACTCAGAATTTGGCACCTCCAGTCACCTCATCGACATGCTCACCTACATCATTCACACCTAGTGAGTCTAAAGACTCAACACATCTGTACCGGGATGACAAGAACATATACATAGCACACAACAGTGAAAAATACAATGTATCAACTTACCTTTCACGAACTTAAAAAGTGTAAATGTACGCGTGTCATATGAAATCATAACATGCCAAAACAGCTCATCGTAACATCATATTCTTAAACATTAAATTTACTTGAATTCAGTTCCTTAGTTGTAACTTTCGTATCAGTTTTATCGTTTCATCATTATACGATGGATCCATCTACATAAAACCGTCGTACGCGGCAGCTGTCGGACATCAGCGACAATATTACCCACCCATTGTGCCTAGGCCTCATCATTAACATTTACATATACATCATAAGCATTTACATATACATCGTTAGTCACAACTAATTCTCATCTTTCAAAGCATCATCATTTTTATCACTTATCAAAATCGTGCACATACGTAAATTTTTCTTAAAATCAAGCATACAACTTATTTTTCATAATTTCATAAAAATAAAATGTATTAGTCATAAACATTTAAAAACATGCCAAATATGTGATCAGGGCGCTGCCAGGACTAAAATCTCACTTCAGGTGCAAAATGACCATTTTGCCCTTGGAAACCCAAAATGACCGTTTTACCCCTGGACCTCAAAATTTCGACCCGAAGCTTACCAAACTCTTTAAAATACCCCAAAACATATTTAACTGTATTTCTTAGACGTAAAATCATGCCAGTTTCAAAAGTTATTTGATTCGATTTAAAACTTGGATTGTGGTCCCGGTTTTAACACGAATCGACCCGAAACTTAACCAAATTATCCCAAAATTTTACCATACTTAGAACATGATATAACAGCCCTTAATCCTCACATTCTAGCCCACTATGACTCCATAAAACATAACCACAAGCTGGAAAAATCTGCATATCCCCATTCGAAAACCCTAGATGCAACAACCCTCCAAATTTTGTCTCTAGCTCAAGACCAAGTAGACCAGCCCCTAACCAACCCTGCTCAGAACATCTTAAGACCCTACTGGACCCAGCGGACCAGGACTTGCAGCCCCTCACACGTCCCTTCACCCGTGTCCTTGAATAACAAGTCACACCTAAGTCTCGGCCATGACTCATCTTTGATCGGACGACTTCGAGGCCATCTCCAGCCGTGTTCAAGCCATCATGAACCATGACTTCGACCCACCAGGGTCACGTTATTGGCTAAGGAAGGCCCTTGCACAGCCGGCTCGGCCCTTCACTCGAAACCCTAAGAAAACGAACCCTCCCCTAAGAAATACACCTCTCGGCCTCCACCTTACAATGTCCAGCCCTTAACACTAGCTCCATATCTCCTCCATACCATCGAGTACAGCCCCTTAGTGACCAAAAACCGGCAGCCCTTCGCACCAAACAAGAAGCCGTGAGTTGCACACAAGTTAAATGCATATACATGTCAAAACCTTTACAAGAATGATGCTATAAGGGGGACAATGAATTATCACTCAAATATATACATAATCATGAATAAATATGGTGTAAATGAAGAGTAAGGAGATACACAACGTGCCTTGATGTTTTATGATTGAAAACTCGAAGAATTTCTCGTCGGGGAGGCACCGGAGGAGCGGGAATGATCTTTTCTTGAAAGAAAAATGGAGGCTTTTGAATTTCTGTGGTGGCTGCTGAAACACGAAGGGGATGGCTTCTGCTATAGGGGGGTGGGCGGCCAAGCATGTAGGTTTAGGTTTAGGGTTTGAGGGGTTGGGTTTTAAGTAGAAAATATTTGCACTAATGGACCTTAATTTAATTATTAAAAGGATTTTGAGCCCATTTAGCATTAAAAACAAACCCATCGAGCCCAAAAACATTCCCGAAAAATATTTTGTTTTGATACAATTTTGAAAATATCGCCCGAGCCCTAAAAAAATCTCCTATTTCAATAAAATTTGTGTACCGATTAAAAATATGCTCTGGTGGGCAAAAATACCCACCAAAGCTCATTTCTTAAAAATACACTTAAAACACCTTATATTAATTAATTAAAATTAATAATTCAATAAAAATATTTTCTTATTTTTCTCCGGCCTCTGTTTATCGTCCGAGCGCGAAATACAGCTTAAAAATCTTAATGCATGAACTTTTAAAATATCTTGAAATAAGTCATATTCATGCAATATTTATGCATTAAATGCATAAAATAAATAAACACATACTTTAAATAAAACCCTAGATTGTATGCATTCAGGTTACGTAAATTTAAATTTCCTGGACCTTACAGGTCATGTCACATGAGTCAAGACATTACATGGTCAGAATTCGGAACAAAGTATTAAAACATGTCATAACCAAAACGTAAGAACATATATAGCATTGAAATTTCATTTCATCATTCCTGAATCTATCCCCTATATGTTACTTTTCTAAGGGAAGAGACCATTGAATCGGTTTTATATCCACCGAAGAGGGCCATAAGTATGGTTGCATACCCACCGAACGAGGACATAAGTATTTGTTCCCTATATGTTACTCCTCTAAGGGGATAGGCCATTGAATCGGTTTTATACCCACCAAAGGGGTCCATAGGTATGGTTTTATACCCACCACACGAGGCCATATCTTATCATGTTTTCTTTCCACTTCAAAATCAAATCATAACAGTGCTTCAAAATCAGATATTTGAACAGAACTTAACAAAACAATATGAAACGAAATGGATAGCAAAACTCTGAACAAAACTTAATGAGACGAGATGGAATGAAATGGTTTCATAACAACGGGGCATAGCATGATCGAATAATAAACGAATCATGATATGAGAATGATTGAATATCAAACGAAGCATAACATGTTTCATTGCTTTAGAACATAGATATCTTTAAAACATAAAGCTCGCTTAGCGAGCAAAATAAGTGTGCAAAACTCTATGAATATACATATATATAAGCACACTTACAAATAAATAGTGTGCCAAACTTTATATATACAAAAACCAACTTACAAAGAAATATATATATATCAAAAGCCCATTTACCGAACAAAATAAGTGTGCAAAACTTTATCGGATATACATGTATATAGGCCCACGTACAAAGATCAAGTGTGCCAAACTTTATATATACAAAAACCCACTCACGAAGAAATATATATAGAAAAAGCCTACTCACACTTGATTCAAATGTATGATTCGAACTTAATAGAAACTTCGGCAAAACTTGTGTCGAACAGTGGAAACACTTCAGGTGAACTTGGGTCGTATGAGTTGATAAAATAAATGCCAATTCATTTGAGTCACTTCATTTGTTTAGTACATCCTTACCGATGTAGGATGAAAATTTGTTTGGATGATGAATATTTTACGCACACACGTTGGAAATAAGAGATTGTATGATTTGGTGAAATTTAAAATTGTTGTGGGGAATTTGAAAAACACTAGGTGTGGGTTGAACTTGAATATATCCATTGACACGAACACTTACCAGCGATATGAAAATGACTTAGGCAAATCGCTCTTGAGCTTGTAAATTCTATTGAGTCTACATATACAAATTTTATTTGAGAAAATCCTCTTTACATGAAGCGGATTATCTGCACCCTCAGAATAAATTAACCAAATTGTCAAATATTCATCCCTAAGGGAGTGCATGTGTAAAAAAAAAGTTTCTTGCAAAAAGAACTTTGAAAAAAAGAAAATGTTAAGTGTGATAGAGCCAAATAAAGGAATGAAATCATATTCCTAGCAAAGAGGATGGAGTGTATGCACTTTAAGGAAATAAGATGAAAAATCTGAATGTGCACGAATCAATTCATTATTGCACTCTCTTTGTTTGTTTATCCTATCTTTCCTTTAGTATTAGTGGAAAAAAGAGGTGGGAAATGGAAACCTGTACCGACATGTTGATTGAAATCTCTTACAACTTTTGATAATAAATATTTTTAAATGCATGACATTAGACCAACATTGCATACATACTTTCAGATTTCGGAAAAAATGTGATGTGTAAACATGAAAGGATGTGAGAAAACTTGTGTCGGGCGTTGAGTGATGAGAAATATGTTGCATATTCACTAAGGCATAACTAAACCATGAACTCACCAATGATCTGATTTTTATGTAGTCTTGTTATGTTTTATAACCTATTTTGCTCAAGGGCGAACAAAATGTTAGAACGGAGAGGTTGATCTGTGTCTTTTAAACATATTTTATTGTGTCATTGAGAGTCTCATTCCTGCATGTTTTGTTGATGTTGAGACTATTTTTAGTCTTTTATTTATATTATGATTATTGATTGTCCCTCACGTGCCTCGATTTGATTTATAGGTGAATTGATCAAGAAAAGAAGAAATTATGGACCAAATTACGAGAAGAGAACATTGGGGCGGGTGAATTTGACCCCCTAGCGCGCAAAGGAAAATGATGTCAAAAAATCGAGGAGTGCGCGCTGGGTTGTGAATTTGACCATCCTTGCACGCAAAAGAATAAAACAAAATGAATCTGCGAGCAGAGCGCGCTGTGCTATGTGAATTTTTCTGCCCTAGCTCTCTTGAGTAAAATAAAAAAGAGGAATTGCACAGTGATCACGGTAGGATGTGTGAATTTGTCCGCCCTAGCGCTATATGTTAAGGAAAAATATGATTTTGATTTGTTTCCATTTTCTGGATCCTCACCTACATGAAAAGCCTAATACACGGTTTTTTAGGGATTGAATCAAAATTTTGCCAGGGGATTGGAGAAAAAGAAGAGCCGTTGCACAAAGAAAAGACCGGAGTCGAGGAGGCAAGCGAGGATTTTCAAGCAGCGTTTTCTTTCTTCTTAATTCTTTTAGTATTTCTAGTTTAAAAACATTGTTTTGATAATTTTATGATGACATTTAGCAGTTTTTACATTTGTTTGGATTTAAGGAGATCCTACCCGACACTTTGTTTAATTTAATTTTATTATCAAATTTTGCTTCATGCTTGATTATATTATTGTTTTATTTAAATCATTAAAGTGTAGCTAACTTTTATGATATTTTGTATTACGAGTGAGTTCGAAAGAATAATTTACAATAAGAATAAATAATATAATCCGTGGATTTACAATTTTCATAGACCCATGAAATTGAATACATGCTGATAGTGATTGTCCAATAGATAGGAAGCTAAGAGATTCCATAAATTGTGCATGCAATCTCTTTGATAAATAATTGAAGAAGTAGAATTATTTCAGTAAATTGAATTAATTTAATATAGCTTGAGATTGTGTTAATAAATTATGGAATCTTGTTAGAAACACGAGTAATCGTCGAGATTAGTCATTTGAGGTAAACTAGGGGTAGGTGTCAAAGACAACAGTTCTATAAAACAGTTGTCTTTGAGCGTTTTTTAGGGTCAAAGACAACGGTTTATAGAAACGTTGTCTATTAGCGTGTTTTTTTGGACAATCGACAACGGTGTTCTTAAAATGTTGTTGAAAAGAGTGATGTAAAACGTATTTAGCGACGGTTTTGCTGCAACCGTCGCTACAATGAGCGACGGTTTTATGTAAACCATCGCGACGGTTTTAGGGTAAAACCGTCGCTATATATAGCAACAGTATCATATCTGTCGCTATATTTAGCGACAGTTTTAAATAAATCCGTCGCATGTTTTTAATTAGCGACGATTGTTATTAAACCGTCGCTACTTTTAGCATTCGCGACAGTTTAGAAAATATTGTCGCAAATTATAAATGCCCGACGGTTCATGGTTAAACCGTCGCTACTAGCGACGGTTTAACCAAAACCTGTCGCAAATCTTCTATACATACCCGCTCATTCGGTCCATTTTAAAACACACAACTTCACAACACTTAAATTTTTTCTTACATAATTTTAGTTTCGGTAAATTTTAAAAAATTGTTCTAAGTTTTTGAAACCCCCGCTCATTCGGTAAATTTTTTCGTTTTATTTTTTGTTAAATTTTTAAGTTTTAGTTAAGATCTCATATATTGTTAGTCTATTCAAATTACAAGTTTTTTTAGAATAATTAAATTGTTAAAAGTGAATTTTTTTTATTTTACTGAAAATATTAGCGACGGAAATCATAAACTAACCGTCGCTAAAATTAGCGACGGAATGTATTAAATAACCGTCGCTACATTTAGCGACGGTTAACTAGCGACGTTTTACAAAAATCTGTCGCGAAATTTATTGGCGACGATTTGTCAAAAACCGTCGCAAATTATAGCTTCAACAACGGATTAAAACCGTTGTCTTTGAGCGCACCCTTTAACCACAGGGGTTTTAACAACAGTTTTAAAAGACCTACAACAACGGGGAAAAACCGTTGTCGTAGGTCTTTTTTTGTAGTGTTTTTAGTAGATAAATTCACATAAAATAATCGTTTACATTCAATCAAGAATAAATTTCTGAAAATAATAATCATGTTCATAGTCTCTGTGGGAATGATACTTGCACTCAATACACTTTTTTTATAACTTAACTCTTGCACTTGTGATTATTTCGAGCAACAAAGTTTAAAATTTATTTTAAGGATTTTTAAGTGCAAGAAAAGCTCGATCACTAACTTCCCTCAACTTTTTGCAAAAATGGTAGGATAACTTATCCTTTATTCTCGTCAAATGAACCATATTTAAGAGAACATCAATGTCAAATAAATAATATACGGTGATTTTAGTGGCTTTGGATGGAAAGAATCGAAATATAAAAAAAATCCAAAGTTATTGAATGAAAACTAAACTTCAATAAATTAGAAGACTAAAATCCAAAACATACTAACTTACAAGGCAAAAATTATAATTTTTCCTAAAATTCGAAATGATCTTCAATTATAATCTTCTTAATCACAATAAAAGCGTGGTCCTAAAAAATCGATGAGGAATAAGAGAAAAACAACGTAAATCTGTCGATTTAACGGAGCGATTTATTTGTCCATTTTTTGATAAATCAATAATGATGATTATCGGATTAGGAAGAAATTTCTACAACTTTTTTAATTGAAATATTAATTAAGAAGACCATTATTTATCGAGTATATTTCATGCAAACTTGCAATTAAAAATATTTTTTTATATAAATAATGATATAAAAAAATAATATTTATTTCATGCTTCTAATTGAGTCGAAGATATTTCACAAAAAACAATGGAAAATTTTTGTATTATTATTTATTTGTTAATGTAACGGTGAAATAAATATTTAAAAATTAAACTCATTGTGTCTTTTTCTTAAAAGAGGATCTCTCCCATTTATTCTTCCTGACGACGGTATTGACCCCTATGCGCATTTCTCACCAACCCACTACTTAGACCAATGTTAGACTAGTTGGATCTCGGTTTTCTTGGCTCCCAAACCGCGGCGGAAGTTATAAAATTTTTATTTATTTGACAATCAAAATATGTTTTGCTTTGGGCGCTCGTATAATTTTATCATAAACATTCATAGGGTGTAAGAATTTCATACCTTTGGTGATTGAATCACTTGGCTCCAACTATTCCGGGTTTAGCCGAGATAGCTTTTGATAAATCCCTACGAACTTTCTTAAAAAAAACTCCTTTGTTGATTCTTCTAATCAGGTCCACGACTATACGATTCGTTCCTCTTCCAAATTGCACTAGAAAATTTGGAAGAAGTTTTACGTTTGGATATTAAAATATGAGAAGCGGCTCAACCCTCTTTGCAAAGAGAAGTGGCCGAAAATATTTGAGGTGGAGGAGATGCAATTTTCGAAAATTGCTATGATTGTGTGCTAGGGTTATGGCTTGATTATCCTATTTATAATTAAGCCATGACCTTAATGCACATAAACTAATCCATGGATCTTTTAATTAACATTAATGAGCTTGGTTAATTAATTGGACTAGTCCAACAAGTTTTATTTAATTAATCAAAGTCCATTAAACTTTAATTATTTAGTATGTTGGACTTGTACTCCTACAAGCCTATTTAAACATACTTCCCACTATATTTAATTAATGAACTCAACTTTTGAGCTTAATAAATTAAATCAATTATAAATTCAACAATTGAATTTATTATATAAATTGTAAATTCAACTCCTTTAATTTTATCACCTCCAAAATTTAATTATCATAAATTCAACTCATTGAATTTACTATAATATATAAATTCAACTACTTGAATTTATTCTCTCTCAACGGGAACAAACGATCCAGTGCTTGTGTGACCCTCAATGGTTCAAGGATACAGCTAGCCGTGGGTTCACAACTCTTTGTGATTCAGAATAACATTTATTCTTATTCGGGATTACCCTAGTTAGCCCCATTCTTTTCATCAACACCTTGATCAAGAATGTCAGAACTCATTTATGATTGCACCCATCGGATCATGGTAAGAGCGTCTAGTAGCATCGCCCCATGATCCCCTAGGTATCACTGATAGTGCCTGCAAAATCAGTCGATTATGATTAACGTACAGTACGGTCCCTTCATCTCTTATATTCCGATCGAATCTGCAACCATTGGTTCATCGAGAATTGCATAATAATTCGATAACTATGTGATAACTATAAATAGTGGTATTGCATGTACAGTTGGAAAACTTTTTCTCTAACATACATCTCATACTCTAGCCAGAAATTCCACGTACTATAATTTCATCAGATCACATAGGATATCCACACCCACAGGTGAGCGGTGAATCCCCGACTACAATGCACTGGCTCCTATATGTGTCGCAACTGTACACAATCTCGCCACCTGATGACTCTCCTGAAGCCGATAAACGAGTCAAAGCACAGCCCTAGCATATAGAGTCTCGGTGTTGTCCCGGGTAGTAAGGACTAATGGTGTACAATCATAACCACGAACTTATCCTCTCACTGAATGATAACCACTTGAAAAGTCCGAGGGAGGGTTGATCGGTATAATCATCATATGACTACACATCTGCATGTTTGGACATCTCTATGCCCTTACCAAGAAACGCAGTACACAACATCACAGATGCTAGTCTCGAGCTCAAGCGACCTTTATCCACGTTTTAGGTGGCTGAATTGACTAGGAACGAATTTAGAATATGTAGTGTTTACAAATGAGTTTCAACATCGAGTTACGATTCATTTGTAATAAAGCATAATCAAGGACTTTATCTATGCTGATTGCATGTGTATACAGATAAAGTGAAACGAAACCATTAAAAGTTAAATTATATTAATATAAAGATTGTTTATTACAACTGAGTCAATAAAATCCAGCACGGTTCCCGAGACAATTCCGGGTAGCCGCCCGCGCTGCCCGCCCGCTGATACATATAAATAGTGACATTGCATGTACTATTGGATAACTCATTCTCTAACGTACATCTCATACTCTGGTCAAAGATTCCATGCACTATTATTCCATCAGATCACACAGGACATCCACACCCGTAGGTGAGCGGTGAATCCCCGACTACAATGTACTGGCTCCTATATGCGTCGCAACTGTACCCAACCTCGCCGCCTGATGACTCTCCTGGAGTCGGTAACCGAGTCAAAGCACAGCCCTAGCGTATAGAGCCTCAGTGTTGTCCCGGGTCGTAAGGACTAATGGTGTACAATCATAACCACGGACTTATCCGCTCGATGAATGATAACCACTTGAAAAGTCCGAGGGAGGGTTGTTCGGTATAATCATCATATGACTACCCATCTGCATGTTTGGACTTCTTTATGCCCTTACCAAGAAACATGGTACACAACATCACAGATGGTAGTCTCGAGCTCAAGCGACCTTTATCCATGTTTTAAGCGGCTGAATCGACTAGAAACGAATTTAGATCATACAGTGTTTACAAATGAGTTTCAAAATCGAATTACGATTCATTTGTATTAAAGTATAATCAAGATTTTTATCTATGTTGTTCACATGGGTATACAGATAAAGAAATAACAGACCATGAAATAATGAATTATATTAAAATAAAGATTGTTTATTACAACTGAGTTAATAAAATGCATAGCCAACAGTTGACTTGCATGGCATATACTCTAACAGTATACCCACCGAACGAGGACATAAGTATTTTTTCTCTATATGTTACTCCTCTAAGTGCCGGGGCTAGGTCATTGAATCGGTTTTATACCCACCAAATGGGTCCATAGGTATGGTTTTATACCCACCACATAGGGCCATATCTTATCATGTTTTCTTTCAACTTCAAAATCAAATCATAATAGTGCTTCATAATTTAGATATTTGAACAGAACTTAACAAAACAATATAAAACGAAATGGATAGCAAAACTCTGAACAAAACTTAATGAGACAAGATGGAATGAAATGATTTCATAACAACAGGTGTAGCATGATCGAATAACAAACGAATCATGATATGAGAATGATTGAATATCAAACGAAGCATAACATGTTTGATCACTTTAGAACATAGATTTCTTTAAAACATAAAGCTCACTTAGCGAGCAAAATAAATGTGCAAAACTTTATGAATATACATATATATAAGTACAATTACAAAAAACTAGTGTGCCAAACTTTATATATACAAAAACCCACTTACAAAGAAATACATATATCAAAAGTCCATTTACCGAACAAAATAAGTGTGCAAAACTTTATCGAATATACATGTATATAGGCCCACTTACAAAGATCAAGTGTGCCAAAATTTATATATACCAAAACCCACTTACGAAGAAATATATATAGCAAAAGCCCACCTACACTTGATTCAAATGTATGATTCGAACTTAACAGATACTTGGGAAAAACTTGGGTCGAACAGTGGCAACACTTCAGGTTAACTTGGGTCGTATGAGTTGATAACATAAATGCCAATTCATTTGAGTCACTTCTCATGGTAGGATGTGTGAATTTGTCCGCCCTTGCACGATCTGTTAAGGAAAAATATGATTTTGATTTGTTCCATTTTCGGGATCCTCACCTATATGAAAAGCCTAATACACGGTTTTTTTAGGGATTGAATTAGAATTTTTGCCAGGGGATTGGAGAAAAATAAGAGCCGCTAAACAGAGAAAAGACCGGAGTCAAGGAGGCAAGCGAAGAACTCGGGATTTTCAAGCAGTGTTTTCTTTCTTCTTAATTCTTTTAGTATTTCATTTAAAAACATTGTTTTGATAATTTTATGATGACGCTTAGCAGTTTTTATATTTGTTTGGATTTAAGGAGATCTTACCCGAGATGTTTTTTTATTTAATTTTATTATCAAATTTTGCTTCATGCTTGATTATATTATTGTTTTATTTAAATCATTAAAGTGTAGCTAACTTTTATAATATTTTGTATTACAAGTGAGTTCGAAAGAATAGTTTACAATAAGAATAAATAATATAATTCGTAAATTTACAATTTGCATAGACACGTGAAATTGAATACATGTTGATAGTGATAGTCCAATAGATCGGAAGCTACGGGATTCCATAAATTGTGCATGCAATCTCTTTGATAAATAATTGAAGTATAATTATTTCAGTGAATTGAATTAATTTAATATAGCTTGAGAGTGTGTTAATAAATTATGGAATCTTATTAGAAACATGAGTAACCGTCGAGATTAGTCATTTGAGATAAACTAGGGGTAGGTGAACTAAAATTCTCAACAAATTCATTCTTCTTTGATATTTAGATTTTCATTGATATGGTTTTATTATTTTACTTAATTATAATCATCTTTAAATTTTTAGTAGATAAATTCACATAAAATAATCGTTTACATTCGATCAAGAATAAATTTATGAAATAATAATTGAATGTTTCGTTTCCACAGTGTTTATGTGATGAGGGTGAGAGTTAAGTGTATCAGAATGTAGGTGTTGTGCGTAGGTGTTGTAACACTCACGACAAATTGCAGCGGAAATTATATTTTAACACATAACTTAAATAATACAAATATGAGGGACAAGATATAAATCATGCACAAGTATAAAATACTTGTGCGTTGCCTCAGGGCAAAATAATTCACTAGAAAAACTTGTAAGTTTACAAAAACCAATACTAGTGAAAGAATAAAACAACTCCCTTAATAAGACGAATATCAAATTGCATCCTAAAACTCTAACAAACCGTAAGACCAATTATACACAGGATGCATCAATTGAGAAGTAAAGAAAAACTTCAAAACTCAACACTCTAATCAAAACAGTGATTAGGTGTTGACTTCAGATGTTGTCAGCATTTCACAGCAACACTTGAAACAACAGCACGAGATTGCTCCGGTCTCGAAAACTCTTCGCGCACCCTTGTCTCTCCAAAAACCTTTTTACGCTCTATATCTTCNTATTAAAGATCTTAAATAAGGAAAATATATCAGAAAATAAATTTAAAAGGAAAATATATCAAGGAATAAAATTCCTTTCAATCTCCCCCTTTTGCCTTTCTGGACAAAACAACCCAAAAATGGTTTTACGGCACAACTCCCCCTGAGTTAGCNGCTACACTAGATCATATCATTAAATCGAGATTATTCTCAAGTCTAGAAAGGCAAAACATTAAAGATCTTAAACAAGGAAAATATATCAGGAAATAAATTTAAAAGGAAAATATATCAAGGGAATAAAATTCCTTTCAATCTCCTCCTTTTTGCCTTTCTGGACAAAACAACCCAAAAATGGTTTTACGGCACAACTCCCCCTGAGTTAGCAAATCCGTGATCTGCATATGTTGCACCATTCAGATCATAACATCGAAAAAGTTCATTAATCAGGAGAAAAACAGCAACGTCAATCAAAGAAAATAAAAGCAACTATAGTCTTAAAATCATCAAAAGAGAAAAGTGAAAGACAACTCAAAATCTCATTATCCTTCATTACTGCCAGCATTATCATCATCAGCCATTTTTGCTCCGCTGGTTTCAACTGTATCTACTCCCCTTTTTTGTCCAGAATGGACACCAACATCCAGCAGAAGCTCATAATCAACCACTTGATTTTCATAATATGCAATGGTCTTCTTGGCATTTTCAATTTGTTGTCGACCATAGGCAATCTGAGCTTGAATATAGGAGATAGACAGTGTTACATAACCAGTAGGAGGGACATCTGTAGGATGCGGATCAGCAATTTTAGGCACAAGCTCAGATGTTGTATCATCAGTGTTTCCAACATCCGTAGCAACACCGGTATTCAGCCAAGGCAGATCAATCCTTCGGTTGCCTTTGAAGTAAGCAGGAGAAATCTTCAGAACATCTCCGACAGGACAGAGATCTTCATCAATATCCTTGATGAAACCTTGAGATTCCAAGATCTCATAAATCAGTGAAGGGAAAGGCAGCTTGGTTTTCTTGAAGTCTCCTTCAGCATATTGTAATGCTGTCTTGAACACTAGCTTACCGAAGCTAAAGGCTCTTCCAGTCCCAATCGAAAATAACAGCCGGGCCTGAGATCTAGTCACAGTAGTAGAATTGGTTGAGGGTGTCCAATTCCAAATTGAGGTCTTGTGTAGCACAGAGGAAAAAGAAGTGAGATTGGCAGCACTCAACTTCTTGGGATGGTCAGGGAATACTTTGATCAGGCCTCCAGTGAGAACAGAGGTTATAGCATTTATGTCCGGGTTTTCGTCAAATTCCTCAACATCCGGAGTGTTGTAGAATGCATTGATCACAGAAGGTGTGAACTTGTAGATACGATTATGAACAAACACTCTTCCATACTTCACTGAATCCTCAACTCCAACACTGCCCAGGAGATTGCCGTAGAATTCAAACACAACACGGCGGCAGTAGGGCATAGAAGTAGTGACAGTGGAGAACAACCTTCGGTTCTTCAAAAACTCAATTAATTTGTATGTCCCATATGCGGCAACATCAATATTTTTCTCCTCAATCAACTCTCTCTCAATAAAAAGAGGCCACAATTCCAAAGCATCTTCAGAATAAAACTTGGTGGAGAAAGACTTACTTAGCTCATAGTCAACAGAGTCAATGTTGTGCTCGGTGTTGTCCACATCCGCCTCAACACCTGCAGGAGTAGCAGCAACATCTTGAGATGACTCACTTTCTTCAGAGCCAATATCTTCAGATTCAGCATCATTTTGTTCCTCATATTCAAAATCAGACACAGAAAATGAAGTGTAATTCTCAGAAGCTCCAGGTCGATTTTCCTCAAATTCCCTCATCATTTCTGGATCAGGTGTATCATCCTTAGAAATTTGTTTCTTGGCAGCCTTTTCTTCCTTAAGTTGAGCAAGAAACTCGGCCAGAGATTGTTCATCTTCTTCAGGCTCAGCAGGGGATCTTTCATCTGCAACATTTTGTGGTTCTGTGATGGGGTTTTGCTGTTGAATATCATAAGTAGGACTGGGTTTCTTTGCAGCAACAGTTGGTTTGGGGCGAGCCACCAACTCAAAATCATCATCATCGGAGTCATCGCCAGATGAGAAATCAGGGTCCAGAAGATTTGAGAAGGTAGATGCTCGAGGCTTTTTGATTGGAACGAAGTCAGGATCAAACCCTGCTTGTCTCTTGGACTTTCGCGGCATAGGAGTGGGGGGAAATGCTTTATTCAGGGCGTCAAAGTCCAATAGATTCTCAACGTTGATCTCGTTCCCAAGTTCACCAGGGGCGATTATTTCCAGCGGAATTGGTTTTTCGGGCATAGCCACAATTTCCAGCCCCTCAACATTGGCTTCGGTGGTGGGTGTTGAGTTAGGTGACTCTCCACACATACTCGCAGCCATTTCACTCCTAATGTCATGAGGGTCGAATCCTGCCATCTACAAAATCAAGAACGAAAGCACTAGAGTGGTTCGAAGCACACAGAAAATTGCGAAGAACAAGGATAATTTGCGAAAAAAAATGAATAGTGAGAGCAAGGAAAAAGATTTTAGAATGCAAGGGAAAATGATAACCAGCAATGTTAACCCTCAACCATTTCTAATTCTTTGAACCCAACCCTCCAACGGTAACATTCTGTTAAGCCGTAACTTCAGCACCTTTCCATATCAGTGTTTTATTTTCACCCAACGGTAACTTTCTGAAACAGTGCAATCATTATTTCAAAAACTCAATCAGGATGGAACACCACGTCGAATTAACCCCACAAACCGGTAGAGATCAAGTTATTCCAAAATTAAGTCGGTTAGATTTTTCTTCGTATTTCATGAATTAAAAACCAATAGCCCACTGGACTTGATAAATTCACAAGACATAAGAATGAATGACTTAAATTTATGCCTAAAATATGATCAAAAATGACATACACACGCATGTGCTCAAACTGTGATCTGTCTGTACTTGGGAGTTGGCAACACCTCCTGGCAACACTCACAAATGGGATTGAACCTTTCTTGAACATTTTTAATTCAGACATGGTAGCTCCCACTCTAGAATAACGGTCTTCATTGGACTCTTCTAGGTAGCTTTCTCCATTTGTATTTTGATTTAGAAGTGGTAGCTCTCACTCTTGAAGAACGGTCTTCATTGGACTCCTCTAGGTAGCTTTTTCCATTTTCTTCTAAACATTTTTGATCTATTTTTTTTTTATTTTTCACCTTATTGCTCAGGATTTTTCCAAGTCATTTTTCACATTGGACAAGGTCATGTGATACACCAACATCCTTAACTACTTAATGACTTAGATTGAGCATAATCCACACTTTAGAAAATTTTTGTGAGAAAGTTTGATTCTCAACTGAGAGCACACCATTCAGTATCCTTCACTTGTACAGACTTCACACAAAACAAGATGAATGCAATATGTCTAGTATCCTAAAAAAAATAAGATGCACATGCATGCTGAGTGTTGTCCACAGGTGTTGTAACACCCAGGACAACATCCGTGAGTGATCATTGTGCACACAAGCTGAGAGACTTCATAAGATTGGAAAATCTCTCAAAATCTAGTGGTTTTGTAAAAATATCAGTCAGTTGATTCTAAGTTCCAACAAATTCCATTCGAATTATACCCTTCTCAACCAAATCTCGAATAAAATGATGTCTAATGTCTATGTGTTTTGTTCGAGAGTGTTGTACTGGATTTTTTGAAATATCAATTGCACTTGAATTGTCACAGTACACAATTAAGATGTCACTGTTGAATCCATAATCTTTAATCATTTGATTCATCCACAAAAGTTGTGAGCAGCAACTAGCAGCTGCAACATATTCAGATTCAGCAGTGGACAGAGACACACAATTTTGCTTTCTACTATACCATGACACCAAATTGTTACCAAGATAAAAACATCCACCAGTGGTACTTTTTCTGTCATCTAGGTTTCCAGCCCAGTCAGCATCACTAAAACCCACTAAATTGGTGTTTGTTTCTTTGGTGTACCACAAACCTAAGTCAACTGTCCCAGCTATATATCTCAAAATTCTTTTGACAGCTTTTAAATGAGTGATTTTAGGATCAGCCTGGTACCTGGCACACAAACATACACTAAACATGATATCGAGGCGACTTGCACTCAAGTAAAGAAGACTGCCTATGATGCTGCGATACTGGGTGTTGTCAACACCTGTGGCAACATCATCTTTAGACAATTTTTCAGTCGACCCCATTGGAGTTTTCATGTGTTTAGTGTTCTCGGCAGAAAATTTCTTTATCAAATTCTTAGCATACTTGGATTGAAACAGCAAAATACAATCATGCATTTGTTTAATTTGCAATCCAAGAAAGAAACTTAATTCTTCTACCATGCTCATTTCAAATGTGGTAGAAATGCATTTAAAGAAATCATTAATATGCTTTTGAGAAGAAGCACCAAAAATGATGTCATCAACATAAATTTGACACACAAGAATATCATGCTTCGACCTTTGAATAAAAAGGGTTTTATCAACCTCACCTCGTTTGAAGCCTAAGTCAAGCAGATATTCAGTAAGCCTACCATACCATGCTCGTGGAGCTTGTTTCAGTCCATAAATTGCCTTCTTCAACTTGTAAACATGGTCTGGGTGGTGTGGATCTTCAAATCCTTTCGGTTGGCTTACATAAGCTTCCTCATTCAAAATGCCGTTCAAAAATGCATTTTTCACATCCATTTGATATAGTTTTATGTCCATGTGACAAGCAATGGCAAGTAAAAGTCTGACTGATTCAGTTCGGGCAACAGGGGCAAATGTCTCATCAAAATCAATTCCTTCAATTTGTGTATACCCTTGAGCAACTAGCCTTGCTTTATTTCTCACAACAATTCCAGATTCATCAGTTATGTTCTTAAAAATCCATTTGGTTCCAATAACATTCACATTGTCAGGTCTAGAAACCAAATCCCACACATCATTCCTAACGAATTGTTCAAGTTCCTCATGCATCGCATTGACCCAAAATTCATCTTTTAAGGCTTCATTTATATTTTTGGGTTCAATGAGTGAAACAAAACAAGAATGACTTACTTGAGAGTACACAGAAGTCATGCATACTAGACCAATCATTTTTCGATAATCCACTTTCTCCTTCCTTCTAGTTTGCATTACTTCAAATGCTCCTCCAATGATCTGAGATGATGCATGATTTTTCTGAATTTTACTGGAAATATCATTCCCTTCATTGGTTAAATCATCATCATTTACAGCATTCTCTCCCGGTTCATTAGTTGATTCTGCCAGTGCAGGTGTTGTCGCAGGTGTTACAACATCGGGTACAACATCTATTTTAGGCAGTGTCTCACTTACGTTCAGTAGCCTATCAACATTATCCTCGATTGTTTTTCCTGTTAAATCTGCAAGATCATCAAAAACAACATTAATAGATTCCATAGTCGTTCTTGTTCTAAGATTATACATGCGATATGCACGACTATTGGATGAATAACCAAGGAATAAACACTTATAACTTTTTGAATCAAACTTTGCAAGATGGTCTCGGTCATTTAAAACATAACATACACACCCAAAAACATGGAAGTACTTTAGGTTTGGTCTTTTTCCCATGATAATTTCATAGGATGTCATAGTAGAACCACTCCTTAGGTACACACGATTTGAAATATGGCATGCTGTATTTAGGGCCTCGGCCCAAAATCGTTTTGAAATATTCTTTGAACTCAACATGACCCTAGCCATTTCTTGCAGTGTCCTGTTCTTCCTTTCGGCTATTCCATTTTGTTGAGGAGTTTTAGGGGCAGAAAATTCATGAGTTATTCCTCTTTTTTCACAAAATGATGTAAAGTGTGAATTTTCAAATTCTTTACCATGGTCGGTCCTTATTTTACCAACCCTCAAATCATGTAGATTAGTAATCTTAGCATGTAATTTCTTAAAAGCAGCAAATGTGTCGGATTTTTCTCTAAGAAAACTTACCCATGTAAAACGAGAGAAATCATCCACACAAACAAATGAATACTTCTTACCTCCAAGGCTTTCCACTTCCATTGGACCCATAAGATCCATGTGTACAAGTTCAAGACACCGTGTTGTCCCAAAGTGTTGCAACATTTGATGGGAAACACGTGTTTGCTTACCCTTTTGACATGCACCACAAACATAGGGAATTCCAGAGGATAAATTAGGCATACCTCTCACAGCATCGTACTTACCAAGGTTCTTTAATGTCTTGAAGTTTGCATGACCCAGTTTTTGATGCCACAAATTTAATTCACTCACCTTTGAATGATTGCACACAAGGTCCTCTCCAAGTTGATAACAGTTGTCCGCAGACCTTGTACCTGTCAAAATACAAGTATTAGTGTTATCAAAAACTTCACAATTGTCTTTATCAAACTTAACATGTAAACCATCATCACAAAGTTGACTTATGCTTATTAAGTTTGAATTAAGTCCCTCGACATGAAGCACATTGTGTAGGTTGGGCAAACCATCAACATTCAAGGTCCCTTTGCCAGCAATTCTTCTTTTAGCACCACCACCATATGTCACATGACCATTCCTAAGTTCAACATAGTCAACCAAGTGGTCTTTAGAACCTGTCATGTGGCGTGAACAGCTACTGTCAAAGTACCATATTCCTGCAATGTTAGTCTTTAATGAAGTACAGATAATAGAACATTGAATATTAGTCTTTGGCACCCAAACCCTTTTTACCAATGGTTTCCTATTGGCAGTGTTGCGCCGGGTGTTGTACAACACCTGAGGCAACACCTGTTCAGATTCCCATCTCTTGTAGTCATCTCTCAGTTTAAAACAGTAGGGTTTGATATGTCCGGGTCTAAAACAGTAGTGGCAGATAAAGTGGCGTTTCCTGGACTTGGGTTTCTTAGTAGATATTGGCCTTTTTGATGAAACACCTTTTTCAGTGTGTGTAGCATTGAGACTTCAGCACTTCTTTTGACAAAGACAGTTGGTTTTCTTTCAGTATTGGAAGATTCTCCAGTTTCAAGCAGGTTATTTGTATAACCAAGTCCAGCTTTGTCATTCTTTTCAATCATCAAGAGTGAATCAAGTTTGGATGAACTTGAATTAAGTTTAGCAAGAATTTGAGTTGCTTCTTTCAGTTCCTCCTTGATTTTGCATAATTCCAGGTCTTTCTTGCTTAAGATTACTTCAAGTCGTGACACATTTGACTTCAGCTCAGTGTTCTCTTTGGAGAGAATTGCATTCACTTTATTTCTTTTGATCCAGTCTTCATACAATTCTTCATACATTGTCTGCACACTTTCCAGAGTGACTTCATCATCATCTACTTCTTGAGTTTCAGACTGACTTGATTCACCAAGGGTTGTAGAGTTAAGACACACTGAATTTGAGGGGATATTGAGTCCAGGTATTGCAACACCTGTGGCAACACCCAAAGGATTGATTTGCATCAAACGTTTCTCCTTGATCACAGCAGACAACGATGTGTAATTATCAGATTCATTTGATCCTTGATCATCATTGGACTCTTCATCACTCAAAGTGACAGCCATACTTTTGTTTCTCCGAAGTCGATTGGCACACTCATTGGCATAGTGTCCAAATCCAGAACACTCTCTACATTGCACTGAATCCAAATTTCTGACATTAGATTGGATTTGTAGTTCATTCCTTGGTCGGAACTGTCCCTTCATAGGAGTAAACTTTTGAGCTTTTTCAGAGGTGGTGATATTGGGCAACACGGATTTTTGTCCAATTTTCTTTTTCTCTCTCATTTTCTTCAAGTAATCACCAAATTTCTTAGTAATTAGAGAGATAGAATCTTCTCCTAAATCAGACTCATTCACCTCTTTAGATATTTGAAGAATTTCATCATAAGAGTCGGTTGAAACTTCAAGAGCTATTGTCTTCCCTTTATCCTTCCTTTGTAAATCAAGATTCATCTCAAATGTTCTGAGAGAACTCATTAATTCATCCAGGTTGATTGTTGAAGTGTCTTTAGATTCTTCAATTGCACAAACTTTGACATTAAATTTCTCAGGAAGAGATCTTAATACTTTGTTCACCAATCTTTCATTGGACATGGGATCTCCAAGGCTGTGAGCTTCATTAGAAAGTTGTCTCAAACGGCTATCGTACTCAAGAATAGACTCCTTGTCCTCCATTCTCAAGCTTTCAAATTTTGATGCCACCATCCTTAGCCTAGTTTTGCGCACACTCTCGGATCCTTCACAATGTTTCTGAAGTATATCCCAAGCTTCTTTGGCACAGACACAATTGGTGATTAGATTGAACATCCTTGTGTCAACAGACGAGAATATAGCATTGAGAGCCTTGGAATTAAAATTTGAAGTTTGCACTTCATCGATTGTCCATGTACTTTCAGGTTTGAGCCGAGTGTCTCCATCAGCATCTTCAATTTTTGGTGGACTCCAACCATCAAGTACACGTTGCCAAGCTCTTTCTTCAATAGATTTAATAAATACCCTCATCTTAACTTTCCACAATGCATAGTTTGATCCATCCAACACGGGAGGTCTAAAAACGGTGTTTGTTGATGCTTCCATAAGCCCTTTTTTTTTTCACCTGTGAAAGCAAAACAAAACAGGATCTCACTTAGTAGCGTCAAGTGGTGGCTCTGATACCAATTGAATGTTTCGTTTCCACAGTGTTTATGTGATGAGGGTGAGAGTTAAGTGTATCAGAATGTAGGTGTTGTGCGTAGGTGTTGTAACACTCACGACAACTTGCAGCGGAAATTATATTTTAACACATAACTTAAATAATACCAATATGAGAGACAAGATATAAATCATGCACAAGTATAAAATACTTGTGCGTTGCCTCAGGGCAAAATAATTCACTAGAAAAACTTGTAAGTTTACAAAAACCAATACTAGTGAAAGAATAAAACAACTCCCTTAATAAGGCGAATATCAAATTGCATCCTAAAACTCTAACAAACCGTAAGACCAATTATACACAGGATGCATCAACTGAGAAGTAAAGAAAAACTTCAAACTCAACACTCTAATCAAAACAGTGATTAGGTGTTGACTTCAGATGTTGTCAGCACTTCACAGCAACACTTGAAACAACAGCACGTGATTGCTCCGGTCTCGAAAACTCTTCGCGCACCCTTGTCTCTCCAAAAACCTTTTTACGCTCTATATCTTCTTCTTTCTCTTCTAAGTCCCTTTTTAAAGATTAAGAGAGCAATTTCATTAGGAAAATAAAATCATATCTTAAAGATATTATCATATCAAAATATCATTAGGAAAAACTTCTTTTTCAAAACAATGATATCATATCCTAAAGATATTATCATAAAAAATAAATCTACAATAGATCATATCATTAAATCGAGATTATTCTCAAGTCTAGAAAGGCAAAACATTAAAGATCTTAAACAAGGAAAATATATCAGGAAATAAATTTAAAAGAAAAATATATCAAGGAATAAAATTCCTTTCAATAATCATGTACGTAGTCTATGTGGGAATGATACTTGCACTCAGTACACTTTTTTAACTTGACTCGTGCACTTGCGATTATTTCGAGCAACAAAGTTTAAAATTTATTTTGAGGATTTTTAATTGCAAGAAGAGCTCGATCTCTACCTTCCCTCAACTTTTTGCAAAAATAGTAGGATAACTTATCCTTTATTCTCGTCAAATGAACTATTAAGAGAACATCAATATCAAATAAATAATATACAGTGATTTTAGTGGCTTTGGATGGAAAGAATCAAAGGATAAAAAATTCCAAGTTATTGAATGAAAACTAAAGTTCAATAAATTACAAGACTAAAATCCAAAACATAATAAATAATAACATACAAGTTACAACTTAAAAATTATAATTTTTCCTAAAATTAGATATGATTTTCAATTATAATCTTCTTAATCACAATAAAAGCGTGGACCTAAAAAATCGATGAGGAATAATAAGAGAAAAACAACGTAAATCTGTCGATTTAAGGGAGCGATTTATTTGTCCATTTTTTGATAAATAAATAATGATGATTATCGGATTAGGAAGAAATTCCTATTTTTTAATTGAAACATTAATTAAGAAGACCATTATTTATCGAGTAGATCTCATGCAAATTTACTTGCAATTAAAAATATTTTTTTTATATAAATAATGACATAAAAAATAATATTTATTTCATACGTCCTTATAAGACAATTGAAAATTTTTGTATTATTTATTTGTTAATGTAACGGTGGGGTTCATTTAAAAATTGAACTCCTTGTGTCTTTTTCTTAAAAGAGGATCTCTCCCATTTATTCTCACATTTCTCACCTACCCACTACTCGACCAATGTTAGACGAACAAAATATATTAAAAGCAACGATCACTGTTATTATTTATTAATGGAGATAATAATTTTCCGATTGAATAGAACAATCAAGACGTAATGTTAGACTTGTTTTACGGTTTAAAAATTGAAATGTTAGACTTGTGTTACGGTTTAAAAATTGAAATACATTATTACCACTATCTATAATTTTTGACAAAGAGACAAGTGCTTAGTCCTACTAATTACATCTCCTATTTCAAAAGAGTAAACTTAAAAAAAAAAAAGAGTAAAGATTAGTAATTATTTTGAAATTATTTAAAACAATAAATCACTAATATTTTTATTTTTATTTCTTTCTAAATAATATATATATATATATGTTTTAGTAAATTTTTTCAATTTAGTTCAGATTATAAAAAATAGAAAGATTGAATTAAGTACATTGATTTATATTTTATCCACTATTTTACCCGCCCAACGTGTGTATGAAAATAATATTGGCGATCTAATGCTACACAGCGTGCCTGTCGTGAAGAAGCTCTAAAGCTTTTGTATTTTCAATTGAATTGGTGGAAAAGTAATTTGTCCTTTCATTAATCTTCCTATTTTATATATACTAGCAACCCACCATGCATATAATATAATAATTCGTTTGTCTAGATTTTTAACATAATCAATTATTTTTCAAATCTTTAATATATTGATTAAGATTAACAAATTATTTACTTATTTTAGAATTTACTAAAATGGATTCTTAATTTAAAAAAATTATTGAATGACAGAAATGACATTTTGTCCATATATATTGAAATGATTTAAGATAAGTTGATGCACAATCAATAATCTTTTCACATGTCTTAAGTAAATGAAAAAAATATATATAACACACACACACACACACACACATGTGTATGGAAATGTAACCATGGCAGAAAAAATAGCCACTCAAAACCAAAATTTCAAAATCGGAATGGCCCGTTCGATCAGGAATTGGTCACGAGTCTGATCCAAAAAGTGTTAAAACCGTTTGTCCTTCCAGTCCGACCACTTCACACATTTAAATTTTTTAAAAAAAATCTATTTTTTTTTAAAATTTCTTTTTATATTTAAAATTTAATTTTTTTGTTATATTAATGTGATTAGTTTTAAATTTTATAAAAAATATTATTTTAGTAATATTAGACCATATTTTGATTGATTTTTAATATATATATTTATAATTATATTTGATTAGCATGTATAATGTTTATATTTTAAAATTGGATAAATATATAATTTTATTATTTATATATATATATGTATATATATACATTAAAGAGATTTAGAATTTAAAATATACTATTGCTCTATTATATTATTATTTTATATAATATAACGGTTTTTCGGTCTAACCGTCGGCTCAACCGGTAATATACATTGAACATTTTTTAAGACATCACCGGTTCGATTATGAAAACATTGTCCAAAACAATTAGGAACGGTCAGCAACTATAAATAGGGCAAGTGAAAATGCTGAAAGCCGGAAACTAAATGATAATATCGGAATAAATACTGAAAATAATTTCTAGAAGAAATTATACTGGCACGTAACAATACCATACTGAATTATTATGATATAAAAAATTAAGTTGTATTATTTTCTTGGATTATTACTTTTCACAAAATTTCAGTCATGTAATTGATATCAAATTCTAGATCACGTGTTCGATTCTTATTAACTGCAGTGTGCTACAATTTGGAGGAAGAATTTCCTCTATATTATGAAGTCACGATCAAAATGAATTATTGAATAGATGTACTTGTTTGCAAAAAATTTGTATAGATGTGGGCATGTCACGTGTAGATACACCAATTTAGTTGAAAATAGTAAAAATCTAACTTTTAAAAATAAAAAATTGCGAATCCCTAGTTATGAACTTCTATGATAATGTGAACTAAAAGCAAAGAATTAACGGAAATGAAATTGAAATTTAAGAAATAAACTCATATCATTATTTTTGTATTTTACAATAACCCCTAAAAATTTCAAAAACATATAATATATCAAAGTTGATAAAAAAAATGCTTGAAATGAGAATTGAAGATGAAAATTGCTTGAATATGAAAACCGAAATTTTGAAAAGTATTTGCGAGTATTGAATATTGTCATAAAAAATTAGTAATCCCTGAGTTTTGACGATAAAAAATAACATCGAGTTGTTTCATGGTACATCTCATATTTTATTGTATTTATAAGTTTTGACCTAAAGGATCCGAACTCAAACTGAATCGCTTCTTTCTCAAGATTCTAACTGGACCGCCTGGCATACAAGCTAAACATTCTAAAGTCAAGCCTTACATTTTTTATGAAGTTCGAGCTGATTTCAATATTCAAGATAAGATACTCTAGCTGCATATGGGTCTCCAACTGCTATACTCGGAGGACCAGCAAGACTTTCCATAATTCAGGCTGGAGAATATCAAGTTGCATGAAGACTCAAACTGGACTTCTCTAGTTATCTCTAAGCTGCATATTGGACTTTGTTACCTGCCATATTTGGAATAATGTCAATGTGCATTAATTGCGGCATACTAGGAAGATAAAAAAGACACGAGACATATTTCTTTTTGCATCAGAAAAATAAAAAGTTGAACGCTGCAAGAATTTGAATGTTGGAAGAAGTTCAACTGTAAAAAAAGAATGCTCCCATTCATTTGAGGGTTACAAACACACGAAACAAGTTACGAACAAGCTCTCAAACATTCTCTACTATCAAGAACTCGAGCACTTATCTGTCAATCTTCAAGTTTCTAACTTAGCACTCGACTAAAGCTCAACCAGATCTTCAAGGATCTTTCACTGCTACTCAAACACTCAAGATTTCTTTGTCAAGCTGTTTGTTAGAATGTTGTTGTAACGGTTGAATCAGGATTCAAAAGTCCTGAGTTAGCTATTTGTATTGAGTTGGTGCTAGGAGTTTCAATTAAGCATTGGATAATTTCTAGACTGGAGTAGATTATTACAAAAACCAAAGTTATCTACTGATTATTTTTTAAGTGGAAAAAGAGGAGAAGTAAAAAGATTTAACCTTAGAACTTTGATAAAATATATGTGTTATTTATTTCCTACACTTTTGTTACCAGCTCGACTTGTTTATTTTGAAGTTAAATTAATATACTCATCGTCATCTCAATCTCCTGGTTTTAGTAAAACTTCTGGCTTTATCGTTATCTCAATCTCCTCGTTTCAGGTGAGTGTGAAAGTCCTTAATACCGTAGAATCCGATTAGCGTCGCCTAGTTTCCGCTTAGGCGGCCTAGGCGCTGGTCTGGCACCCGACTTGCGCCTAACGAATTTTGGAACATTGGTGCTAGGCTTTATCACATAATATCCTTGTTTGCATCAGGTGTGTAAATGTAAAGAATGGATTTCTAATGATAAATTTTATAAAAATTTAATTTTTCCTAGAGAAAGTATTGCCCCCATCATAAATAGAAAATTATCTTGTTCTAGAAAATTAACTTGTTTTAAAGGTGTATGCAAATATAAAGGATTTGCTGATCTTGAATCACTATCATGGCAGAAAGATAAGACTCGTAGCAACATCAAGTCAGCTTATAAACGAACTCGATCGAGATCAAGTTTCTCAGAGCTGGAGATTTTTTGACAGCATATACAGGGGATTTTTTGTTTAAATAACCCTCCACAGAGACACATTTAAAAAATAACCTCCATATGGTGATCGAATGTAAAACCACATGTATGATGTTTAAATCACGACAGAGATTAGATTTTTACTCATTTTGTGTGTACAAGTGTATGGTAGCATAGTTATCATGAAACTCACACACATTTATAAGCCGAGCTCGCATATCGAACTGCTCGGACATATTTACCAAACAGAATCAATCGTCCAAAGCGTGAGCTAGTGAGCTTAAACTTCTTTAGTTTGGGGTTGATGAGCTTGGATCGACTAACTCATTATTATAAAGTGAATTAAACAAATCTCATTATTCATGAAACAACACCAAAATTGTTATTCTGAGAGACATGAGGGCTAATCCCAGTTTCTTGATCATCTATTTGTTTAAAAGTAGGCTACACACGAATTGTGATGTATATGAAGTAAACATATAAAGAAACAATCGGAATAAAGAGATTAGCAAACCTGGATATTCCAGATCAATCCAAAAGATTTTGTATGTCGTTCTGCTCAAGAAAATTTCAAACATATGAAAACCGATATACGATTACAGAACTTATGACTAAATAAGGGATGAACATATTGAACTACCTCAATCTCGAGAGGTGGTGTTTTCGGGGCATATCTATGGACTACTTTTCCTTCTTTGTTGACCAGAAACTTCGTAAAATTCCACTTTATAGTGTCGACCAATAATCCGCCTTGTTGTGACTTCAAGAATTTGTAAAGGGGTGCTGCATTTTTTCCATTGACATCTATCTGTGAAGTTAACGAAGTAAAATTTTGTCACAACTTTCGACATGCATTTTACACTGAGTAAGGAGAAAAAACGCAGACAACATCAAAAAGCATAAATAATGATAGTTGAAACTTAAAACTATCTTTCCCAACAATGTCACGAGTGGTAAAAGGACAACATAAGATTGTTGTTTTGGTCTTGCGTTGCTTCAGATTCGGTGGTTTTAGACCTCGAGAAAAATTGAATTAGCCACAATACTAATGCAAGGATACTTTTCCCTTTTTAGGCAAAGCATGGATCGACTGACAATATTGACTTTTCATAAAATGAAGAGTTAGATACTGGATTATTAGTTAGTCGGTTAAAAAAGTCGGAGAGTAAGATACTATATCAAATTGAAATGACGATACTATGTGACACAACCAGCTACCTTAAAAACAAATACCTTTTCAAATATTGGGAATTCAGCTTTAAACCTGGTGCATACAGCTTCTTGAATTTCTTCACTAGTACCTGGTTCTTGCCAGGCAAACTGATTGCAAGGAAATGCTAATATTTCGAAGCCTGCGGCGAAAACACAAAAACACTTAAAGACAACCCCCAGAGACAATAACATACATAAGTGCCAGACAAACCTTGATGCTTGTACTTGTCATATAAAATATTCAGCTCCCTGTAATTCGACTGGGTCAAACCACTGTGACAGAGGAAATGTGCCAAGGTTTTAGCTTCAACTTCAGAATATTAAGGTTACCGCAATACTTGATTTCAAAAAAACGAAGTATTTCTTTCACGGAAATTTGCAAATAAATTTAGTAATAGACGAGAACTTAAGTAGTTCCTGACCAGAAAAACAAGTGATAAAAAGTTGAATTACATTAATCAAGTCATGTTAGATCCGTATTTTTCCAAGAAAATCACCGGAAGGGCGAAAATATATGTGCCACATATAGATAATAAACAACAACGAATTTCAGATCCGTACGTGTTGGAACCATAATAAAGTTGACAGATTCCACTAATTTGCAGTCGGAAGTCAATAGGCCTTTGTTGTAGTGCACTTTTGGCTGAGCGAAAGAACATAACACTCGTCCATTCGTACGACCAAAGGCATAAGAATAACCTACCTTGTTACTGAGTTGAATTTCAAGATTTCGCACAATTCAGAAAAGGATAGAGAACAAATTAAAGCCCATCAAGAACATGAGCAGAACAGCATTAGAAGAATTCAGGGGAAAAAAGTTGAAGGCACGAGAAGTCTTAGGCTTACCATTTTGAAGCAACATTTACTATGAGGAGCACCTTCCCTTTGTAATTGCTCAAAGGCACATCATTTCCATGAATGTCCTGTAATTTTATTCATTAAGCAGCAACACAAGCATATAACATAAGTAATTCTACATCAAAGTCATTCGAAATCATTCTATTTTGATCAGCCAAATAAAGTATCAACAGAAAACAATCAGAATTCCCAATGCCAGTGACAGTTTATCTTGTTTTCTGTAACTCTAAGTGCCAAGTCATCTACACCAGATCAAGATTGCACTCGGTCATCAAGAATATAAAAGTGGCAGTTGGAGTTGGTTATTGAAACTGATAACAAGCTAGTGTGTCACTGATTGTGCAACTGAAAGTGCAGGTAGCAAGTCATCTCGAGGAGTCTTAATATATAGTGGCTAGAGAAGGGCAGTACATGCATAACAAGAGAAGCTACAATCTGATTATCGATGAGAGTGAATCAGTGTGAGATAGAAAACAAATGAGTGAATTCAGTAGGCTATTTCTGGAAGAAATATGAGTGAGTTCATTGAGGAATTGTTGTATTTTATGTTTGTATCTTGATCAATAATAGTGCCTCCATGGATGTAGGCTTCGATTTGGCTGAACCACGTAAAATCTCTTGTGTTCATTGTTCTTATGTATGTGATATCAATCTGCATATCTTCTATAGTCTTGAAGTGGTATATTGTAAGGTCCCTTCAATTCATATATATTGATCGAATCTGCAACCATTGGTATATCGAGAGTTTCATATAAATATACACTTGGAAAGTTCGAGAGAGAGTTGTTTAGTGACTCATCATATATATCACTCATATTTATGTTTTGACATCTTCATGTCCATACCAATGAAATGTGGCGTATAATATTATGTATGCTAGTCTCGAACTCGAACGACTTTTATCCTATTTTAGACGGCTGAATCGACTAGAAACAAATTTAGAATATAAGGTAACTAAAATGTGTTTCATGATCAACGTGACAAGTACGACCTCATTGTACCATAGTATATTGAAGGTCTTTATCTATGTGTATATAGATAAAGTAAATGCAAGAATATATTAAATCGTAAAATATTATTAAATAAAGATTTTTTATCACACAAGAGTCAATAACGTTCAAGTCACAAGTTGACTTGATGGACACCTACTCATATAATCGTCCGACTTGAACCATAGCCAACTACCGATACATTTCAAACTCATTGTTTCACGATGTTTTTCAAACAGTGATTCTGGCGGGGGATTCGTCAATGGATCAACAAATTTATCTGTAGAAGCAACTCTCTATACCGATATATCTCTTCTTCCCACAATCTCACTGATGATGAGACTTCCTCAGTATATGTTTGGATCGCCGATGAGACCTTGACTCCTTTGCTTGCACAACGGCACCAGTGTTGCCGCAGTACACCGGGACTGGATCAACTCTATTTGGAATGACGCTCAACTCTTGGACGAAATTCCTCATCCAAACAGCCTCATTCGTTGCACCTGATGCAGCTATGTATTCGATCTCAGTAGTTGAATTCACTATGGTGTCTTGCTTGGAACTCTTCCAAGAGACAGCACCACCTAGGAAAGGGGCTTTGGTCATTTTCCTTTTAGACATGACTCACATGTATCAAGATAATTTATGAAAATACCCTCTCCCACTAGCTTGTGCATCTTTTTTTGGAAAATATCTCACAGCCTAGCGTGTCATAAGTGTTATTGGTTTATGCTATCATGTTTTCTTTTGTTTGTTATTGAAATCGTGTTAACTTGGACAACGTTAGGTGAAATCTCTTTTATTTTTAAGTTGTAGAGATCGTTTTCTAATTCGCTCGTTCCAAGTAAACATTCATTCTTGTAAATATTTTAAACCTTTAGCAAAATAACAAGAAAATACATCTTTGTGAAGCATAGAAATTGAAACAATATTTGTAACCAAATCTATAACAAATAAAACATCTCTTAAAAATAATTTAAAATTAAATATTCATTTTTGTAAATATTTTAAACACATTTCGCAAAAGAACAAGAAAATCATTGATTCACTTAACTAAACATCTAGTATTTCATTAGAGGTCCAAACACATAGATGTTAGAGTCCATTTCATTCGGGACATCGTTGATTCAGGGGTTTTATATGTGAAGAAAATCAACACTGCACATAATCCGACTGATGTATGTACTAAAGTCCTCCCAAGCACCAAGTTTGATTATTGTGTGAAACTAGTGAGGACAACAAATGATGCAGAACCTTAGATGAAATGAGGTAAGAGAGACGCTATTATCGAAAGGTAGATAAATGGCAAGGTGGAGAATTGTAACTTTAAGTGCCAAGTCATCCATCAAGAATATAAAAGTGGCAGTTGAAGTTGGCTCTTGAAACTGATAACAAGCTAGTATGTCACTGATTGTGCAACTGGAAGTGCAGGTAGCAAGTCATCCTCAGGAATCTTAATATATAAAGGCTGGAGAAGGGCAGTACACGCATAACAAAAGAAGCTACAATCTGATTATTGATGAGAGCGAATCAGCGTGAGATAGAAAACAATTGAGTGAATTCAAGAGAGTATTTCTGGAAGAAATCTGAGTGAATTCATTGAGGAATTGTTGTATTGTATCTCTGTATATTGATCAATAATAGTGTCTCCGTGGATGTTGGCTTTGATTGCCGAGCCACGTAAAAACTCTTTTGTTCATTGTTCTCATGTGTGTGATATCAATCTGCATATCTTCTATAATCTTGAAGTGATCAAACAAGATTGATTTGCTCTCCAAAAAACTCAGCCGATAGCTTCATATTTCTCTACATTTTCTTACAGAAATTGCAACTATATGCTTAAAACGTTACCATTTACAGAATAGCGAAAAGTACATTCAGCATTGGATACACCTAGAAGAAAGAACCCAAGTAGCAACAAATAAAATTAGGTGAATGAGTCTTAAGCATCATTCAACTGAGAAGAAAACATAGATCCCAGAAAAATAAAAGACCCATTACCCAATAAACAAACAGAATCTGGAAATAAACTCTAGTGCACAAAAAAACCCACCTTGACGGTGAACTCGTAGATGGATTTTGGGCAATCTTCACCCGAACTAATAGCAGGAGGATACCTGTAATACAACAGGAAAGCAAGTCCAAGAAATAGAAGAGATGCCAAGTTTGTTAATCTGTAAAAACCCATGCTTTTCATTCGTTAATTGTCAGCTGGAACTGGAAGCCGATGAAGCTTATCGCCATTAATTTTGTACCGTATTAAATTCTGGATGGCAGCCATTGAAGCTCATCATCTACCATTGACACGTTTTACCAAACAATCGGTTGATCAATTCGGTTGGTGGGGTTGAAGTAAGTATATAATGTATTTTAAATTTGATTTAAAAAAAGTGATAAAATAGAGATTTAAGAAGTATATATAAAATATAAATTTAAGAAAATATATAAATATATTTTGGAGAAGTTAAATATAAAAATAATATAATTTTAAAAAAATAAGGTATCTCAATTTTCCTAAAACAGTTATAAGTTGTCAAACAACTTGACAAGTTATAAATTATTTGTAATTTTTTTAGTAAACAAATTATAAGCAAATAATTTTTTTAGTAAACAAATTATAAGAGTTTATAAGCTCTATAATAATTTATAAGCTATTTTTTAGAATTTATGAGCTCTGTCAGACAACTTCTAATTGCCTACAAATTATATAAACTGAGTTTTTTTATATATTTGAAAAGTTTCCGCAAAAAAATTGCTATAAAAAGATATTTATTATTATTAATGTAATCATCTATTGCATTAAATATTTGAAAATAAATACTAAATAAATGTGTAATTATTTAAATGTCAAGTCTTTTAAATTTTTTTAAAAAAATTCAAATCTGAGTTTAATGCCTCTTGAAAATATAAAATACATTTAAGTGTAGACATTGGTTGTATTATTTAATTTAATTTTGATTATGATTTTGAGTTTTGTGTATATTTAGTTATCAATATTATATATCATATTAAATAAAATATAATTTTGGTTTTATTAATTGTTCATAAATTATTATTATTATTAATATTATTATTTATCTTAATTTGAATTTCAATATAAATATCTTTTAACATTTTCTAAAAAAATAATTAAAAATTATAATAAATTTTTTTTTATCTAATAAATGATAAAAAAAAAAAAAGAAATTGACTTTCTGAAAAATATTATTTATTGTTCAAAATTTTTATAGACAAAATAATATATGATTTTTAGATATATTTTTCTATTTTTATTATTAACGGTTTGATAAAGATATTTTTAATTGTGGTGATGTGATGCTTAAGGAAAAATCTAAAAGAAAACCAGAACAAAAGTTTTTGGTATTGAAATGCTTAAGAAAAATCAGAAGCATTATTCATCTTAAGGAAAATCAGAACCATAGTTTTTGGTATTGAATTGTTTAGGAGAATCGAAACATACCTTAAAAAGAAATACTAATAGACCGAACTGAGAATGAAGTATACAGAAACCAAATCAATAGTCAAAATGTTAGTCTTTTACAATAATCTCTAACTTTCAGACTACACTAGTGACATCAGTTTTATTTGTATTATCTATAAGATGGTGTCCATATTATTGTAGTCATTCTATATAATAATACACTTTATTTAAAGCCAATAAATTAACCATACAGATCATTAATTGTTCACCATCATTTTGGGTATACAAACAAATAACAAGTCTATTTTTAGATTCAGATACTCGTAACGGAAAAAAAAGTCTTTCTCATTCGATTGTTGAAGATGATTTATAAAAAGACTTCGTGATTTTTTCACAAACGTTACATTTTTGTGAAATTGTGAAATCACTCACACCTTCTAACTTATCATACTGGAAGTCTATAAAAAATCATCACACGCTATAAAATTCTATCAGATTCAGAAGATCATATATGCCATTACTGTTTACACACTCTTTCAATGTATTTACCCGCTGAAAAGTGTGAAATATTTGTAATATGTGGAAAGTGTCTTCCCTAGAATCAAAATTTATTAAGTGTTGAGTTGTAAAACTAAGAGTTTCAGTAGGTAAGAATGAGTCTTACTGAAATGGGTTTGTTTAAATGTGTATTGATCAAAGTCTTTTAGTGATAACTTCTGGAAACAGAATAAGGAGAGACGTAGAAGGATTTTTTTCTTCGAACTTCCAGAAACAAACATTTTGTTATTTTACCTTATGCTGTCTTTAAGTTTCATCAAGTGTTGTGGACTATTTCTATACTTTTAAGTAGTCTGTTGCGCTTTCAAAGATCAGATCAGCTTCTGACTTCTAAAAAGGTTTGAGGTACATATTTCAGAAGCGGAAGAAATAAAATTTTGGTAGTTTTCATTCAATACCCCTTCTAAACACTCCACCGATCATAACACAGTTCTACTCAATCAAGATAAAAAAAAGTTAATTTAATGACAGAAGATTGTTCTTCTCATTTAAGTATGAGTAGGTCTCTTGTGAGACGGTCTCACGAATCTTTATCTGTTAGAAGGGTCAACACTACCGATATTCACAATAAAAAGTAATACTCTTCTTTTCATGGATGACCCAAATAAGATATTCGTCTCACAAATACGACTCGTGAGACCGTCTCACACAAGTTTTTACTTTTAAGTATTATCTTATATGATATAAACATTTTTATATAAATTTTTTTAATAATATTTAAAATTTAAATATATTCATTAAATTATATTAATAATTTTAATAAATTTTCAAACGCTAATACTTAATAATTTTGATAATTTATTACATACAATAACACTTTGTACATCACATGAGTGAAATATTAATATTTCTAACAACATAGTAGAGCGAGATTTCTTCCAGGATAGTGAAATCAAGTTTAATAAGTCTCGTCTCTGACCCATTATATTTTTTTTTCCCTAACAATTACCCTCATCGAACATCATGGTGATGACAAGAACATCATAAACTTAATGACATAATATTTTAATAAGTCAATGTTAGATTAAATTAGGCTTTAAAAAGCTTAAACTTCCATAAATCATTTAAAATACTAATTTTCTTGACTTGAAATAAAATACCGCATTTACATAAATCGCCGAAATCGTCACAGGTCTCTTTTCTCGCTCATGCATTGAATATTCTTCTGAAACATAAAACTCAAGAAAACATTTTAACGTGCTTCAAATAAACATATAATAATTTAAAATAATGCAAATAATAAATCATGCATCGTTAAAAATCATTTTAAAATTAATTAAATGATTTAACAAATTAATAAATGCATGAATTTTTGTGTACTGATTTTGGGTTCTACAATTAATGCCCATTTATTGAGCTGCAATTGAATGTTTAACTTGGAAATGCTAGAAGTACCATAAATAGAGAATGCCAATAAGATTTTCAAAAAACTTCAACTTTAATAACTACGAGATTTTACACACTTTAAGCATTCTCTGAAAAGATTTATGAGCACTCATCACTCTGATATCAACTACCACTCATCATCCCTCGCATCAAATATCATTTATCAGATAATGAAAGATCATCAAGGGTTTCTGTCAAACTAGTCGAATGTTTCTGTCTAGAACGTTTGAAGAGTTGTCTTATAGCTTGAATATAATGATTCACTTCTTTACTTCATTTGTGTTTTATTGGTTGTCAGACATTGTATCTCAACCGTTGAGTTAACTATGAGTTTTGACTTAGTAAGTAGATAAGTCATAAGGTTGAACCGAGTTGTTGCGAAGAGTTGTAAAACAAAAGTTTTCTAATGAAATTCTTCCTAAGTGGAAGAAAGGGTGACATAGGAGCTTGAGTCTCCTAACATCCATAAAATTCTTGTACCACTTCCTTCACTGCATTTTCTTATCTTTTTTATTTGCTATATTTGAGTATATAATATTCATAAGAATCATCATATCGTTTTCTGCACAATTTGTGGTCCGACGGTTTCTTAAGATATGAGAAATCAGGCACATATTCTCAAATGACATTTTTCAACAAGATTCCAACGTTCTCTAAAGAAGATTACGACAATTGAAAAATTCGTATGCATGCACATTTATCTGTACAGGATGATGACACGTGGTATCTTATCACTGATGGGCTAATGAAGATCTTAAAAGCAAACATAACAATTGCAATACATGAAGGTGCTCCATAGATGACGGAAAAGCACATGTCCGAGTAGACCACCGAGGACAAAAAAAGGCCAACCTGGACAACGTGGCTAAGAAAATCATTTATAAAACTTTAGATAATTTTTTTTAGTAAAATTAAAACATGTTCCACAGATAAAGTGATCTGGTAGAAGCTAATTCGACTATATGAGGGCAACGACCAAACAAAAGAGAACAAGTTGACCATGGCTATTTAGAAATTTGACAATGCCAAGATGAATCTTGGAGAAACTCTCAATGAGTTTGATGAACGATTTAACAATATCTTTATTTAATTTGCGTCTCTTGGTATAGAATATTCTAGCTGTGAAATTGCTTTGAAGATAATGTGAGCTTCGCCAAAGAGTGAGATGTAAAGATGATGGTCATGAGAGAATCCAAGAATCTAAGCAAACTGGAGTTGCATGACCTGTTTGATTACCTCAAAGCCTACATGTTAGAGCTTGATATTCGAATTGAAGAAGAGACATCCACATCCCAATGGACAAAAGCTCTGTCTGCGACTGTTGCTGTAAGGTCTAGAAATTTGAACGACGTAACCTGACTACATGCAAATCTAGAATTTTATTTTGAAACGCCACTACTCATTTTTCTTTAAAATGTACTAGAAATTTTTTTTTTATCCCTAATTTTGGCCGAAACACTACACATATATAAATAAATATTTTTGATATTTAAATACCAACCAACCTATTATTTGAAACTCTCAAAAATGCAGTTCAAAACGTGAAATCGTAAATCATCCAACCAAACCTCAAACTATCATTTCTCAATATAAAGCATAAACATCTTAATCCCTCAAAATCTCTCAAAAGCATCATAAGTATAAAATATTTTTAAAGTAAACTTAAATCATAAACGTAATTTTTGCGGAAAACTAGCGGCGGTCCTCGGGTTGTGTACACCTTCAGTTCAGCTAGTTCAACCATCAATTCCTCCATCAACATCAACATCATGCTCACATGCATCGATCACACCTAGTGAGTCTACTGACTCAGAAAAACTTAATCATGATAGCAAGTAATACATATACATTCACAAGCAATTGTGAAAATACTTTTAATAAAATAGCTTTTCATGAATATAAATAAATTTAAACATTTTTCTTTTCATCACATACTTTTTTCTTTTTTATCACATACATATACGTTTCCTTTTTTATTGAATTCGGATCCTCAATTGTGACTTTCGTATTAGATGTAGGTCGATGGATCCATCTATGTATAACCACGGTACCGGGCGACGGGGACATCAACGACCTTCTCATTCGTCAACTGAGACTTGACCTTACGTATCATTGTATCATCGTATTAGTCACAATCAATTCACTTCATTCAACTTTTCATATTTCCATCACTTATAAAATTTATGCACACATAAATCATTTTTCTTTTAAACCAATCATACAACATGTCTTTTAGTATTAAAGTTTCATCATAAAATTCCATAAACATTTTAACATTTATTACAGCATTCAAGACACGACCAGGACGTCTAATATTTTTCAGGTATAAAACGACTGTTTTGTTCTTGGAACCCTAACTTTCTCAATTTATCCGTAGACCTTGAAACGAAGACCCAAATCCATCCCAACATAACATGACAACTTAAATTACACCCATAAATATTTCTTATACGTAAACTTAAGTTTCTCGACTAATTTCTCAATTCGTATTTAATGAAACAACCTCTAAATTTTTTTATTTTATACTGAATCATAAATCATAAACTCGAAAATACTAACTAAATAAAATAACTTAACGTTTCTAACAACCATAATAAATTTAGCATATGAAATCTCGAGTGCATAAAAAAAATCCTAACTCATCGACTATCAAAAACTCCTAAATCGATCTTTAAAAGATCGACTAACAATTAAATTAAGCATAAAAATATCTCTAATAAAAATAATTAACATAATCTTTAAATAATAAATCTATCAATATAGTGCTGAAACATAAATGCCCTTGGATGTGTACTGCTGCACTCGATCGAATCAATCATAAAACCGCCTCCATAAATCATCAAATCCTTTGTGTTTATGACGCTCAAATATACGATCTTCGGCGAGGATGCGACGTTGGAAGACCGGACGACGAAGAATACAAGCTTTTCTCTCCTCCTAAATTTCGAAAATATTGATGGTGTGTGCAAGGAGAATTTTTGCTGATTGGTGAAAGGATTTGTCGTGTTTTCAAAGCCTAGGTAACTTATTTATAAATAAATTAGCATACTAATGGGCTTTGATTTTGGGCTTGCAAGTTTAAAAGTAATTGGACCTACTTAAATTTATAAAATTAGTTTCCATAAAATAATATTTTTGATCTTTTTAAACTCCTTATTTGCCCAAAATCATCTTCCCGGGAAAAATCGAGCTCGACTCGTAAAATAATTCAAACTCTAAAGTTTTTAGGAAAATTAAATCATTTTTAATCATATTAGGAAGCCTTGCCATTATTTAATGAAAAATACATATTCTTGTCTTGGTCGTCCCCGGTCTCCTTTTCCCTGCCTATTATCGAATATTTGGGTAAAATCCTTAATTTTATGAAAACATGTCACATAATCATTTAATCATGCAATCATACATTTAATAATATAATAAATATCATGTAAGCATTTAAAAATAATTAAATAAAACGATTAAGCAATTAAAACAATTTTGCATGTATGTGGTTTACGTAGGTTGGTTTTTCGGACGTTAGAATTCTTACCCCCTTAAATTGAATTTCGTCCTCGAAATTTTTTTTTGGCTTGATGATTGCAAAGCTTAGATTTCCATATCCACTTCAAACTTAACCTCTAACTTAAATCTTACTCTTCAATTCGGTCCTCAAAATCTTGAAAATTGCAATTCTAACCCAAAAATTTCCCGAATTCGACTCCTAAATTTAACTCCAGTAGTGCATGCGCCCTATTCTTCCAAGTTCTCCCATAACCCAATCAATTCCCATAACCCATTTTAACATTTTATGCAAGAAAAGCGTCGGAAAAATGTTAAACAGCTAGGTTACCTCAAAATCAGTGTAGTGCCGGTTCTGTCTCATCCTCTTCAGCTTGCATCACATAGACTCTTCCAGTAGTGGGTTGCTTGAACATTGGGCAATCCTTAGCCTTGTGTCCCAAATCTCCGCATTTGAAGCACTTGTAAGTGCCCCACATGCACTTGCTGGAATGTGGACGATTGCAGTCCTTGCACAGTGGTTTGTCATCAGCCTTTGGAACATTTTCTTTTGGTGGTTCCCCTGTTGGTTTTGGTGGTTCTAGTTGCTTTTGTGGTCCCGCATAAGGCTTCTTGTTACTCTGATTAGCTTGCTGAGCACGGTTCCTCTATCGTTGTAACTCCCAATCAGTGTCCTTGTGTGACTGCTCGGCTCCAAGAGCTTTGGCAACGACAGTAGTATAGTCGTAGGATCACTGAGCATCACATCATGACGGATAGTCGGCTTCAAACCATCTAGGAAGTGTCGTAATTTCTCCGCCGCATCATCGCTATCAAGGGCACAAAATGACAGCCCCTATCGCTATCGTTGTAACTCCCAATCAATGTCCTTGTGTGACTGCTCGGCTCCAAAAGCTTTGGCAACGGCAGTAGTATAGTCGTAGGATCACTGAGCATCACATCATGACGGATAGTCGGCTTCAAACCATCTATGAAGTGTCGTAATTTCTCCGCCGCATCATTCGCTATCAAGGGCACAAAATGACAGCCCCTATCGAACTTCTGCACAAATTCAGTAACAGACCAATCCCCCTGACGGAGACTCATAAACTCCCTCTTAAGCCTAGAACGAACATCAGACGTGAAGTACTTGTCATAGAATACCCTCTTGAACTCCTCTCAAGTCAATGTCGTCATTTTCACTCCTAGCTCTGCTCCCTCCCACCATAAGGAAGCTTCGCCTTTCAACAGATAGATGGTACAGCGAACTCGGTCAGCGTCCGCCATGTCTATGTAGCGAAAAATCACCTCTAAAGATCGAATCCATCCCTCAGCAACGAATGGATCAGTAGTACCATGAAAATCATCGGGGTGCATCCTCCTAAAATGCTCATAAGTAGCCTCTGGTCTAACCCTTGCTCCATCTCCTACGTGTTGCTAAAAAAAACGTGTCATACCGGCTGTTACACGGGCACTAGCATCCTGAACAGGTGGAGGTTGTGGAATGTTCTCCTCCTGTCTCACCTCATTATTCCTACGCAAAATCTTTCTAGGAGGCATCTCTATACACGTCGTCCAACCACATAACCAACATGCATTTAATCATTTTTCATGCAACATGCATCATGCAATCTAGCATTTATATCATGTATTATATAAGCATTTAAAAGAATTTTAACATATAAAATATAAAGTAGTAAAAATCACATACTTGAGGCGTGACTTCTTGAGCTTCTCGAAGTGACAGTACACAACCTTTTGGGGATCCTTGGATACCAACTGAAACGACCTCTAAATTTTTTTTTATACTAAAACATAAATCATAAACTCAAAAATACTAACTAAATAAAATAACTTAACATTTCTAACAACCATAATAAATTTAGCATATGAAATCTCGAGTGCATAAAATAAATCCTAACTCATCGACTATCAAAAACTCCTAAATCGACCTTTAAAAGATCGACTAACATTTAAATTAAGTATAAAAATATCTCTAATAAAAATCATTAACATAGTCTTTAAATCATAAATCTATCAAGCTAGTGTGGAAACATAAATGCCCTCAGGTGTGTACTGCTGCACTCGATCGACTCAATCATCACCGCCTCCATAAATCATCAAATCCTTTGCGTTTATAACGCTCAAATATACGATCTTCGGCGAGGGTGCGACGTTGGACAACCGGACGACAAAGAATACAAACTTTTCTCTCCTCCTAAATTTCGAAAATATTGATGGTGTGTGCAAGGAGAATTTCGGCTGATTGGTGAAAGGATTTGTCGTGTTTTCAAAGCCTAGGTAACTTATTTATAAATAAATTAGCATACTAATGGGCTTTGATTTTGGGCTTGCAAGTTTAAAGGTAATTGAGCCTACTTAAATTTAATTAAATTGGGCCCAATAACACTTGTTTAATTAAATAATAAAAGTTTATAAAATTAGTTTCCATAAAATAATATTTTTGATCTTTTAAAACTCCTTATTTGCCGAAAACCGGCTTCTCGTGACTTTTCCTTTGAAAATACATGTGAGTGTGTGGTTGTGTTGCTGAAGAAAGAGTCCTAGTTATCCTAGGTGATGTGTGCATGTGATTGTGTGGGTTTTTGTGAGGGTTTGTTGGCTTATATTTTAATTAAAACACATAGTACAAGCTTAGGCCAATTAATCTAGTATATTAGGCCCATTAAGTCCATTATATAATATTTAAAATATTTTGTTTAGGAAAGTTTGTGAAAGTATTAGCCGAGTTCTAAAAAAAATCTTTATTTTCATCGAAAATCGATCACCAGTTTAAAATACGGCTCGGCGTGTATAAACACCTCAAAGCCCCATTTTCGAAAATACTTATTAAAATATATCATATATTAAATAACTAAAAATAATCATTAATAAAAATATTTTCTCTTATATGGTCTCCGATCTCCGTTACTCGATCGCGTCTCGAATAACTTTAAAAAACACATTTTTATGCATTCTAATAGAAAACTCTATTTTAAACATGTAAACATGCACACCATATTTAATTTATGCAATTAAAACAATCTAATTAGTCATTTTCTATTTTCTCTAGATTTACATGCAGTTGGATTACGTCATCGTATTTTGTATCTTACATAATTAAAATGTCTAATTTAGTATTTTAAATGCCTTAGACACATGATTAGGACATGATTATATGCTTTTATTTCATGAGTTACTAGATTTCATTTATATAGGCTTTTAGCAGTACTTTACGCGCGGACGAGGAACGGAGACCGGGGACAGTTAAGGAAAAGGTTTTATTTAAATAATTACCTTAAATTATTTAATATATGGTGTATTTAATTTAAATTTTCGAAAATGAGTATTTTGAAGATATTTTTACGCATCGAGCTATATTTTAAATCGGTAGGCAACTTTTAGCTAATCGGAGGACTTTTTGAGTGTTCGGGTAATATTTTTGAAAACGTACCTAAACGAAATATTTTACGTACGTGTTTTTGGGCCTAATTGGCTTGTTATCGAGCTTTTGGACCTAGATCTCTACACTCTAATATTTTAAAACTAGGTCCATTATCCTAATTAACTATTATGCAAAATTTTCACTCTCCAAAACCTTATCCCCACCTCCCCTCTCTCTTCCGCCCACCTCAAGAAAACATAGCAGCAACTTTGGTTCTCTTTTTGCAAGAAAAGTTCAGTAGAAGCTTGTTCCGTCTCTCCGGTGCTCGTCTCTTGCTCCGTCGGTCCCACAAGTATGGCGTCGGAGGCACTGCCCAGTTGCCGCTGCAGTGCTTGAGCTTTGGTTCTTGTAGTGCCGCAACGCTGATGCATGGCTCCTAGGCGCTTACAATCACCGCAACGCTACTCAGCCAGCGCCTAGGCGCTAGTCCTGCACTTGAGGGTTAATGATTTTGATGAGCATTGTTTGTTTTGGGTGTTGATATGTCAATGTGTCCGAAGTTATTGAGGGCTTAATTTGGTCATACGGGGTTTGGTTAGGACTCTCTGAACTATTGTTAAGATTCGGGTTAAAACCGAGACTCCGATCTAAATTTTAATTGGATTATAGAAGTTAAAGTATGGGCTCGAGTTTACGTTTAAGAAACGATTACAAATATTTTATTAAGGCATTTGCTAAGTGTGATTGAGAATCGGTCATTTTTGCAACCGAATTGTTAGCAGTCCTGACAGTGACCTGACTACTGTTTATGCGTATTTAAATTGTATACGGTGATGTTGAACATGGATTTGTATGTTAATATTAGAAACACGTTGCATGCTTGGTTTTAAGAAAATGTATGTATATGCATGAGTTTTACAAGTGATGAATATAAAGACATGTTTTTGAAGGAGGTGAGTTGATTGTGACTAATACGAACACGAACATGTAAGGCCAAGGCTTAGTGGACGGGTAAAACTGTCGCTGATGTCCCCACCTCCGGGTACCGCAATTATACGTAGATGGATCTATCGACTTAGAGCTTATACGAAAGTCACAACTTATGATCTGAATTCAACAAAAGAAAATGAATTCATATATGATGATATGATGGGACATGATTTGAATACATTTATCTTATGGTTAAGTTCATTGTTTTTAAAGATTACGAAACATATTTTAATTACAACACTTTTCACTGTTGCTTGATATGTATATGTATATGTACTTGTTATTACGGTTCAGGTGTGTCGAGTCTTTAGACTCACTAGGTATGATTGATGCTGGTGATCATGAGGATGTGGAGACTAGAGGCTCTGAAGACTGAGTAGACGAAGCTAGGGGTGCACTTGATAACCCAAGAACGTTGAATTTCTTCTGCTTATTATGATTAGAAGTCAGGGGTTTTAAACAGTTGTTTTAAATGTTCATGATTTTTATGCTCTGGTGATCGTCAGAATTATATATATTCGACGTTGTTCATTTTTAAACAGTAACTCCTTGATGAAGTCACACTTTAATATTTAATTTAACTTCAGTTATTTTTATTCAGTGATTGGATGAATTTTAAAATGCATGATTAACTTATTTATATGTCTATGAGTGTGTGTATTTTCGGTCATAGCTTTTAAAAAAATAATATTTCAATAGTATTTTAAGAAGCAGATGTTTCAGTTGCTGCTCTTCTGGTCGAAGAGTCTTCAAGAAAAAATCTTCCGAGCAATTGAGGAATGAGGCCATGTCTCTCTTCTTCAAAAATTTCAGCAAATTTATGCGCAAGAATAAATCTAAATTTACTAAATCCTATCACAAAAATGAACAGACAGAGGATGGTCAAGCTTGTTTTAACTGTGGCAAGAAATGTCACTTTATTAAAAACTGTAACAGGACCAAGAAATATGAGAAAAAAACTATTTGAGAGGATACAGTCGAAGAAGGAGAAAAGATCATTCGAGAAGAAGAAAGATCAGAAAATAATTATTTCTGAGGAAAACAAGAGCAAATCGGAAGAAATAGAGAGTGAGTTTTTTGGATCGAAAACCGGCTCAATTGATATTGATGATAAGTTGGTCGAGTGCCTAATGGAAATTTCAGAACTAGAAGATGATGATGATGAGGTATTTGATTTCGGATTTAGTGAATTTATATGATAAGATCATGTCACTACACTTCATAATATGACCAAAGAGTACAAGATTTTGTCTCAATTATTTGGGGAAGTGAAGGTAGAGAAAGTCAGCTTAAAATATAAGTTGAGTAAATCTAGCTGCTTGCAGCAAAAAGAACTCGACGGTCTCGAGGTGAAACTAAGTCTGTTAGCCACTGGAAATGATAATATGCAGAGACTGTTCCAAGCCACTTTGAATGAGAGTCAAAATTTGTTTCAGGTAATCAACACTTGGAACCAATATTAAATTTCATTAAGATGCATGAAAAACAAAATCAAGCTCGTGATAAAACCGATATAGGTTTTGGCAATGATGACAGCAGTTATACTCAACAAGTACTCAATCCTATATGGACAAATACAAGTCTAAAACAATAAACTTTGTCCAATCCAATACGATATATGAACATGGTAAGCCTAAGATTCAAGCAACCAGAAAGTGATCTATGAGAACAAAGCTAAGCATAAAGGACCGAGATACCTCGAACCTCACGATTCTAAGTTTGGAAATACATGGATAAATCCAAGATCAAATGGAACTAGACAAAGGTAACAAGTCAAGTTCCAACCGGTCTTGGAAGAAGCCATTTCAATCAAGAAAAATTGTTCAAAAGGGAAAACCAAGACAATACTTTAATTGCAGGCCAATTCAAAAAAAAGAACGAGCTGGATATAAATAATAAACGACCTAAACAACATCAGGTTAAATCTAGAACACTACATAGCACTGCATAAAACTTTACTCGACTACTTGAATTTCTGGACACACATATGGGTAAGCCCATAACAGTAATTTAAGTGTATGTCCCAAAAGGATTAATCCGATCTGGACCCAACTAGATGTGGGTACCAAAAGTGTTTTGTATTTTTGACAGGTACAGAAAACAAAAACGGTCAAAGTTTCAACCTAATACCTTGACAGTTGATGCTTAGGCACTTGATCGGAAACAAAAAGATTATGTTAGAAGTGCTTAAATGCAAAGGACCAATAGTCACATTTGGTGATAACTCAAAAGGTAAAACCATGGGTAAGGGTAAGATCATCCATGGTAATGTCATCATTAAAGATGTATTGTTGGTTGAAAACTTATGCTATAACTTGATTAGCATTAGCTAGTTGTGTGATAATGGTTATTCTATTGAATTTTAATAACATAATTGCACTGTGAAATCTAGCAATGATGATATCATGCTATCCATATTAAGAGAAAAAAACCTATAGAATTAGTTGGAAAGATGATCAACTTCCTTCTCCTACATGTTTCGTTGCTCAAAATAGTGATAAGAATTGATTGTAACACAAGCAGTTGAATCACTTAAATCTCAAATAAATTGCTAATCTGAAACCTATGATTAACAAAAAGCATAGAAAAAATCTTTTTGAAATCGGTCATGGCATGAAACCAGATATTTCTTGTTTCTAAATCTTTGGCTGGAACTGTTTCAGTCACAATAATAGTGAATCTCAATTATCTTCTTTTGATGCTAAAGCTGATGAATGAATATTTAAGTAATTTAAGTGTATGTCCCGAAAGGATTAATCCGATCTGGACCCAACTAGATGTGGGTACCAAAAGTGTTTTGTATTTTTGATAGGTACAGAAAACAAAAACGGTCAAAGTGTCAACCTAATACCTTGACAGTTGATGCTTAGGCACTTGACCGGAAACAAAAAGATTATGTCAGAAGTTCTTAAATGTAAGGGACCAAGAGTCACATTTGGTGATAATTCAAAAGGTAGAAACATGGGTAAGGGTAAGATCGTCCATGGTAATGTCATCATTAAATATGTATTGTTGGTTGAAAACTTATGTTATAACTTGATTAGCATTAGCTAGTTGTGTGATAATGGTTATTCTATTGAATTTTAATGACATGATTGCACTGTGAAATCTAGCAATGATGATATCATGCTAACCATATTAAGAGAAAAAATTTGAAAAGATGATCAACTTCCCCCTCCTACATGTTTCGTTGCTCAAAATAGTGATAAGAATTGGTTGTGACACAAGCAGCTGAATCACTTAAATCTCAAATAAATTGCTAATCTGAGACCTATGATTAACAAAAGCCACAGCAAAATTCTTTTTGAAATCTATCATGGCATGAACAAGATATTTCTTGTTTCTAAATCTTTGGCTAGAAATGTTTCATTCACAATAATAGTGAATCTCAGTTATCTTCCTTTGATGCTAAAACTTATGAATGAATATTTATTGGTTATTCATCAGACAGTATAGCTTACAGAGTCTTGAAAAACAAGTCTTTGATCGTTGAAGATTTTGTTCATGTTATCTTTCATGTATCTTCTTTTTCTGCAGCTCAAGAACGGGTAAATATAAATGAGTAAGTTAAATATTAGATAACACAAATCTCATATATGAAGTGACTTTGAGATTAAGATAATGAGACACAATGATGTGATTCGTAAAATCGGTCTACTAATCAAAGAAAACAATCCTACCAGACCAGATTAGGATCTCATGGAACCAGTCACCGAGAATGAACCATGAAGAGGAGATTAAGAGATTATTATTGAAGAAAATTAGCAACCCCAACAAGATCCACATCCTCTTGGACCGAACTACTGATGGAGCAGAAATCATCCACCCAATTTGGTAATTAGTAATCCTTCTGCACCTTTTATAACTAGGAAGCAAATGATTGATGAGTTTTTGCATGCGGATTTTATCTCTCAGCTTGAGCCAAAGAAGGTTGATGAAGCATTAGCAGATGCTAGCTAGATAGAAGTCATGCAAGAGGAACTTAACCAATTTGAGTGCAACAAAGTTTGGCATCTAGTTTCCAAACTGAAAATGCAAAATATCATTGAGACTAGATGAGTTTTCAGAAACAAACTTAATGAGAATGGAACAATTATAAGGAAAAAAGCTCGTCTTGTATCACAAGGGTTAAGACAAGAATAAGGTATTAACATTGATGAGTCATTTCATTGGTTGCAAGACTTTAGGCCAAAAAAAATTCCTTACGTATGCTGCTTTCAAGGACTTCAAATTCTATCAAATAGATGTAAAGTTAGCATCCCTAAACGGTCTCCTGCAAGAGCAAGTCTATGTTAAACAACCTCCATATTTTATCAATCTTGCTTATCCTAATTATGTTTTTTTTAACTAGATAAAGCTTTGTATGGACTAATGCAGGTACTTAGAACTTGGTATGATACTCTCACTAAATTTTTAATTGATCACGATTTTGTGATAGGGAAAGTCGATAAGATCTTGATCAAATTTAACAAGGGAGATCATATCATGCTACTTCAAATATATATTGATTATATAATATTTGGTTTTACTAACTCCAAACTTTATGAGAAATTCTCTAAGCTTATGCAAGAAAAATTTAAGATGAGCATGATGGGCGAGTTAACATTTTTCCTTAGATTGCAAGTCAAACAGCTTGAAATATACATCTTTATGAATCAATCGAAGTATACAAAAGATCTCATCAAGAAGTTTGGAATGAACAAATGCTCTGTTGCATCCACCCTCATGAGTGCATCAATCAAGTTAGATAAATATGAAGGAGAAACTCTAGTCGAGGTAACAATATATCACGGTCTCATAGGATCACTATTATATCAAACTGCTAGTTGACCAGATATTATGTTTGCATATGGTCTTTGTGCTAGATTCCAAGCTGCTCCCAACCAAGCACATTACACTGCAGCTAAGACTATTCTTAAATATCTTAAAGGAACTATCAATGTGGGTCTTTGGTATCCCAAATGCTCAAGTTTTAACCTCATTAGATATTCTGATGCAAATTATACAAGTTGTAAGATTGACATAAGAGCACCAGATCATGTCAATTCTTTGGAAATAGACTGATCTCCTAGTTCAGCAATAACTATACATCCATAGGCACTTCAACCACTGAAGTATAATATCTCGCAGCCAAAAGTTGTTGTGCACAAATCTTATGGATTCAACAATAGCTCGAAGATTACGAAATCCGGTCGAATGAAGCTCTTATCTTATGTGACAACACAGGTGCTATTTCCAGTACATACAATTTTGTCATGCATTCCAAAACAAAGAACATTGATATTAGACATTACTTCATAATGGATCATGACACGGAGAAGGAGATTCGACTGGAATACATCTCAACCGATCAACAGGCAGCAGGTATTCTTAACAAACCTCTACCGAACGCTAAATTTTCCCATTTTATAAATATTATTGGTTTGGTATTATCTTAATTCATATGTTAAAGGGGAATAATTCTTGACATTTTATTGAATTATAATGAATTACAAGTGTGTCATGTTTGATAAAACAATTGTCCAGTAGGTACATAAATTTTCAATCTAAACAATTGAATGAATTTTGAAAACTGTGAATTTATCCGACATCTGACACTTTTTATCTTCATTGCTATATTTAAATATTGATTTTAGAGAAAAATGGTTTATATTTATTTTAGTTGCCAACATTTGCTTACGCATTTATTTTAAAAACATTTAGACGCCATTTCATATGTTCTTCAGATTTCAAAATTCAAATTCAAAATGTATTCTGTTGTGGTTGTCCCACCAAATCATATATATAAATTCATCTGCACTCCATCAATTTACGCTCACAAAATTTCAAGAGATTTCTGCAATTACTTTCTAAAAACTCTTTGTGCTTTCACTTGTTTCTTCACAAACTTTCTTACCAGATTCAAAGAAGTCGATCCAAACGACGTGTCTTGCCATCTATTTTGAAGCCATCCTCTCCATGAAGAACGAGGCTATCTCTTCTGTTTTGGAGATGCTCGAAGCTTACGATCTGAGGAATTTTTCACATGCAGCTCCACTTTCAATCTCTCTGTTGTCAAGCAGTTCTTCGTCTCTACAAGGATGGAGCATGGGAGCATCATCTGCACCATCAGAAGATCAAACTACACCTTCTTCTGTCAGTTCTTTGGAGATGATCTTGAACTACCTACAACATTTTTGGCAAAAGTTTTAGATCTTCCCGGCTAAAAAGTTGATGTTCGGAGCGTTGGGTTCTCTCTGGCCAGTATGTCTATCTCTATTCCGACAAGGAAGAATGGCCTCAAGGTAGAATTTCGATTACTTGCGAATGTCGTGGCCAAAACCCTACTAGCCAAAGCAAGGGCATATGAAAAGATCACCCATAAGAAGTTCCAGTACATGGCAATGATCACATCAAAGATCCCTGCGAACTGGTCTGATATCTCGCTTGGGACTCTGTACATAATGAACAAGGGAAAGGGACAGTCTCAAGGATTAGCACTATAGATTTCTTATCTGCCTAACTTGTTGAAAGTGATGTTCGGTATCATTGAGTCGGTAAATCCAAAGAAGTGGCTCAATTCTATGACCGTCTCTGAATTTATGAAGAACTCCTTTACCGCCACTGCTGAATCATTGCCAGTAAAGAAAGGTGTTGAGCAAGAGGCTCAGAAAAAGAATAAGGCATCTGCTAGGGCACCAGTGAAAAGGAAGATAGTCTACTCAGAGACCGATGAAGAGGACGACCAAGATAACGTCCCTCTAAAACAAGTCTTCACTAGGCCCAAGGCTTCAAGCGCTACATCAAAACGGTCGAATACTGATGACCGAAATCGGTTGAAGGGAGACAAGCAACCCAAAATAAGAAGATCAAGTTGGTGTCTGAAGTGATTCAACCTCAAAAGTCCAGCACACTTGATCGGTGGCTGGCAATCAAATTTATGAAGGTGTTGTTGGTGTCTGAAGTGATTCAACCTCAAAAGTCCAGCACACTTGATCGGTGGCTGGCAATCAAAATTTTGAAGGTGTTGTTCATTCCCAAGCTTCTGCAGTTCCTCCAGTAGACCCTAAGGATAAGGGCAAGTGGAAGATGCCATCGCCATCCAATACTCCTAACTTCTGTTCAGACAGATGTTGCCCTGAAATTGTCTCAAGTATTGAAGGAGGTAGCAAATAAAATAAAGATGTTCAACAGATGGTTTGAACATTGCAACTCTGTATTGTTTAAGACCATCTTGGAGACGGATCTACTTGAGAAGCTGGCCACTGTGGAAGGCCAAATGTTGGATTGGTCCGAGACTGATGATATTGAAGTTGCTCTCAGCCAACATATTTTTATTGACTTCCAATTGAGGGAAATCCTTTTACGGCTGATAATCATCCTGCGGAAGACAAATTTTGATGCTACCAGCCGCACAACTCCCGATGATTGTCGTAATCTCACAGTTGGAGTTGGATGTTTTGGCCCTCAGCTCTAAGGTCCAGAATAAATGGAGGGAGTTTGAAACACCCCTGCAACAGCTCACCAAAACAATCAAAATCTACTCCAGCAAAGCCCTTGCCATGTTAAATGAAATGGGAGTAGAAGAAGAAGAGGCTGTGAAAGAAGAGAAAGCAAAAAAAAATATGAAACAATTGTCTTAGAAATCAACCGGTCATATACAGACGGTGGCCCTTCCACTATATTTGATGTTGAACAAGAACCGGTCCACTTGCATGGACGCTGATCAAGAAACTGGTCTCAAGAGTGCATATCCAATCTTCGCAAGATGTTATGAGAAATGTGTCTGAACTCAAATCAGTCATCAAAATTTGCATGAATGAGTTTAAGAGTTCAAAGAAGCATACCAACGATCTTGTAGTCACCTTTTCTGGAATGTTAACCCAAACCGAACAAAGACTTGGGGCTCGAATTGATAGTCTTCAGATTACCCTTGGCACCCAACTACAAGATATGCTGGATCATTTTCAGAAAGGTGGTGCCAAAAAAGGGAAAGAAGAATAGCGAAGGAAAGAAGAGGCCAGACGATGACAAGATGAATTTAAGAGAAAAGCAGCTAAAGAGGAAAAGATAAAGAGAGATCAACATAAGAGAGGTGGTGGAAGTTCCTAGTTTAGGAGGTAGTATAGGTGTTATGTGTATTTAGATTTACTGATTTAACTTTTACTAGTAATAGAAGTCATTATCTCAATGAAATTAATTCTTCTTGTAGTTTATGTTTCTGGGGCTTAGGTTTTGTCATCACCAAAAAGGACAAAATTGTTAGATCCCTTACTTTTGTTGACAACAAACAATAACTTATTGTATTGGATCAAGCTACCTTTGCAATGTATTACAGATACTAAACCGCCCATTGAAGATTCAGAATAATTCATTCAACCTGTCTCAAGATGCAAAACTATCCAACCGTTTTATCATCAGTAGCGTATTTGATCTACTCAACTGCTCATGCTTACAAGTCTGTGATATAAGAGCTACTCAACTATTCACCTTATCAAAGTACATTTATAATGGTTAAGTAAAGTCATCTACAGACACAAGCCACATGTTTTACAAGTATCTCACATGCATTATCAGAAAAGTTGGTAGACTGATCATACACGACAAACATGATGTCAAAATATCATATTGTTTTACTAAAAATTCTATATGCAGAACTAGTTACTTTTTGTTGTCAGTGGTCGTTTCCTCTCACATTAGGTAAATGTCAAATTGCTCATTAATCAAAATTCACGATAAATCAAGAAAGGACGACGACAGCAGTACTATTGCATCAATGTCCATTTATTGAGCTATAATCGAACGTTGAATCAGAAGATGCAAGAAGAACCATAAATAGAAAATGTCAAGAAGATTTTCAAAAAAATGCAACTTTAACAACTACAAGATTTTACACACTTGAAGCTTTCTTTGAAAAGATTTCTGAACACTCATCACTCTGATATCAATTGCTGTTCATCAGCTCTCGCATCAAAGATCATTTATCAGATCATCGAGGATCATCAAGGTCTTCTATCAAACTACTCGACCGTTTCTATTTAGAACGTTTGAAGAGTTGTCCGACAGTTTTAATTTAATGATTAACTTCTTTACTTTATTTTTGTTTTATTAGTTGTTAGATTGTGTGTCTCAACCGTTTGAGTTAACTAGGAATTTTTGACTTAAGAAAAAGATGAGTCCTTAGGTTGAATCGGGTTATTACAAAGAATTGTAAAACCAAAAATCTTCTATTGAAATCCTTCATAAGTGGTAGACTGTGTGACGTAAGAGCTTGAGTCGCCGAACATCAATGAAATTCATGTGTCATTTCCTTCATTGCATTTTCTTTTCTTGTTTATTTGCTATATTTGAGTATATAATATTCATAAGAATTATCGGACTGTTTTCCGCATATTTGTGGTCTGAGCTTTTTTAAAAGTTGAGAAAATTAGTTCTTTTATAGCTAACCCTATTAAGACCGGTCGCATTATTTGACAGTGTTTTGTTGGAATCTATAAGTTTCAGAGTTTGACAAACTGATCAATAACCGAACTGAAGACCTGAACTGAACAAGTAACTGAACTGAAATAATGTAACTGATGTCAGAACTGAAGACTAGAACTGATAATATACGCAGAACTGTATAGCTAAACTGATTCGATCAAAACTGAACTAGAACGTTCAAACTGAAAGGACGTCAGTTAGAACTGATGTAGACCATCTGAACTGATCAGTCGACCAGTTTGACTCCTGATGAATTAAGCCATGTCATCAGTTGAAATTTGAATCTCAGAAGACAAACTGACAGTCCATACCAAAGCAAAAATGATGAAGAAAGACAATTCAACAGATATTAATCATTAAATGCATTCAATGTGACCGTTAGAATCAAAAACTATATATAGCTGATGAGTTCAGTTGTGAAAAGGGTGAACGATTACGAACAACAATAACAACGAGAACAATCAGTCAGTTGTTATTCACTTTCGATTCTATTCAGTTTGCAAATCGCATATTATAACTCAGACTTCATTGATATATTTGTACATTCAGGCTACCCTTTCGAGCTATTCAATTATCAACTGATAAGTGAAAAGAAAGGCTAAGAGTTTCAGTTTGACATTGTTTAAGTCCAACTTAAGTGTATTATTACATTCTATTTTAATTAATCGAAGTCTTTTAGTGAATTCCTATCCTTGAGATAAAAATGGTGACATAGGAGCATTTGAATTCTCTGAACATCCATAAAAATCTTCGTGTTCATCATTTTACTCATTCAATTATCACAAGATCAGAGCCATAGTATTGAATCTATCTTTCAATTTATTTTCGCACTATTATTCTTAGTTAACTGATCGATATAGATATACACAATTTCGGGATCAGTTACTCAAATAAATGATTCAATTTTTAAAAAGATTTCAAAAAGCCGAAGTATTTATTCAATCTTCCATTCTAAACACTTCACCCATATTAACTGATCCCAACATGTTTTTAGAAAAAAAATTTAAATTATTTATTGACTTTTCTCCAAACACATCATCAATCCTAACAACTACCTTAAATTATATATAGGATAAGTCAACTTTAACAGCATGAATTATTTTTTAGTTTGGCACATAATCGTGGCACTTGAGCAATTAGCATTTGATGAAGACTCCGCCATGGTAATGGATAAATAATACGCAAAAATAAGATTCGTATCCTCTTGGGGCATATTATTCTGATTTTTATATTTTAGGAGTACAATCATATATTGATTCAAATCTTCTATTAATTTTAATTTTATTTATTAAGATGACGTGATTAATCAATCATATGATGGAGACGAGACTATTTATCGTACATGTATAGCAAACAGTTCCATCTCATGTGATTGAACATGTATAATTATTTTGAACCACAAAAGTGATGATATAATAGAATTAACCCCATTCTGCATTATATATGTGAGACGGATCGATCCGATTTATACATACGGTAAAAAATAAAGATTTTGATGTATAAAGTAATATTTTTCTACACAAATCAATAGATATTACAAAATATTTATTTATAACACATTTAATTGAAAATTAATGATTTTATATAAAAAGTAATATTTTTCCACTCAAATCAGTATGTATTACCAAATATTTATTTATAACACAATTAATAAAAAAATGATACTTTTAAGGTAAAAAATAATAATTTTGATATAAAAAGTAATCTTTTTCAGAGTCAAATATTTTTCACCCAAATCAGTATATATTGTATCATATTTCTTGAGAACATAACTATAAAAAATTATATTTATGTAATGAAAAAATAATTTGAACATAAAAAATAATATTTTAATGAGTCGAGTTAGCTCAAAAACCCGTCGAACAAATTTGATTCTTGGAACGGTCTCACGGAAGTTTTGTGCACTAATGACAAGAAGTAAACACAACCATAACGTAGAATAATTTAAGTGTCATTTTTTTTTTTGTTGGTGAGATGTTACAATGTTTGATATTACATCAATTGGAAGTCTAATTATCATTATCGGTCCAAACATGTGAGATTTATGATAGAATTCATACTTCCGTCACAAGTATATAGATTTCTTTTCTTGTTTCATTTGTCTCAAATATATGGTATAATTTCTACATTTGATTGCATTTTTATCGGTTTTACCAATATGATATTTCTAACTAATTTTTAGAAAACATGCAACTATTTTTCAAATAAATTAAATAAAGATAAATTTGAAAGTTTGTATGTAAATTTGTTTTTTTAATGATTTTTAAAATTTGTGTCAAAAACAAATAAACTTAGTATTTGAGACCGATAAAATAACGACTCAGGTTTCAAGTTATGTTGAAAGTAATCTAGCGTGCCCTCGTCAAATCAGTTTAACTGGTTCGGTTCTGATTTTGAATGTAAAAATCAGTTAAACCGATTTCACTAATATTATATATATAATTATTATTGGACTGAGTTTTTTGCAATTTTATTTATTTTTTATATTGGACTTTAAACATATATAAAAAAAGTATTGAGTTTTAAACAAAAGTCCAATTTTTTTATTATAAGTTATAAATTGTTATAATTATTTCACAACTTATTATTTTATTTTATTGAGTGCTTGAATGCAATAAAATTAGATGAGGAATGAAAAAGTATATTTTTTAAAAAATATATAGATTATTATGATTACCGGCCGAAATAATCGATATTTTATCGATTTGTTATAATCTATTTTAATCAGTCGGTTCGATTGGTCGGGAAAAAATTGTTTGTTCAGTTTTGATGTTTTCGTTTGGGTTGGTTCGAATCCATTACACAACCCTATATTTAATCAACTGATTTGACCAGGTCAATGCGAAATCGGAATTAGCGGCGACAATGTGCCGCAAATAATAATTAAAATAATAATAATATTTAAATAGATAAATAATACAAAAATAAAAATAAAAATAAAAAATAAAAAGGTCACTTCAGCGGGCCGAGAAACGTGCACGCTCTTGCGGTTTAGTGTGAGGAAAAATGAGCGTCTCATTCCTATCACCTATGTATCGTTTAAACTAGTTATTCTGCACATACGATATATGATATTTTTTATTATTGTCGTTGGACTAAAGTCAAATTTGACAGATTATGGAGGGACTAAATTGATATTTGAATTGTTGAAATAAAAAAAATAAATAAAAGTGTGTGTTGAAATTTTAAAAAAAACAAAAGTGTAATATTAATATCATATAAGGGTAAAATTGAAAGAAAAATTTGGTGTCTTTTTATGTGGTTACTATCATGTCCTCAACTTTAATAAAATAGAATAGATAAAAAAATGGTCGAATTTAATTATTAAATAAATATATTATAATTTTTTAAAAAAAATCATTATGACCTTTCCATTACGTGATGTGCTGTCCAACCCGTAAAAATTTAAATCTTTTCTACAACCAAATTGAATATGATTTTTAATTTCCAATTAAAATATACTTTTTAAAAATTTATTGAGTTGAAATCCAATTGAATTAAAATTTTACGATTGAGGAAAACAATAACTTCTTTATTAAATGCTTAATTCGTAACAGAATGAAAGGAGGTGGGAAAAAAATTCAATTTAATCCCTAATATTTTACAAAATTTCAATTTATTTTTTTCTTTGGACGTTTCTAAATTATTCTTTTATATTCTAAAATATTTTCCCAATTTAGTCCTCCAAACATAAACATTTTAAAAAAAATTACCATAATAATGCTTATTTGATTATTATTATAAAATTCCTAGAAAATACCATGAAGCTGGAATAAGAGCTTATGTTTTTTTATTCAGACATATAAAACTATTATTATTATTAACTTGATGAGTAGGAGATATTTTTCAAATTATAGATTCGAATATACGTTTGAGATTTATTATTTGCGGGTTTGATTCCAATATTTTTGAATATTTAACACAATGAAATCTAACAAATGTTAGAAATTGAGAGCCAACTGGGAACATATTAGATTACTAAAATAAAATATGATTCAAAATACTAGATTCTTAGAAATAGTTCTTGATTCATCTAAACTCTTGGGATATTTTAGAGGAATCCAAAAGACGATATATAATCATGACTATCAACTATATTATGTATAACAACAAATTGAAGATGTCCTTATGAAACAAGAAGAAATTATTGAAGCCTTGAAGAAATTCAAACAAGGATCCTAAGACCGGAAATCAACTCAATTATAGCTATGAGATTGTGAGAGGAAGGTTACCATTCTCTTTTGGTAACGAGCCCTTATTACATTAAAGAGAGAATGCCAAAATGAAGCAAAATCTTTAACAAACGACGAGAAAATAATTTATCTTATCAAAGGTTCTCAGAAAAGAAAATAATAAGATGACAACCATATAAATGATTGGTCTCGATGATCTTCAAGACCTTGCAGACTCTTTTGCAAAGTTCAAGGTCGTATATCTGAAAATGGACACAACTAAGGGTGACCAATCCTTAGTTAATAGTATACCTTCTCAAGAACCACCGAGGAAAATGTGGGATCCTATGATACCAACATGGAAGGACCCCAAAGCGTATTTCAGGTTGGTATAGAAGAACACCAGGCGGGAACAAGGTCAAGAAGAAATCAAACTTCTTTGTATCAAACACTCTATGTGAAGATTGTTTTAGAACTAATACATCCTTATGAGGTTATGATTAACCTTGATGTACAGAAATAAAAAAACAGATAAGATCTCATAGGTGATTTGACATTGACTATACGAATTACAACAAGAACACTTGATCTTACTAAAGAATGAATCATTAAATTTTTAGAAACGAGTATTATGACATCGGTTAAAATAGCATGATACATGATTTCGGCAGAGACCAAAGATTCAGTCCTAGTCAGTAAATATCTTAACGAGATATCTGGACGAATGACTACCCTATTTAGCAATTTATAGGGGTAGATTATTTCAATAGACCATATACAAATAAGAAAAAAAGTTCAAACTGCGTACAATCTTGAATTACATTACATGTGTTTAGCGGAAGAGGATAAATATATTATATTATTTACTAAATATAGATGAAATTCAGGACTCGAAGAAAGCACATCAATGTAATTTTTCTTTGTCAAAATGTCAAGCTCTTGGAGAAAAATGCTAATATGGGAATACATCCATGAAATTCCAGATGCTCTGCCTAGAAGAGTTTCATTTTTTAAAATGAAAATTGACAGAATAGTGTCATTTGACAACGTTGCAAAAAAAAAACTACAAAAGATTAAGGGGTGTTAACAAACATACTCTTTTAGGTAGTAGATAAAATGTTCTTCCAATAATTATTAGAAATACACCACAAAGGCAGAAAATGAAGAGCTTAGATCTCATCCTTATACCTGAAGTGAAAAAATGGAAGAAGTTCTTGGAAAACAAGAACAATATAATCTAGAAAAAACCCATATCTTAAAATTCTTGATAAATAAGTCGACCATCACTCAGTTGTCGTCCCAGACATTAAACTCATCTCGAAGCATGGGACAAACACCAACAAGAAAAAATTTTAAAAGATCTCACATCAGAACTAATGAAAGTTTTAAATATTTTAACTATTGTACATGTGGAGCAAGATGTCACATTTCAATTATCTGTCCAGAAAATGATACAAAGTGAATAAGGCTGTTTGAATCAACTCTGAATATTGAAGAAGCAATTTATTATCAAGATCTGATTCAAAAATACTAGTTTGAGGATATTCCGTCAAACAAAAGTGTACATGTAGAAGAACAATTCTTGAGTCAAGAAGAGTCGGATGGAGAAAAATAATCTGAATCTGACTGAAGAAGAAGTGATTCAACACGAAACGCGAAGATTTGTTTGGATTCTTGGCCAGAAAAATATATCTCATAACATGGTCCAAAATATTTTAATAGAAAATCATAGTCAACATAGAAATCAATTATTCTCTAAATGACAGGTAGAGAAGTTCTTAGGAAATCTGGGCCTAAGAAATATAAAATATCGTCTAATCATAATTGATGACGACCAAGTGAATCAGGCGATTTGGGTGGGCAATAACAAGTTACGGGTGAATAAAAACACCTGTCCATGAAACCCAACTAACAAAAAAAAGATTTTCAATGATAGGAACACTTAAATGTTCATGGAGAGAAGTCAAAATAGTATTTGATATTACAAGAAATAGAAATCAATTCTCTTGTAATACTATATACTATTTGGTTCAGCCCAAGTTAGGAATCTACCAAGAAATTATAAACATCGGAGAATTGGATATTCATATTAAAGGAATTCAAGGATAAGTAACCAAACAATTGTTCTTAGATTAGAGTTTCCTAAGAAACACAAACCTTGAAATGACTCAAGAACATAATGGAATTCATGGCAGAAGATCAGATGTAGAAAATTCAATGACCACAAGTTCATTCTCGATATACATCCTCGTGGAGATGTTATACGAACAATATAAAGCAGAGTAATTTACTACATATATTGATTCAGGATCTAATCTTAATCTTATGTAAAATGATTAAAAAAGAAGAAATCTTAATTGGAGGTGTACGACAAATACCTTAGTACAAGCTGAAAACACCACTGGTTTACTTTCATGATAGATAATTGGACTTCTTATTAGTAAACAATTTTCTACAAACGTTTAAATCTTATACAAAAGAAAATGAAACTAGATATTAGTTCACAACACCATATGATCACAAGGTTATAGTCCAGAGACTAAGAGAGACATTTTACATAAAATTGTCAATCTAATTTCGTAGCAAGTGTGATGATGAAGGAAAACTTCAACACCAAAAAATGAATGATTCGAAAAGGTTTGGAGAAACAATGCTCCAAATGAGAACAGAACAAGACCTTCAACCAGAAGAAGTGGAATTCCTCAAGATAATTTTTAATCATAAAAATGTAGAGCTTGAATAAAAAGTGTCATTAGAAGATATCAAGAGAGTGATCAAAGAAAACTACAATAAATATCCCTTGTCATGGTTTGTGGGGTGGGGGGGGGGGGATCAAATCCAATCTAGCCTTAACATTAAGGAATTCAAGAAATATGTGTTCGTCATATACAAGTCTATCCCGATAAACATATTTGATCAAAAAGATATGCAGATTATTATCAAATTTGGATCTTAGTTTAATCAAAGTAGGAATATCATCATACAGTAGCCCGATTTTCTGGTAAGAAATCGTGGTGAAATCAAAATAAACAAATTTGGATTAGTAATTAATCATAAAAAAATTGATAAAATTCCAGAGTTTGATGAGTACTTTATACGTAATAGATAATTTAATTTGTTGTATACACAACGATAAATATCTAAATTTCATTGTAAGTCTGGATTCTATCAGATTCGAATGAAAGAAGAAAGAAAAAAAGCCATAACTTTCTTCACAACACAAGGTCATTATATTTGGAAAATATTACCAATGGACGCACCTAATATATTTCAAAGAAATATGAATAATCTATTTAAAGTCTATCTTGATTTTATGTTCGTCTATAATGAAATTTTAATAGCATCTAAAAATATGGATGACCATGTTAAGCATTTAGAAATTTTCTCTAAAGTTTGTGAACATGAAGGATTGGTCCTATTTGAAAAGAAGGTAGTCATCGCTTTAAAGAAAATTGAATTCCTTGGATTTGTAATAAATGAGTCAGGAATAGTTTCGCAAGAAAACGTTTTGGAAAATTGGTAGGAGATTCAAGTACCCCTAGCACATGTGCTAGGTCGAGATCATTTTTAGATGAGTCCGATCAAACAAAAATTTAGGCTCCAGATCCTTATCTCGGGCCATCAAGTCAACCCTTCACCGCGATTATTTTAGAGAGAGAGAGAGATCTTAACACTCAAATAGACAAGGGAAAATATAATTTGATATTAACGAGTTTATAGTTTCTTCATTCAAGTATATTCACGGAACCGAGAGATTAAAAACTAGAGCAAGAATTAACCCAGCTATAGGTCGTTGACATAGCTGGAAAATATCTAAGGATGTGGATGAAACCCAATGCCCATCATAAGGAGGTCAAGTCATGAAATGAATTTGTGGCTTTTGTCTCGGTCTATACAACAACTGTAACGTTCCGTACTTTTCACTACTTGTAAATTGCGGAAAAATTAAAAATTTTCTTAAACAAGTCGTGAACCTTCAAAATTCGATAAAATAAACTGTAAATCTCAAAAGTGGTTGCAACAAAAGAGCTAAAAATAAAGTTTGCCAAAAGTGTCTGATTAAAATCTCGTAACCAGTAAAATAAATCAGAGTATTTTGATCATTTCATAAAACTTAAAACATGATGGTCCTCGGGTTTAGCCTCCCGCTCAGTCCAAGCCAGCTCCTTGATCCCCACCCCTATTCTCCTCAAAATCATCCTCACCTGTATCGATAAAGTCTAGTGAGTCTAAAGACTCAACACGTATAAACTAGAAGTAACGAGTAGTACGTAATAAAACCACATGAAACTTTAAAATAGAGCGTACATACGTGAAACTTGGACTTGCAATTAAACTTGAACATACATACATAACATAGACGTGACATAACGTGAAAACTTTTCATAAACATGCTTGCATACTTGTACATACATAACTTCATCATTTTGCGTAGATGCATGTTTCAAAGCAAGTGACCCATACATAAATACGCCTGATCAGACTAAACCATAGTACTGGGCTGACATGGAAAAATCCACTGCCACATACGTGAGATCCCCGTTCATACTTTAACGGGCGGATTTGTCCCTGTTCATGATTTAACGCTTTCCAATCCTGATCTAAACTCGTTCATGCTTTAACGGGGTGGGTTGGTCCCTGGTCATGCTTTACCGCTTTCCAACCCCATACATAATTTGGTCACAAGACATTTAGCATACCTCAAAACTTGAAAATATTTTTTTTGCACGTCGAACATAGTTACTTGGCGTTGAGGAATTCGTTGGATCTCGCTTGGGGCCATTGCTGCACATACTAACAAGATTTCAAGCACTTAATTTCCATACTTAGACATAACAATCGTTCTCACCACCCAAAATGACAATTTTCTTATGACGTTCTAAATCGCTCGGGACTTGACCTCTTCTAATCATTGTACTAAACCATGACGTCAACTTCCGAAACAAATCCTAAAATGATGTATGAACATTTCCCAAAACATAGAAGACATGAGCCTAAAATAGTGGTTTAAAAGTCATGCTATAGCGCCTAGGCGCTAAACTGAAACGCCCCAATTTCGACGACTGTCCTCACTGTACCAAGATGAGTATTTCCAGCGTGCTTATGTCATCACTCACACGCGCCCTAGGAAACTTCCCAGGAGATCACCTATCCTATAATTGCCCCAAGTCAAGCACGCTTAACTTTGGAGTTCTTATGTGATGAGCTACCGAAAAGAAGATGCACCTTCGTGGTATGAGTAATACATATCAAATCTTTTAAACCCTCTTCAACTGTACAGTCCATTACATTGAACAGTCTCGGAATCCCTCTCCTTCCGGTGTAAGATCGGTTCATTCATGTTCCCTCCGCCTAGAAGCCTGCCAGGAGCCGCTCATTGTCCGTGCAACCTCATGGCACCGGCGATCACCCCCCGCTCACTTCGGCCCCGGGCCTCACAACAACACCCAGTTCCCCCGAGATATCCACACTACAAAAATGGAACTAGAAAGTTGGTAATAAACATGATCAAATAACAATTATTTTTTGAGAGAAAATATTCTAGATCTGTACTTCTTTAGTGAAACAACTAAACCACTTGGAAAAGCCTCACATCATTTCATCAAGCTCATAAGACCATATATGAATGTCTAGAAATTTATCAAGGATCCTCAAGTAAATGAAACATCATTTGTTGCTTCACTTACTGAAGATGACATCTCCACTAGAAGAGTATGAGAATTATGGGATTTTCTTGTGGAGATGGACAAAGCTAACTTTTCATTTAAGTTTTATCAAAATTCAGTTAACAAATCATTATGTTTAATACAATGACATGAAAAACTACATGATTTGCACAAGATTTATTTTAAAAGAAAAGAAATCTTATGTGAAATGGCAAGCTGTCAGATAGCAAAGAGACTCACTGGAATTTTTAAATATGGCTCACATTGGAATATGTCAAAAAAAATTTTCCAGAATGTCAAAGACAGAGAGAGCTAGAATTCAATAAGCGTTTTTGGTCAAGATTTGACCAAAAGCATATTGCAGAGACAAGTCCAAGTGATGAAGAAACTTGCGAAACACATTTTCCTTAAGAACCACTAAAAAGTAAAAGATTCTCCAACAAATTTAAAGAAATAATATGATTCAACCACTCCATCAGTGGAAGATAAGACCATGCAACCACTACTAGGAGTGGCAGACAAAAGAAAAAGGGACAAGTTCACAAGTAGCTGCCAACAATAACTCATAAAAACTGGCAAACAATAATGTAAAGTTGTCTACAAAGTTTGAAATATTCTTTACTTTTGTCGGGGATTATTTTGCTTTTGTATGACCCTCGGGGAAAACACGATTTGTGTGGACCTTCACCACTTGGACTTGTCTCCGCATTATGTTTTCAGTCAGATCTAGGCCGAAACCTTTCCAGAATTCTAGCTCTTTCTGGTTTGGACATTCTACCCAGATTCCTTCTGACCATCTTCCCACATGAGCCATATTGTAGAATTTCTGACGAGTTTCTTTACTCCTCGACAGCTTGTTATTACACATGATTTCTTTTCAAATATTTTTTTTGCAAAGCTTGTAGTTTTTCTAGTCGTGGTATTTAACAGAAAATATCCATTTACATAATTTTGATAAAACTTAAATAGAAACTTGACTTTGTCCATCTCTGTTAGACATACCAATAATCTCCAGGCTTGTCTAGTGGAGATGTCGTCTTCAATGAGTGATGAAAACTAGAGGTGTTTCATTCTCCGAGGATCCCTGATGAAATTCTTAATGTTCATGTATGGTCTTCTCAACTTAATGATGTGAAAGATTTCAGAATATAATAATGGTCATTTCACAATTTCTTAATGTTCATATATCGTCTTCTCAAGAGGAGATATCCTTGATGAACTTCTTAATGTTCATGTATGGTCTTCTCAACAAATAATTATCATTTTTCAAAAGCTCTTTTTACTTTCATCTTACGGCTTCTGCATCTGAGATCCATAGCAATACCTGTATGGTTGTTTTCCTTCTAGTATGAGCTTTGTAAGAACCGTTGGCCCTCATTGATAACTGGAATCTGTATATAATATCAGATCATCTTCATTTTAAGGAATAATCATTTTGGCTTAATCATTTTGTGTATTATTATGTCAATAGGAATCTTGCATCCTTATTATTAATGAACTTAACACTTTCATTTTTTTTCTAGATTTTTTATGAACATTTCAACAAAGTTAACAACTCCTAAAAAACTTTAAATTTGTTTTTTGTCTTTGAGATTTTTTTAAAAAAAAAATTATGCACCTTTTGCACAATGAGTTCTCGCATAATTATTCTCGAATCATCAATTTCTATTCTACGAAATTCAATTTTCCTTGTTGCGTTGACCGCCTTCTTTTCTGAAGACTAGTTCTTCTTTTTTACACAACTTAGAGTAACTATTAATTGTTTAATATGTTCATCTATATTTTTAGATGTTATTAAAACATTATCAATATAAACAAACATAGATTTAAAATAATTTTTGAATAGATTATTCATCTTTTTTTGAAATATCTATGCTAAATTAGCCAATCACAGTAGTAATATGCAATATTTCTCAAATATAGAGACCTTGTGATGTGGAGAAAGCTGTGAATATTTTGATTTCGACATTCATCCGAATTTGATAGAATCCAGAGTTATAATCAAATTTACATAACATTTTGGCATTGCATATATATACAACTGATTAAATGTTCTCTACTAGGTATAAAGTACACATCAAACTCACGAATTTTATTAATTCCTGATAATTAATTACTAATCTATGTTCGTTCTTTTTTATTTTACCATGATTTCTTAGCAAGAAACATGGACGGCTATATGCTGATATTACTGCTTTTATTAACCAAGATTTAAATGTTACTTGATAATAATTTGCATATCCTTTTGATCTATTGTGTTCAAACTCATATTTCTTCCTTAAATTTAAGACTGACATGGATTTGGTTTATGTCTTACCAAGGGGACCTGCATTGTAGTTTTCTTTGATCATTTTCTTGACATCTTCTAGGGATACTTTTGATTTGAACACTACATCCTTCTGGTGTAGAGCTGTTTTGTGGAATTCTATTTCTTCTGGTTGGAGGTTTTGATTTGTTCTTAATTGAAGCATTGTTTCTCCAAACCGTCTAGAATTTTTCATTTTTGGGTTCAGAAGTTTTCCTTCATCATCATGCTTGCTGCGAAATTGGATTGACATTTTTCTATAAAATGTCTCTCTTAGTCTCTGGACTATGATTTTGTGATTACGTGATATTGTGAACACTAATCTTCTAGTCTCTTTTTTTTTTTATAGGATTTAAACATTTGCATGAAATTATTTCCTAACAGAATGTCGGCTCTTGTTCATGAAAATAACTCAGTGGCCTTTTCTCCGTGTACTAAGGTGTTTGTCCAGCACATCCGATTAATATTTATGTCATCTTAATCCCTTTATGTAAGATTAAGATTCGCTTGGAGAAATCTTGTCCAGAAATTTGAGGTAATTCTTCTTCCAATTCTTCTGGAAAAACTCATCTTTTTTCTATACAGATTCTATCTCCGAAATCAATATAACTAGTAAAATATTATGTCTTATATTGTTCAAATAACAATCGAGAATGGACTCGTGGTTATTGAATTTTCCACATTCTATCATCTGCCTTGAATTCAGTTCTATTCTCTAGACGTCAAGGTTTGTTTCTTAAAAAAACTATCCCAAGAACCAATCGAACTGGTTCTTTTCCTGAGATTCTTTTGATATGAACTTCCAATTCACTAATATTGATCATTATTTGGTAAGAATATATCATAGATTGTTTCAAATTGTAAATACTATTACAAGAAAATTGATTGAATTGTCTTGTAATATCAAATATTAATTCAACTTATCTCCACAATTCTGGACATCTAAGATTTCCTATTATCGAAAAGATGGCATCTTGTACAGGTGTTTTTCCCCACTGTTGAAAAATTATTATTCCCAAGAATTTTGGTGTATGACAAAAACTAACAAGCTCGAAATCAGTTGCGGTTCGTTTATAAGATATGCATCAGTTCGACCGCTTCAAAGCCCAAAGGAGTTTCAACCGCTTACTTCAAGACCAATAGCAGATTCAACTTGAAACTTAATGTATCTCAGAACCGGATCATTAAAGAGAACTATTTATTGCTCAAAGACATTCTCTGACCGGCCTAATACATTCAAAGTATTACACCGCCTTAAATTCAACGCATACTTACATCAGTTCCAAGATTAATCTACATTCAATTATTTTTTCTAGAAAGAGGAAGACCAAGCATAGACTTAAAGCTCTGTTGCCCAAAACAGTTTCCTTAAAAGGAACTCCTCAAGAAAAGCGACTCAGAACGATGTTGTACAAAAGGAACATTAAATGCATTTATCAAAGATCATTTAATGCTCAACATATCGACAGCAACACGTCTGTACAGATAATCAGGTTAACATTGTTATGTCCTTTCCGACCGTTAAGGAAATCGTGTATATTAACGAAAGAATATGCTGGCAGAAACTCTCTCGATTCTCAGCTGCAATATTACAACTTTCTTGCATATTCAAAAAGATCTTAGAGCGCTCTTAAAAGTTCATATACTCCATCGCTCAATCAGCACGCACAGAAAAAGAAATTTATCTGATCATCTAAGGATCATTTACGTGCTACTATTCAAAACTATTTATTCATATCATTAACCCTTTGGTTATTTGATTCAACTTTGATATATGGTGAACTAAGTGTTCTTAAATATCCAGAAGTGTAAAGTGATCACTAAGAGTTCCAAAACAGGCAGTGTGATAAGTCCTGATTGGAGCGGGCTGTTGCAAGAAGTTTGTAAAGCCAAAGTCTTTTAGTGGAATCCTTCATAAAGAGGAACAAGGGGTGACGTAGGAGTATTCATTCTCCGAACATCCATAACAAACCTGTGTCACTTTACTTTCCGCAATCATTTATCTGTCTAGTCTCTATTCATTGTTTTAGTCTGATATTGTGTTTTAAGTTGCATTGAAGATTGTGAACCATTTTCCGCACTTAATAGTGGTTCACATTCTCAACCGTATGAGAAGACGTTTTCAACTGCCTAAAAATGGTTGAAATCACACTCGTACACGAGAAAATTTGAAAGAGTTCATTCACCCCCCCTCTAAACTCTTTCCCGATCCTAACAAGTGATATCAGAGCGGGGTTTTCTCAAACACTGATATATTTTGAATACATATGGCATCTTTCAATAAAATTCCTATGTTCTCTAAAGAAGATTAAGATGATTGGAAAATTCACATGCAGGCACACTTAGCAGCCCAAGATGACGACATGTGGTATGTCATCACTGACGGGCCAATGAGAATTCTGAAGGTGAATACAGCTGCAACAACAACTGAAGGTGCTCCTAGATGGTTGAAAAGCACAGATCTGAATGGACAGCTGAGGATAAAAAGAAGGCAAATTATGATAACGTTGCGAAAGATATCCTCTATAAGACTCTGGACAAAAATATGTTCGCTAAAATCAAGACCTGCACTACTGCGAAGGAAATATGGGAAAAACTTACTCAACTATGCAAAGGCAATGATCAGACTAAGGAAAACAAGTTGAAAGTGGCTATCCAGAAGTTTGACAACGCAAAGATGAAGCCAGGAGAAACTCCTGCAGAATTTGACGAACGGTTCAGCAGTATCATCATCGAACTCACCTCACTCGGAAAAGAATATTCCAATAGAGAAATTGCGTTGAAGGTTATGCGAGCTCTTCCCAGAGAATGGGATGTAAAGACTATAACAATGCGAGAATCAAAATATCTGAACAAACTGGAACTTCATGATCTCTTCGCCGACCTTAAAGCGTATGAGTTCGAGCTAGGAATATGAACTGAAGAGGATCCATCCACATTGCAACAAACAAAGGTACTACCAGCTACCATAGTGACTCTTCCGGTCAAAGAGTCCTCAAGTAAGAAATCGGCCGAGCAATTAAGTAATGAAGCCATGTCTTTATTCGTTAAAAAATTCAATAAATTCATGCGTGATAATCAATCTCAAATGAATAAACCTCACTTAAACAAGGACCATACTGATGATGGTCAAGCTTGCTTTAACTGTGGAAAGAGAGGACACTTTATTGCAGAATGCAACAGGCCAAGAAAAGATGAAAAGAAATCAGGTGATAGAAGACGAGTTAAAGACAACAAAAGATTCATCAAAAAGAAAAGTAAACGAGTCCTAGTTGCAGAAGAAGACAAAGGCAAATGGGCTGAATCAAAATCTGAAAAATCTATTTCCGAAGAATCTTCAAGTGAAAGCGAAGATGAGAAAGTAGAGTGTCTCATGGCCAAATAAGATCAAGAATCTACTGATGAAATGGTATTTGACTTTAACTCTGATGAATTCACTCGAGTAGATCTTGTCACCGCACTTCACGACATGGTAGATGAGTTTAAGAGGCTATCACAGCAGTTCAATGAAGCCAAAACAGAAAAACAAAACTTAAAAAACAAGTTAACTCTCTCTAGCTGTTCGCAACAAAAAGAGGTTAACGGTTTGAGAGTAAAGTTAAGTCTACTAACGGCTGAGAATGATGATCTGCGAAGATTGTTCCATGATACTTTGAAAGAAAACAAAAGGTTGATAAATACAGTCAACACTTGGAACAAGTCCTCTGTTTCTCTGAATAGGATGCAGGAAATGCAAAAGCCAGCCGGAGACAGAACCGGGCTAGGTTATAGCATTAATGAATGCAGCACCTCAGGAGCACAAACTCAACCGCTACTAGAAAAAGGCAATTTAAAACCAATTAAATTTATCAGATCTAGTACGGTATATGAACATGATAAACCTGAAGATCAAGGCACTCAGAATGTAAATCTTGAAAATAACAGAAGGCGATGTGGCTTAGGATACGTCGAAATTGAGAATGCTAAAACCAACAGATCATGGCTCAGATGCAGGCCTATTACAACCGCTCACAACGGTTCAAATTGGGCCAGCAGAAAGCCAGGGTCAACTGGAAATCATTCAAAAACTAGACCTAACCATTACCACAACAGCCGACCTGTTCAAAAGAGGTATCAATTGAGTGACAATGACAAACGGTTGAAACAGCATACTACACAAGCACTGCATACATCACTTGATTACGCACACAACAGCAACTACTTTAGGACACATCATGAAAAATCCTTCAGGATAATTCAAGTATGGATCCCTAAAGGACTGATAAACTCAGGACCCAAATAGAAAAGGGTACCAATTTCTATTTTCAATAATGTCAGGTGTCAAAGAAAAAGAACCTGGAAGAATCCATTTGGTTCTTGGATAGTGGATGCTCTAGACACATGATTAGAAACAAAGATCTCTTATCAGAAGTAGTTAACTGCAAAGGTCCAATAATCACCTTTGGCGACAATTCTAAAGGTAAAGCTGTGTGTAAGGGTAAGATTATCCACGGCAAAATTATCATTAGAGATGTACTTCTAGTAAAAAATCTTTGTTATAACCTGATAAGTATAAGCCAACTATGTGACAGTGGTTACATCATAGAATTTCAAAAACTCTTATGCACTGTGAGAACCACAGCTGGTAATATCATGATAACTTGAAATAGAAAGCAATATACATACAAAGTCAAATGGAATGATGATTGTCTTAGCGTACCTATTTGTTTTGTTGCTTTAAATGGAAATAAAAAATGGCTTTGGCATAAGTGTCTTAATCATCTCAATTTTAAATCCATTGCTACTATCAGTAAACTTAATCTTGTATCTAGATTGCCTAACATTGATTTTGCCAAAGATAGAGTTTGCAATGCATGTCAATTAGGAAAACAGGTCCGTTCAACATTCAAAAATAGAGGAAGAAACTCATCAACTAGATGCCTGGAACTCCTTCATATGGACTTGTTCGGACCAATATCGATCAAACCGCTGATCAACTAATCAAGCTGCTCAAAAGGCTTCAGAATGAGAAAAGCAAAGCAATTGACAGAATCAGGAGTGACAGAGGAACTGAATTTCTAAACCAATTCCTATCATCTTATTTTGAAGATCATGGCATAAAACATGAACTGTCAGCAGCAAGATCTCCACAACAGAATGGAGTAGCTGAAAGGAGAAACCGCACTTTGAAGGAGGCAGCTAGAACCATGCTAGCTGAATCTGGTATTTCACAAAGGTTCTGGGCTGAAGCTATAAACATAGCCTGTTATACTCAAAACCGGTCCATGATTAATAAAAATCATGAGAAGACTCCATATGAAATATGGACCGGTAAACATCCTGATGTTGGGTACTTTCGCATATTCGGTTGTAAGTGTTTCATTCATATTAATGGTAAAACACATCTTACTGCCTTTGATGTAAAAGCTGATAATGGTATATTTTTAGGCTATTCAGCAGTGAGCAAAGCATATAGAGCTTACAACCAAAGAACTCTCACTGTTGAAGAATCCATACATATTGTCTTTGATGAATCATCTATATGTCATGACAATAGCATTAGCAGCATACATGATTTGATAAATAATTTTGATGCTACTAACTTTGAAGCAAACAGTGAGGATGAGGTAGATCTAAGAAAAACAGGTGGAAGCATACCAAAAGAAATCCAACCGCTCAAGAACAAACTCAACAAGTGAATGAACCAGAAGACAACCAGCAACCGCAAAATGTACAAAATGAAGAAGGAGCTTTGGATCAAGAAGAAGAAATCATTCAACCAACCGAGCTAAATCCATATGGACCATGTCTTCAGTGGAAAAAGGATCATCCACTTGATCTGGTCATCGGTAACCCTACTGCTCCTCTTAGAACTAGAAATCAAATGATAAATGAATTTATGCATGCTGCATTCATCTCTCAGATAGAACCTAAGAAAATAGATGATGCACTACTTGACACAAATTGGATAGAAGCCATGCAAGAAGAACTGAATCAGTTTGAAAGAAATAAAGTTTGGCATCTAGTTCCTCAGCCCAATAACACTCATGTAATTGGAACTAGATGGGTTTTCAGAAACAAGATGGATGAAAATGGCTTGATTATAAGAAACAAGGCTAGACTAGTATCTCACGGCTATAGACAAGAAGAAGGCATAGATTTTGACGAATCTTTTCCCCTGTAGCCAGGCTAGAGGCCATTAGAATATTTTTAGCATTTGCAGCATTTAAAGATTTCAAAGTATATCAAATGGATGTTAAATCTGCTTTCTTGAATGGATTGTTTAATGAGGAAGTTCATGTAGAACAACCACCTGGCTTTGTTAATCACACTTTCCCTGAGTATGTTTACAAACTTGACAAAGCTCTATATGGACTAAAGCAGGCTCCAAGAGCATGGTATGACACATTAACCAAATTCTTGCTTGAGCATGAACGGTAGATAAAACATTGTTTACATTCTCAAAAAATGATCATTCATTGTTTGTACAAATATATGTGGACGATATTATTTTGGGATCAACTAACCCCAAGCTATGTAAGAGATTCTCTAAGATGATGCAGGAGCAATTTGAGATGAGCATGATGGGCGAATTAAATTACTTTTTAGGACTGCAAGTCAAGCAGTCCTAAAATGGGATATTTATCAATCAAGTCAAATATACTCGAGACATGCTAAAGAAATTCGGCATGGACAATTGCTCTCCAGCTTCCACCCCAATGAGCTCATCAATCAAGTTGGATAAAGACAAAGGGGGAATCTCTGTTAACACAAAAATATACAGAGGGTTAATTGGTTCTCTGATATATCTGACTGCCAGCCGACCAGACATTATGTTTGCGGTTTGTTTATGTGCACGGTTTCAAGCTAAACCAATGCAAGCTCACTTTATTGCAACTAAAAGTATTCTTAAATATCTTAAAAGAACTGCTAATGTGGGTCTTCGGTATCCCAAAGATTCAAGTCTTAATCTTGTAGGTTACTCAGATGCAGATTATGCGGGGTGCAAAGTCGATATAAAGAGTACAAGTGGTTCGTGTCAATTTTTAGGCAAGCGGTTGATATCATGGCTTAGTAAGAAGTCATCTAAGGAAGCAATCTTCCTCAGAGTCCTCTGCTCTTTTAAGAGCATGAGGAGGTAGACGCCATCATCAGAGAAGACGTACGATGCATCAGCGACATAAAGAAGTCACTGATATTTCTTCAAAAGTGCCATCTCCTCAGCAGTAACACCTACTCCTCCATNCACAAAACCATTTCCAGAGGCTAAGTTCTCTCATTTCCGTAATATGCTTGGCTTAATTGATATATCTTGATATGATTAATTCTTGCGGTTTTTTTAGTTTGTATTGCAGGAAATAAACAGAAATGTAAAGATAGAGAAAGTAATTCGAAATAGAAATATTTTATTGAACAAACAGTCGGCGTTGTACATCCCCAACTTCATCATCAACCGCCATCGACCAGCTGTGCAACCAAGCTGTCAGCTTACCGGTGGTGGTGCGTAAAAAGTCATCTAAGGAAGCAATCTTCCTCGGAGTCCTCTGCTCTTTTAAGAGCATGAGGAGGTAGACGCCATCATCAGAGAAGACGTACGATGAATCAGCGACATAAAGAAGTCACTGATATTTCTTCAAAAGTGCCATCTCCTCAGCAGTAACACCTACTCCTCCATCAATGGAGGACCGAAGCTCTTCGATCGTTGTCCAGACTGCCAACGTCTTTTCAAAAATGCTATCTTTAAGAACAGCCTTGCGGGAAGCTAACACCGATTCTATAAATTCTTTCACTATATCTGGCTCACTTGAACTGCCTGCATTTGCCATCTTGATATTTGTTGTTTGCAAAACTAACCCCTCTACTGATACTTATAGATGAAAGGGTCTCTCGCAAATTGACAGACACTAGAAGTCAAAGAGGCTTTCTATCTAAAGCCATCGACGGTTTATCATCATGGATTAGGATTTAATCCACATGTTTAGGGGAAAAAACGGTTCAGTCATTAATCAAATAGACTTCTCAACCGTTTCCATCTAACTACATTACTGATACGGTTCATTTTACTTGGGCAGAATACCGCCACGTCATTACTCAAACCTTTCAACTGCTTTTGACTGACGTGACAGCTGTTATTTTTGTAATTACGAAGTTACTTATTTTATCGCCGCCCAAGATTTTCAAAATTCTCACAAATTCTCTCCACTAACAGTCCTCCACGTGGACTAACTAGTGAGTAATTGAACCGCACATACATACTCTACATTTGCAATCGTGCTGAGCTTATTTTGTTTTTGCAACTCGATCGCACTCTCATCTAACTTGCAGGTGCTGAATTCAAACTCTCTCAATAAATCAAGACAATGGCTGCCTCTATCACTCAGAACACTGTCGCGGTTAACTTCGCAACCATCTTTGCCATGCCCAACAAATCAATGCAAGCAATGTTTTGAGATATAGAACACTCTGGGCTTCGCTCATTTCTGGGCTGCAACTATAAATATTCCGACACACTACTGAAGGAGTTCTTCAAGTCGGCACACATGAAGAACGGCAAAATTATATGTGCCGTCCAAAACAAAAAACTTCTGTTCACACAGAAGATGTTTGCTGAATTGTTCAGCCTACCCACTGAATGAGTGACTGATTTTTCCACACTGCCAAATGAAAATATCGATATCTGTTGCAGTACCTTCTCAGACACAGACTCTCCAATCTCTCATCCAACTTGTCAAAAGCGGGACTTAAAGATTGAATTCAGACTTCTGGTAGATATCGTTGCAAAAGGATTGCTCGCCAAAGCAGGAGCTTATGATAAAATCACCCTGGAAAAATTTCTTGTTATGGCTACTATCTCCTCCAAATTACGAGTAAACTGGTCTGACGTTCTTTTTAAGATATTGGTGGCCATGATTAACAAAGAAAATCAATCGCAAGGTTTTGCAGTTCAGATATGTTATATGCTGACTGATGCCGGGGTTCAACCGGTTGATATGATAGATGTTGGCAAAACTAAACTCTTCACCTGGGTGTCAGTTGAAAAGTTCATCAAAAAGAATCGGATGACAGATGAAATGTTGGTATCAATCAAGACGGAAGCCGGGGAAGAGTTTGTGAAACAAAAAAAATCAGCAAAAATCGGTTCGACCGCCAAGGCAACTAAAAGGAAGCTGGTTCTAAAGACCAGCTCTGATGAAGAATCCACAAATAACGTTCCAGTTGCTCAGGTCTTTAAGAAAAAGAAAACCGCACAACCAGCTAAGATCAAGCTAGTCAAGCATCTTTCGGCACCATTAGTTCCTGCCCCAATTCCTGCAATCGTAATCACTAAGCTGAAGGGAATTCAAATTGCAAAACCAGAAATTCAGTCATCTTATTCTGGAATTCCAATCATTATATCCTCAGATAAGGGCAAACAGGTCATGATTGAAAATCCACCGCAAAACAATGCAGTTCATATAGCCATAGTACTCGCAAGAGAGCGTGTAAATGAGGCTGTCCAGAAAAAGATCAAGTTGTTTGATAAATGGGTTCAATATCGGACGGCTGTAACTTTTGATTCGCTACTTGAATCCGGAAAAATAAAAGCAGCATCTAAGCTTGAACGGTCCATTTTGGAATGGGTAGAAACGGCTGATATTCAAACCGCCCTTCGTCGACGAGACTTTCTGGAACTTCAAATGAAGGAAAGCACTCTCCGAATCATTATTCAACTAAAAAGGCAAAATTTTGATCATGTAAGTCCTACTGCCATGGATGATTCTGCAGTAATATCTCAACTTGAGATGGACGCTTTGGGACTTGCTATGAGCGTTGCTCAAATGCGTCAGGATCTCAACCTTCCAGTCAATGCAGAACAGAGCAAGTTTGATTCTCTGATGGAAATTAATGAAGATCTGGATTCAGCACAGCTTCAAGCCATCCCTACCAAAGAGGATTCTTCATCTCTTTCTCCTGGTACAAGCACTTAACCTTCTTCACCAGTATTCTCTGTGCCAGCTCAATCAGGTGATGAAGAAACTAATATGCCTCATTCTGAAGAAATCACGCCTGAAGCATTTCCAAGTGCTGAAACACAGAGTCATCAGATTGCCACCGATATTCCATCCGAGTCTCCTACGATCTCTGCCATGGAAAAGTCTACTCAACTGCCTCCACTTCATCTTTCAGCAGATCAAACTGTCTCGGTTGATGGGGCAGAAAAGTTTTTATCTGATTTTGATAAAGCTGTGACTTTTCAAGATCAAACAGTCTCTCCACCGGTCTCTCCCACTAACAATGATCCAACAGCTCTTTCAGAACAGTTGTTGTCCTCTACAAAGGAAGTACAGGAAACCGAGCCGATCATGTCTTCACTGCTTGCCCACTCTCATCCATCTAGTCCTTCAGCAACAAAACCTGAGGAACAAATTGTAACTTGCACCAAAACCTCTGACTCCACGGATGATATTGATAAAATCATTGCGAGCTTTACCGCTGAACTCCATGAGCCCGATTACTCAAAATCTGCTGGTAAGCTCTCCTCCTCTCAATTGGTTACGTTCACAGACAAGTCTTTATCCGAAGAAAGACAACATGCAGAAGAAATAGCTCTAGAAGAGAGTCGTCAACAACAGATTTTGACTCAGTTGATCACCATGGATAATCCATTTTGTCTCTCACTCAAAAACAATTTGATCTCAAGGAAGATTTTCAATCACTCAAGACTGCTCTCCGAAATGATCTTTCCACCATGGAATCAAGTTTTTCTCTCAAGCAAGCAAAACATAATTCTGAACATCTTGAACTATGCCTTGGTCTATCAGGGCAAATAGCCCGTCTTCAAATAAATTTTGAACAACGCCTCGATGCTCAAGGTGCTCAACTTGCCAAAATCATGGAATTTCTTGTTTATGGTGATGTCAAAAAGGGGGAAAGAGAGCATCAAAAGGCAATACAAGAAGCAGAAATATCTGTTATGAAGAAATTACATAAATTAAAAGAAATGGGAGATGAGGTGAAAAGCAGTGGATCAAAGTAAAAGTCATACAGCTAGGTTTTGTCATCACCAAAAAGGGAGAAATTGTTGAAAAATTATTATTCCCAAGAATTTTGGTGTATGACAAAAACTAACCAGCTCGAAATCAGCTGCAGTTCGTTTATAAGATATGTTTCAGTTTGACCGCTTCAAAGCTCAAAGGAGTTTCAACCGCTTACTTCAAGACCGATAGCAGATTCAACTTCAAACTTATTGTATCTCAGAATCGGATCATTAAAGAGAACTATTTATTGCTCAAAAACATTCTCTGACCGGCCTAATACATTCAAAGTATTACATCGCCTTGAAGTCAACGCATACTTACATCAGTTCCAAGATTGATCTACATTCAATTATTTTTACTAGAAAGAGGAAGATCAAGCATAGACTTAAAGCTCTGTTGTCCAAAACAGTTTCCTTAAAAGGAACTCCTCAAGAAAAGCGACTCAGAACGATGCTGTGCAAAAGGAACATTAAATGCGTTTATCAAAGATCATTTAATGCTCAACATATCGACAACAACATGTCTGTACAGAGAATCAGGTTAACGTTGTTATGTCCTTTCCGACCGTTAAGGAAATCGTTTATATTAACGGAAGAGTACACGGGCAGAAACTCTCTCGATTCTCAGCTGCAATATTACAACTTTCTTGCATATTCAAAAAGATCTTAAAGGGCTCTTAAAAGTTCATATACTCCATCGCTCAATCAGCACGCACAGAAAGAGAAATTTATCTAATCATCTAAGGATCATTTACGTGCTACTAAATCAAAACTATTTGTTCATATCATTAACCCTTTGGTTATTTGATTCAACTTTGATATCTGGTGAACTAAGTATTCTTAAATATCCAGAAGTGTAAAGTGATCACTAAGATTTCTAAAACAGGCAGTGCGATAAGTCCTGATTGGAGCGGGCTGTTGCAAGAAGTTTGTAAAGCCAAAGTCTTTTAGTGGAATCCTTCATAAAGAGGAAGAAGGGGTGACATAGGAGTATTCATTCTTCGAACATCCATAACAAACATGTGTCACTTTACTTTCCGCAATCATTTATCTGTCTAGTCTCTATTAATTGTTTTAGCCTGATATTGTGTTTTAAGTTGCATTGAAGATTGTGAACCGTTTTCCGCACTTAATAGTGGTTCACATTCTCAACCGTTTGAGAAGACGTTTTCAACCGCCTAAAAACGGTTGAAATCACACTCGTACAAGAGAAAATTTGAAAGAGTTCATTCACCCCCTCTCTAAACTCTTTCCCGATCCTAACACCCACACGTGGCTTATTATTCTATCTCCTTGAAAATATATTCTTCTTTATTCCAGCCTAAGACTTTGACTCCTTTGTAGAATGAATTTATCTTGGATCTTGATATATATTTCCTGAATTAAAGGAAACTCGATTCTTTCTAAATAAATTGCATGAGAAAATTTTCAAAATATTTCTAGTATTTCAATAACCTCATTTCTAATAAACAATTCTGAGTGATTTATATTATATAGAACATATGAAATTTAATATGTAATAGAATACGACCTATTACCATCTTTCATCAGTCTTTTTTCTTTGAAATTTTGATGTCATGTTAAAGATCGATTGCAATCTTGATCTACCAGATTGTAGGTAATTCTTAGGTAAATTACTCCTAAAATTTTTCCAGCACATAGATTCCTTGAAATTGTTTTCAGTATTGAATCTTGAAGATTACCTATCGCATATAACAATATTAATAGGTGAATCTATTATTTTTTTAAAATTAGCTTTGATCATAATATGGATTACTCCGATATGAATTCAGGACATAGTTCGTGCTACTTCAATCTTGATTTTTTGCAATTCCTCCTTAATTTCTTCAGAAGGAATTAATTGCATATCCATTCGGTTTCCCGTAAGTTCCATTAGAATTGGAATTTCCCTTCTGGAAACTTTATAGATTGGATGATGTTTTATATTTCTTAGGCCAAGATTTCTTAAGAACTTTTCTATTTATCCTGCAGAGAATATTTGATATTTCTACAGGCTAAGATTTTTCTTCATGATCTTTTAGACCATGTTATGAGTTATTGTTTTCTGGCTAAAGAAACCAGACAAGTCTTCATATGTTTCATGTCGAAACACCTCATCTTCATTCATATTCTGAATCTATTCTATAAGATTCTTCATGACTCAAAATTTCATCTTCTTCATATATACTCTCGTCTGAAGAAATATTTTCAAACTGTTATACTTGAACTAGATCTTAGTAATAAATCGCTTCTTCAATATCTGGAGTTAGTTCGAAGCTTTTTATTCTCTTTCTGTCATTTTATGGACAGTTGGTCGAAATATGACCTCTTGCTTCACACATTCAGAATTTAAAATCTTTAAAACTTAACTAGCTCGGGTTTGATCTCTTCTGAAATTTTTATTTGTTGGTGTATGTCCCGAGCTTTGAGATGAATTCAATTCTTGGAATGATATCTTTTTTCTTGATGATCTACCTCTTTGCTCAGATTTGTAAGATTTGGTTTTTTGCAAGACCATAATTTTCTTGGTTTCCAGGAACTACTTCCATTTCTTCCCCTTCTGGCATAGGATGAGATCTAAACCTCTTAATTTTCTGCATTTGTTGCTTATTTCCAAATATTATTGGAAGATCATTTTCTTTACAACATAAAATATTATGTTTATTAATACCCCTTAATCGTTTGTAATTCTTTTAAAATACTGTCATATGACATAATTATGTCAATTTTTCTTTGAGAAAAGAGGTCATCCGTGTCAAAGTATCTGGATTGCGAGATAAGTATCTTCTAATTAGTATTTCTCCAAAGAGAGTTGACATTTTGGCGAATAAAAGTCGCATTGCGATATTTTCTTTGACCCTTGAACTTCATCTATATTTAGTGAATAACATAATATATTCATCTATCAAATATATGTCATGTAATTCAAGACTATATATGCTTAATGATATTTCTTTTTCTTCTTGGTCTCATGACTGTTAATATAGTCTACCCCTATAAATTGTGCTTTAAATATAGTACCCATTCTCCAGCTATTTCACTAAGAGATTCTCCGGCTAGAACTGACTCTTTGGTTTCTGTTGAAGTCATGTCCCAGATGATTTTAAGTGATCTTATTAGACTCATTTCTAAAATTTTAATGAATCTATCTTTGTTGAGATCAAGTGTTCCTGCTGCGATTCTCATGTCCAATGTTCAGTCATCTATGAGATATTCTCTTTTTTGAAATCCAGTACATCAAGGTTAAGCATAATCTCATAAGGATGTATTGGTTCTAAAACAGACTTCTCGTAGGGTGTTTGGTGCAAGAGAATTTGATTTATCCAAGACGTTGTTCCTGTTGGGTGTGCTTTTCCACATATTTGAAAATTTGTTTGGGATATTCTCATATTTGTATTATGATATCTCACACTTTCTCTTGGTGGTTCATGGGACGATGACCAAGTTATTGAGGGAGCTTCACCCCCTGTTGTATTCATCTTCAGATCTGCAACCTTAAGATTCACAAAATACTCCGTAAGATCTTGAAGATCTTCTAGACCAATTTTTTCTGTAGTTGTCATCAGTTTAATTTCTTTTCTCAGATAGTTTTACTCATATTGATAAATTTTTCTTCGTCGGTTAAAGGTTTTGGCACTATATTAGCCTTATCTCTTTGGTGTAATAAGTGTTCAGTATCAAAGGATGATGATAACCTTCATTTCAATATCATTTTACTAGAACTTGGTTCGTGTTCTAGTGTTTGGATTCTTGTTTGAATATCTTTTAATATTCTAATAGTTTCTTCTTGTTTTTCAAGGATTTTCTCAATTTTATGTGATACACAGTATAGTTGATTGTCATAATTTTGTACTGTCTTTTGGATCTCTTTAAGAACTCTGGAGAGTTTAGAGGAATGCTGGACTATTTTTAAGAACATTTTACTTTGAATCACAAGTTTAACTTATAATTCTGATGTGTTCTTCTTTGCTCATGATGTCTAACATTGGTTAGCTATTTTTTTAAATGTTCCAAAGTATTGGAACAACTTCTGTAAATATTTAAGCTCGAACATATGTTCGCATCCATAATTTTTGAGAAAAATCTCCTTATCAAACATTTAATTACATAATAATAATAATATTGTATGTTTGAAATAATTTTACATCGACTCTGATATAATTTCTGTCTCAGTTATAAAATCAAGGATACTTTTTTTCATTTTTTTCAAAATTGAGGGAGTTCAAACTAAAATTTTATAGAATAAGAAATAAATCCTAAAGTGCAACTTGAATTGAAGATCTTTTTCTAATTTACATTAATACATAACTAATTTAGATTTTTCTGGTCAAAATTGTTTATATTTACATAGAATAAAATTTCGACTGGTACTATTTTGATTGTTCTAAACTCAATCAATATTGTTTGCACCACAAAAAAAAAATCTTAACTGTTATGAAAAAGTAAAAATTTACGGTAAAAAGTAAAAATCTCNATCATAATATTTAACATTTAAAAATATTTTATTGACTTATAATTTATATAATATTAAATTTTTTAAATTTGAGATTTTGATGTGACTATCACTATTTATACTCATAAAGTAAAAAAATATATATATGCTATCATACGCTCTTTGTAGTTAACATGCGCTTTCNCAATGTATATTTTTCGCAAAAACTAATCATAATATTTAACATTTAATTTATATAATATTAAATTTTTTAAATTTGAAATTTTGATGTGACTATCACTATTTATACTCATAAAGTAAAAATATATATATATGCTATCATACGCTCTTTGTAGTTAACATGCGCTTTCTTGTCAGTATCCGTTCACTCGGAGGTCAATAAATTCCCCAGGGCACTTTCGTAAGTTGGCGGCGCTCACGAAGCCCTAGATTCACGGTCCACCGCTACCGCCGCCGTCTCTCTAAATCATGTACGTATCTACCGCTAGATGTGTTTGATGATGCGTTGAATTGCTGATCGAATTCAAGTGATATTCACCCGTGAATTAGGTGTTTTTGACTTCATCATCATAAGCTTCCAAATTCTTTGAGATGAATTTTTTTAGATTGAGCTTTGAATTTATATTTATGTAATTTCTTAGTTTTGGTGCAGACAATTTTTTTTGTGTGTGGTGATTTGAGCTGATTCTGTTTTGACTATTTGGGCCAGTCTATTGAATTTGGAACAAGAAATTATTTGATCACTAAATATTTTCTTTGTTGGTCATTTCTTCTGCTATATATTCGCGTGACTCTTATCAGACCTAATTCTGTGTGCTACGTGTGTTAGAGTCAGTAGATACGCCTCTGGCCGGGTATTTTTTTGGCGGCATGTTTCTTATCTCCCTATTAGTTTCTTGAATAATCGATTTCCTAATTTAAGCTGAATAGTTTCTCTCCTTTGTTTTCTTATTGACGAAGAGACTCGGAAACAGTGAAAAAAATGATCGGGGAATATGAATTATTGCTTTGTTTTTTAGTTCTGTTTATACTTTATACACTTGCCGTTTGTTTGTTTGATTGATTGATTGTTTGTTTGAGGTGTGAGGAAGAGATCTAAGAGTAATGGTATGATTTTTTTTGGCATGCTTTTGTTTTTACTGATTAGCCTAAAATTTCCTCAAGTGTATTGTTTTTGAAAAAAATTTGATTTCTTGCATATCCCGGCCGTAAAATGTCAATGCCTTAGCCATTGATGTGAATCTACTTCTTATATTATGAAAGAAGTTTAATGATAAATTTATCAGTTGTCAAAAGTTTTGATTTCCTCTCTTACCTTAAATTTGTACCAACTACTGGCAGGATCGACAGTATATTCTCGACGGATGGCGCTCTTTTGTCGCTGGCTCCTTTAAATTTATCCACCCGATAATAGATTATAAGCACTAAATTTTCGAGTTATAAAACCTTGTTGTTCTTGATGATTTTATCTTCATCAAACTTTGCATAATCTTTTTAAAGCTGACTCTTGTTGGGAATTTGTGTAGCGGAATGACTTCCTTTTAGTTATAGTTGGTGATTTATAAAATTATGTGCTGGAAAGTGAATTAAATTTGCTTTAGTGTTTTCTTTCGGTTGATATTGTGTCTCTACCCTTACGCAGGATGGTCTACTGCCAGATTGTTTTGGAACACTTGAATTCTTGTGAAGGTATCATGTGTCACTACTGCTAATTAGGGATACTCCCGACCACTTTTAACTTCCAATGGATCGACGTGACACTTCAGGATTTGTGAGTGGGGGATTGGTGTACTCTTTTAGAGACATCTAACCCCTAGTATTGTAGCTAATAACTCTAACCCCGGAAGTCAGGCCGACTGTTATAAGAGACTTGCATTGCATCATTAGCTACTTGTTCATGGATTCCAGATTGCACAATCTGAGTTTTGCTGCTAATCCCACTCCAATTGCGTTCAAGAATCTGCTTAACTCCATTCAAATAAAAGGAGATGGAAGTGAAGTTGTGTGCGAGGCAGATATAACATTACAACTTGTTTCACCTAGTTTTGAAAGCCCCTTTGCTTCTGTTAAAGGAGTCAAACGAAAGTGGAGTTTAGTAGATTGTCTTGCTAATCAACAAGTTGAAGCTTCTCTAGATCTCAACCTTTGCAATTCGTCAAGCTCGTCAGACAGCAAGGAGAGTACAGTTACTGCATGCACCCTAATGTCTTCAGCCAAGGAAAGTGAAGAAGAATCATCGATGATGCTAGATTTGAACTTCACCCTTCATCTTGGCGGTGAGAAATCATCAGGCCCTGAGAAATCAGGCAGCTATAATTTGAAGTCCCTGGATATGTTGCCCAATGTTGATCTGCAGTTGAGCCTTTCTAGCTTGCCAGTTGTGTCTGATATTGCAGCTTCCCAACCAAGCTCCAGTGCCCCGAGGGAAGTTACTAAAATGTTTGCCAGTACTGGAGATTTGAACACTGATGAAGGATCAACAGGAACTCCCCCTTTCCTGTCGCCGGTGAACATGGAAGACCTTAACTATCCGAACCAGGCTCTGGTGGGAAGGAAGCAAAAATTGGTATCTCCTGATCTTTCCTCGAGTGTAATGACAGCACCAAAAAGTTCAGTCACCTGTACTTCCGGGATTTTACAGTCACGACAGCAGCGCAATAACGTTACTAAACAGTGTAAAGCTGAGGGATGTTTGAAGGGAGCAAGAGGTGCTTCTGGTCATTGTATTGCTCATGGTGGTGGTCGCAGGTGTCAGCGTCCTGACTGCTGGAAGGGAGCTGAAGGCCGGACTGCATTCTGCAAGGCTCATGGTGGTGGTCGACGCTGTGAGTTTTTAGGTTGTACAAAGAGTGCAGAAGGACGTACTGATTTCTGCATCGCCCATGGCGGTGGCCGACGTTGCACTGGTGATAACTGCACCAGAGCTGCCAGAGGAAAGTCGGGATTGTGCATTCGGCATGGTGGTGGCAAGAGATGCCAGAAAGAGAATTGCACAAAGAGTGCAGAAGGTCTTTCTGGTCTCTGCATCTCACATGGAGGTGGTCGCCGATGTCAGCATCCTGAATGTGACAAAGGTGCTCAAGGAAGCACATTGTTTTGCAAGGGACATGGTGGTGGCAAACGCTGCACACATCCAGGGTGCGACAAGGGTGCAGAAGGAAGCACCTCTTTCTGCAAGGGTCATGGGGGAGGCAAACGTTGCTCCTTCCAAGGAGGTGGACCCTGTCCAAAGAGTGTGCATGGAGGGACGCTTTTCTGTGTTGCGCATGGTGGTGGAAAGAGATGTGCTATAACTGAGTGCACAAGGAGTGCCAGGGGACGAACCAACTTTTGTGTCCGTCATGGTGGAGGCAAGAGATGTAAAATTGTGGGGTGTGGAAAAAGTGCTCAGGGCAGCACTGATTTCTGCAAGTCCCATGGTGAAGGTAAGAGATGCTCCTGGGGCCACTTTAACTCTGAATTTGGCGACGGAGAAGTTCCTTGTGACTCATTCATTAGGGGGAAGACTGGACTATGTGCAGCTCACAGTGCTCTGGTTCAGGACAAAAGGGTTCATGGTGGTGGTGCAACTGTACGAACTGTTCAGGGTTCTAAGGCCAATCATCCTGCTAAGTTGAAACGAGTCATGATTGAGCATACATCTGCTGACATAACAATAATGGAGAATAGCATATTGACTTCCAACCGCGGTTGGAATTATTTTGATTTCCAGTCAACTCCTCCATCTGTTGCAAGCTGCCAATTGTCGAGCCCATCCGCAGAAGGAAGGGTGCATGGAGGGAATCTAGTGGCATCATATACAAGCAATCTCGGTTTCAACTTTATTAGAAGCAGAGACATAACTGGTCCATCAGAACCAGCTAAATCTTCCATCAGACATCAAACCTGGATGTAAGATTATCTTACACCGTTTCCTATAATTTTAACTAGCACAATATTGGGCTTGTAATTTTTATTATTGCATTTTGTGTTTGTTAGTGTTTTGATCATAAAAACTCCCTCTCTTCGTGTGAGAATAAGGGAAAATAATGTGTGATATCTGTACAATTCAAGTGTGCCTCTCTTCATGTAAATAGTTCATCTTTGTTCAGTCTCGTTTTTCCGGCTCATGTGCTATCAAAGATGGATGCTGTTGTGAGAATAAAACATGAGCTTGCCATGTTGTTGGAACTTTATAATTATTCCTTCTGCTATTCTTATTTTCACATTCTGTGTGAGTGTCTGTATCTTTAGTACATTACATTCACTGTATCTGAATGGAGTAAATCTAACTCTCCCTTTGTATTCAAATTTTTTGAGAACACATATCGCTGATAACATGTACAAACAAAGGTGTGCGTGTTCAAGATGTGAAAGCATGAGATCGTGTTTGGTTTAAAATACGCGAGTCAATGGATCATTTTTTTAAATAATGAGGTTTTAGCAATTTTGGGATTTTACCGAGACAGTATCTGCAATTAACTCTAAATAGACTTTAATCAGTTTGAAAGTCCTATTCTCCATTAATCTAATCAAATTATGAGTTGTATTCAGAATCTGTTTAAATCTTCGTTTCGGTCCATTTGCTAAAAAAGGGAGAATCTATGCTCCCCATGAAATCAATCCACCCACCCCATGTTACAAAAACACTTGCCAGGGTGCATGGCAACCATTAAATCAGCTTAAGTTCGTAAAGATGTTTCATCATTGAAAGCTTTATAATAGTGGATAGATAGCACTATGAGCTTAAATTATTAGTGATGAAATGTTCGTGTTCTTTACTTTTATCTTTTACAAATTTTTCAGGTGAAAAATATAATTTATAGACAAAAACTTGTGTGAGACGGTCTCATGAGTCGTATTTTGTGAGACAGAGCTCTTATTTGGGTCATCCATGAAAAAATATTACTTTTTATGCTAAGAGTATTACTTTTTATTGTGAATATCGGTAGAGTTGACCAGTCTCACAGATAAAGATTCGTGAGACCGTCTCACAAGAGATCTACTCTAATTTATATATGTGGATTTTTAAAATCATGGGAGATGTGTTGATGAAAATAATAAAAACCTACCAGAACAAATAATATATGCTAGTGTCTCTTCGCACTTTTGTAAAAAAAAAAAATTGTGTTCAAGGTTTTTTTTTATTATTATTAATTTTATGGTTGCTTATAAAATTTTTTTTTCGTGGAGTGATATGATCCTTTAAAAATTCAAATTTCTAGATAAAACTAAATAAATATTTTAGAAATTTTAAAAATTTTGTAAAGTGGATTATGTTAATTATGAGGAAAACTAAAATTACGAAATTTGTAATTTTTGATGGAAAAAATCTAAAAAACTTTTTAAAAACCAGAAAAATTTAATTTTTTATTTTCTGAATTTTAATTTCAATTTAACAAGAATACGTATTAAAAAAATCGATGCAAATGAGATTGATAAAAATAAAAATATAATTTTTTGGGAAAAATACCTATTTGGGCCTATTCATGGGAATCACCGAATGAAAGTTTTTTCTAATGAGTAATTTAGGCCTCTTCTTCTTTCAGGGCTTGCGCGAGATTTTGGACCTCAATGGGTGGAGGCCCACTTTTATTTCTTATGCAATTTAATATAATTTTGGAAAACAGCATGAATAATCAAGTAGTTTGGTGGATATTGTCGAAGGCCATGGATGAACTTAGTCTCGAACTAATAAGTGAGATGTCTAGCAAATGAGCTCTATATATAGCAAAATTTTCAGATGTGAAAGACGGTAAATTCAAACTTTTTTAGCCACCATTTGGATGATAGTGCGGACGTTCGCATTGGACGACATATATAAACATATGCATAATTTTCATACATAAAATTTTGATCAAAAAACACATGTTCAAATCTTAACAGTACGCGCCTTACTCTTGTTCCCTCTTCTGATAGCCATTAGGGAGGGGAATCGATAATTAGAACCCAAACGAATCTCCCCATGAAATCGATTCCTCCTCAGATAGCCATAGAGCTAGAGTTTACCTGTTCAAGAAACTCAACTTGATGTCTTAAAGTCAGAAAGTAAGCCCAATGAAACACCTTGTTTTGTCGATATATTCAATAAACCAGAAAGAGGGGAAGACTACACCATCTTGCAAGCACTTTCGAGCACCGATATGATGAACTGATGATTCTGTTTCTTGCAACTTTTTGATCGAGCTTAACAGCCGTTGACAACTTGGGACAGATTGGGGAATCTTTAGGATATCCAACAAAAACGATAAAAATAATACCGATATTCACAATTTTATAAAAAGGTTTCTTGTGAGACGGTCTCACGAATCTTTATCTGTGAAACGGATCAACCCTACCGATATTCACAATAAAAAGTAATACTCTTAGTATAAAAAGTAATACTTTTTCATGGATGACCCAAATAAGAGATCCGTCTCACAAAATACGACCCGTGTGACCGTTTCACACAAGTTTTTGCCAAAATTAGTTATGATAATTCCCTCAAGTTTAATAATATAGTAAGTACACATTATAGAGTAGGTCTCCTGTGATATAGGTTGATTTGTTCCATATCTGTAGTGAAAAATAATACTTTTGAAATAAAAATTAATTTTTTTTATGAGTCGGGTAAAAGGCTTGTATCACAAAATTGACAAATAACACAGTTTCTTTGGAGTTTTTTTTTTTTTTTTTTTTTTTTTTTTTTTTTTTTTTTTNTGTATGTGCGTGTACTTGTCATAATTGTTATCGTTTTATTTTTTATTTTTTACTTTTTGATTACTTGAGAACTCGCAGTTGTTATTTTTCGATGTATACTCAGTAGACCTTTGGACTAACGCTTGATAAACCCTTGAATTAACGCAGCAGCATACAAACTATGATTTTTACTTATTTGCTCCAACATATTCATTATTGTGTATAATAACACACAGTATTACTAGATTTAGATTATCTTTCTCAAATAGCGACTCATTCGATGCAGCGTAGTAATCCAACAGTTAGAAATAACACATATTATTATAGTGAAGGACCATCGCATTGAAGCGTTTGTAGTCCAACGGTTAGGATAATTGCCTTCCAAGCAATAGACCCGGGTTCGACTCCCGGCAAACGCATGCGTCCTTTTTAAATCTTTTACTCTCACACCATATGGTAGGAAAATGGAGTTTCCAGGTTATCCGCCGATCCTTTTTTTTTCATCAACATTACAGCACAGTTCACAAACCATTTTCATCCTCAAAACCCAGCCACTCCGATAAGGCGGTCCGACTGTTTCATCGAAACGGCGCCTATGAATAAGTCCTCGTGATCTACACAGTTTTCAAATGATGAAATAAAACTTTGATGTAGATGATTTAGCCCTTCATAATATGCAGTATTGAAGGTAGATGCTCCCATCCCCGTCCGTGGTTTTTTACCCATCACGGGTTTTCCATGTAAATTTGCGTATACTGTTACATAATCGAATCTTTATCCGTAACATGATTTGGGATTGATGCTTTAACAAACCCAGAAATTTAGATGTTTACTTACATCAACAAACCAGCACATTATCATTGCCACAACCAAGCCAAGCTGGCGAAGTTTCCTCCTTTTTTCACGAACGTTTTTACTATGTGAATAATATTTCGATGGAAAATGGCATATAATGTAAATTTAAACGCACAAATATTATGAAACAGACATGAAAAACATGAACAAAATGTATTAAAACTGTAAACCATGCCAAGGATAATCACCACAGAAATTCACCCCACTGTTGAATATCCATTCTGTGTGACATTCCAAATTTCATTATGACAACGAACTTAAAATCCTAAACGAAAGAAATAGCATTATCATCCAAACATATTAAACATCATCGACACCCTCACGAAACCCAAGTAGCAAATGAACATGTCAAACCTACACAAAATAAGTTAATGACATGCACTCAACTCAAGCCGCCTTCTTGTCTTTCAATGGCCCTCTTGGGATCTTGCTCAGGACCTTAGCATCGAATACTACATACAGTCTCTTGAGCTCGGCGTTTGCCTTCTCAGCAAAAGAGTCCACCTGGCGTTCGTACTTCTCGTAAAACACAGGCACAATGAACATCGACACAACAACTGTTTATAAAACGAAGATTGAGTTAGAAAATCATCATAAATAATGACGATTTAGTTAACATCATATTGATTTTGAGAAATACTTATGTGAAGTAGGGTCAAGAAATCACAGCAACTTCCAACGGATGACGCTACCCACAAACCAGCAATCACCTGCTTAGTAACAGCGTTCAAAGTAGGAGAATTGAGTTCAAAATGGAACAAAGATATACAACATGAATTTACTACATCGTAGCACTCGGTTTCACTCATTGCCATACACTTGTAGTTTAGAGGATAAAAGAAACCAGAGACTGAAATTTGTTTAATCATGCGAGCTATATTTAGAAACTTGCAAGGAATAACTAGCAAGGAATGACAGTGGCTAGATCTTCAGTAACAGATCCATTTACGGCTAAATCTAATTTTGGAAAACGACAAAAGAATTTATTTTGTTAGCCACTATACACAGGAACGACGTACCAAGAGAAAATTCTTCAAATCCCTTCCCATCGCAATGTCCCTGAGAACAGCAAATGCCCGATTGATCTCGACCCTCAGATCAGATGCAAATCGCATCATCAGATCTTCAGGAATCTCGATTTTTGGGATGTGTGGAGGAGACCTAAACAAGAAGTAGAACACCAATCATTAAGATCCCATTTATGCAAGAATATAAAGCAAATAAATAGACATCTTACTTATTGATAAAAGTGGTAGCATTTGACCACAAGAACAAGAGAGCCAAAACAAGAATCAAACTGTGGCAGACCAATGTGAGCAAATGGTATTCAATGACATCGAACAAAACCCAGATCGCAGTCGCCCCACCAAGCACTCCCGCCGAGAGTTTCTTGTCCCTCCATAGGAACAAGTCAGCAGCTAAGAATCAAGGACATTAAAGATTCAATTAATATACATAGTTCAGCTTAATATTTCAAGGAAGTTTCATTTTTTTTACATGTTTAGCTTCAAATATCTGAACTGATCAATCAAATCTAAATGAGTAACGTTCCTAGAGTTCATTCAAAATCTCGAGTGGAATTCCACTTGAAGGCTTTATTCGTACACACGAAATTATAAAATTAATCAGCACCGTCTCTTCAATTTCACAAACTAGATCTGGATCCAACTACAGGAATAAGAACCAAAAAAAAAAAAAAGCAGAGATGAAAACTACTCAAAGTTTGCAAAATGAAAGGGTCCTTGAAAAGCTTAATTCCCCTCATCAAACACGGTCATCAATTCAAAATCTTGATAAAAATAAAAAATTTCAACAAAAAAATCTTGAATAAAAAATATAAAATTTCACAACATTAAAGACCACCCAAAAATGAAATACCACAGATATTTCACAAACTTCATAGGTTCAATTTTTCAGAAATTGAAGTCACCCCAAAACCCAGATTTGAAAGCTTCTACAATTTTTTAGATTGCATAATACAGCAAATTTTTTCAAAAATATACATATATCTATCTATACACACACAAACGAGCAAAACTAACTAAAACTTTAAATGGAATTTTTCATTTTTCCTCACTATTCTGACTCACGTTTGCCGCCGCCGAAGACTTTGTGGACAGGCTTCTCCCTTCCAAAGAGACGGTACACCTTATCTTTAAACGCCGCCGGCTTCTCACACTCAGAATCAGATGACGAAGAAGAATCGTCGCCGTGGAATTTTTCGGCAATCTTTTCCACAAAAGATCCCTCCTTCTCCTCTTCCTTGATATGATCCGCCATCAGCAGAGGTATAGATACAGCGAAGTGAATCTATAGATTTATACGAAAGTGTGTGTCGAGGATTCGAGCAACAGTGAACTGAATGAATCTTGAAATGTGGAGGGGATTCTGGCAAGGGACCTTTATGTGCGAGGTGGGGTTAGGAAAGGGAGGTCGAATCGTGGCCGTTGATTTATGTGGGCCAGTAAATGACCGGCCGGATGTGTTGGGATTATGTTTTTAATTAATTTTCTTGATGGGTAAGTTAACTTAAGGTGGATGTCTTGTTGAAATGGAAACTACTAGAAGAACTAAGGCCTAAGGGACACGTAGTCTTTTTATCATATTATATTATACAAAAAACTAAAAAATTTTTATTTTTATATTTGAGGATTTTTTTTTATTTTTTTATATTTAAGGATGAATTTTATGCGGGTTTAAAAATGAGATCTTTATTCCATATTGTGTGTCGATATAACTAGACTAGGACAAATGCAATTTGTATCTATTACTATTCATCAATGAAGAGATTCTTAGAGAAGCAAAATTTAGTCCAGTGGTTAACCATTTTTTGTCACGCTCGGTATCCAAATATGTTAAGATTGGTAGAAGTATTTAGACGGAGTTGAATAAACACCTAACAAATTTATCTTCAATAAACTGAATATAGTGATCTCAACTGATGTTAACACTTGCAACCGTACTCAATCTTCAAAGTTCAGTAAGCAACTTTAAATATAAGTGCGGAATAATTCCAGTAGAACTTCGTGAACCAAACTAAAAATCAGTAGATTTCAGACAGTGAGCAAGAAATAATATAGTGTGTAAATTAAATAACACAATTATTTTTTCTAGATGTTTGAAGGTTGAATCTTTATACGTCTCATCTTCTTTCGTTTCCAAAAAATATTCACTAAAAGACTTTGATTTTATAATTTCTGCAAACACCCACTTCAATAAGATTTACACACTACTTGCTGAAACTCTTAGCAACAACTTCTAAACAGAATTTTGTTCGACTTCTGAACATAAAGACTATTTCTGTCAGTTACAAAAAATCACACAAATTTACAAAATAAACTTTAAAACATATGCGAGTATAAGTTTAACAAAAATAATCTTTGAATAGATATGATATTATTTTATGCATGTGGTTGAGTATTTATCAACAAAGCTTTTGATTCTTGAGTAACAAATATTTGAATAATTGAGCATATAGAGAGTTTGCTGAATTTTGAGATGATCTTTTATAAATGATTTCCAATGTTCAAATTTGAAAGGCTATAACTCAGTTGTATCACGATCCAAAACAAAAAAAAAAGTATTGGATGTCACGTGTCATTCGTTGTATTCCAAAAATAGTATAGAAAAATTAATGTGTGTGACACTAACATTCAATGACAAGAATATTTTTGTTTGTATTATCCGAACATTATCTGGATAAGTAGATTTGTTGATAAAATATCTTCATAAAAAAGGAAGAAAATCTGATATTGATAGTTGGATGTTTGTACAACTCAATAGACTGTGAGAAACTCTGATCATTCAGCAGATATTATCTTTCTGACTTTGGTAAACCTTAATTAGTTTTTTTGAGAATTACACGGAAGGTTTGTTGAATGTGGATTACTGAAACAATGCTATTGATGAATGTTAATGATTCTGACTTTTACAGCACTAAAGGACACATAACCAAAACTTATAAATACCCAACAATTTCTCCTTTTTCATGATGCCAAAATTTAGGAAAATATGTAATTCAAATGCATAATTTTATAAATCATTGAAATGGAAAAAGTACCAAATAAGCTCAAAAGTAATGCATAGGGTCCGAATTATGGTCGATATATCTCTGGCATCATTTGAACTTTCAGGCCTTTCTTCACCATTTTTGGCATCAACCTCCTTAATGTATTGAAACAGTTCTGAAATCAGAGCGATAAGAGAGGTCTGCGCATTATCAATCTTATGTAAAAGTCCTTTATAGCCATGTTGCTGACTATCGGCATTGGTATTATGCTTAACAACAATAGTAGCTTGATATTCTAGTAAAATACCCTTGAAATGAACTAAAGATCGTTGAAAGGAGATAATATCATTTTGTATTCTTTCCATTTAATCGACCACCTTGGTTTTAATGTTGTCAAGTTTGGTTAGACTGTTAGTGACATCGAACTTGGTGACCTTGATCACCAGTTATAAAGTTTTCCCCGACTTCGATATCATCAAGTTTGGCTTCTACATGAGAGATAAAGTCAGATTCTTGAGATACTGCTTCTGATCGAGAAAACCTTTCTCTTGTAGTTTGGAACCAGATCGTGCTTCTGCTGTTTCATCAGTATGAATAAAGAGAGAATTAGGATCAGCATACATACCAACATTAGGAACAATCAGGGCAAGTTCTGAGTTGGGCTGAGGAACACCATAGCAAATAGTCAATGTTTGAATGGTTTTTGTTGTATCGTGACCCATTGCATGATTGGCAATTGGTACTTCAGCAGTAGGGGACAAAGTTGCCACTAGAACAACTTTCACATCAGTGGTCTCGGGTAGGATGACATATGACAAATTGAGATCCGTAGATTGTTGAACTTGAGTAAAAGGCGGTGCTGAAACTTGGTCTCAGTGGCTTGAGTAGCCATTACATCATCGATATATAAGGCGACATGAGCTATGGAATTGACCACATCATCCACTATTGATAAATCTAGATTTCTTGTGGAGAGGAGAGAGGATGACTGTTGAGGTTGAACAACATCGGTAAACATGATTATAGAAAGTGCAAGAGTACTAGATGTATTATCTCTTTGAAGAAACTTTGCACTTTCCTCTACTGACTTTTCAGTAGCAGCTTACTTGGCTTGTTTCTTGCTGAAACAATGGATGCAAAATCAACTTCTATGATGGAAATTCTCATCACTAGAGTAGATAAGTCATTGCTGAGCTGCTAAATGACTCCAACATCATGATAAGCAATTGGGCCCTGATGGTCATAGTTGGCCTTTAGCGCAGTGAGAGTTTCAATAATCTTGGACACTTTGATCTTGGTTGGAATGATTTTCTCGATGTCATGGCTTTGTCAAAAACCATGTCCTCAAGCTTCACGACCTTGCTTAACTTCTTTTGACTTTTCTCAAAGACGACAAATCTTGTTACTGTACGCATTTGTACTCGTTCGTCAAAGTAATCGATCTCCTGACCAGCTAATGCATCAATCTCTTCTATGTGTAGATCAATAGGGTTATCAAACTTTTTGTCATTCTCTTTTCCAGTAACAGAGGGAAGATCCAACCCAGACCTGGTAATTTCTGGAAAAGGGTACCGAATGACGACCTTTTTGGTCTGGGAGCAAATGAAGTATGAGATAATAAACCAGAATTAGAAGGAATAATAGAGACAGGTTGTGCTGGCTTAGTTTGAGTAAGAGCAAAAACTTGTATGATCGGTATAACATCAGAAGGAGAGAGCATTGCAGATGGTTTGGAGAAGATTTCACCAACATATGTTGTTTTATTGGAAACCTTAACCTTGATGGTTCTAGGCTTCTTCTTCATCGGTTAGAAATATATAAAACAAGATATCTTTCAGAGGCGATCTATTCAGAGTCACTCTCTAAAATCAACATTCCTTTGGGATTTTTTTTTGTGGCAGATGCTTGAGCTTCACCACGCTCTTTCTTGAGGGTGACAACTTGAACGACAAAAACCATGGTATGAAAGGCCAAAAAGTTTGTTGCATCTAGCATATTTTCTTGCTCAAATCTTGAGTAGGAGAAAAAGAGACATAAAAAATATTAAAAAATTTGCTGAGCTGAACGACAAATTCTGTAGATCGCTTATTGATTATGTTTAGTGAAAAGAATAGAAGACCAATTAACCTTGACTCATGCGATGATAACAACCATTATCAAAAAATTCTCTTTAGTGCTAGCATCGAAAGATCTAGCATTGACCAGTAGAGCCTTTGAGATAAGGTCCATCAGAACTTGAAATTGCATCTTCATTTATTTTTTCTTGCATGAGACGGAAATGAAACTATCAAAAGCATATAACTTCAATTTCATTTGACAAATAACAAATGGAGATAGTTGAGATATGTCGGAGAGTCCTTGGGTTGGCAGTTGAAAGAAGAAGAAAGCATTGCTTTTACCGACAACAATATTCTTGCCACCCAGAGTACAAAAATTTTTGCATCTGCAACTGAGGTGTTGGCATAGAATTCCAACAAAGTGTTCATATAAGATCACATATAAGCTTAGAAATATTCAAAGTCCAGAAGCCTCCAGTGATTTGAACATCGCAACCATTGAAGTATTCTCAATGCCATAAGCGAATTCTAATTTGACTTGGTAAGAGTTCATTTTTAGGCTGCCATTTCTGCAATTCAAAAAGTATTCGGACATAAAATATTTCAGATATTGCAAATATTTCAGAGATTTTTGAGAGTAAAAATATGAAAAGATTTCTGATGAAAACGGTAACTGAGAGTGGGGTAGTGAAAGAATATATGTATAGCCAGATGAGACAAATGTGATAGTGAAAAAGTATATGTACAATCCCAAAGTATTTCTGAAACAAGAAAACTTAGCATCGGGAAGAGGTTTAGTAAAGATATCATCAAATTTTTTTTCAATAGGAACACATTCCAATCTAATATTTTTCTTCATGGCATGATATCTGATAAAAATATGTTTGATGTCAATGTTCTTGGTTTTGGAGTGCAACACTGGATTATATATTATCACAATCACATTTGTGTTGTCACATAAAATAGGTGATTGAAAAGCTTGGATTCCATAATCTTGTAACTGATGTTGAATCCACAACTGTGAACAACAACTTCCAATAGCCAAATATTCAGCCTCTGCTGTTGATATAGCGATGGAAGTCTGATTCGTATGGAACCACGATATCAGTCGATCATCGAGAAATTGGCATGAACACTATCTAATTTACACCCTGAATAGTCAGCATCTGAATATCAAATTAAATTAAATGTGAAATTTTTTGGATACCACAATCTAACATTCTAACATCCTTTTAAATATTTCATAATTCTTTTAGCAGCAAGAAAATAAGATTGCTTAGGATCAAATTGAAAGAGAGCACAAATACATACCGAAAACATTCTACTGGTAGTTAAATAAAGTAGGGATCTCACGAGACCTTGATACATTGTACCTCTACCGAGATCCTTGCTTCATCTTTGTCAAGCTTAGTTGATGAGCCTATTGGGATCGCTACTAAAAAACATGTTTCCATTCCAAAATTTTTCAGTAGCTCTTTGGTGTACTTTACCTGATTGATAAAAAAAATCAAGATCCATATGTCTGACTTGTAATACTAAAAAAAATGTCAGTTATCTCATCACACTCATCTCGAATTTATAATACATTGACCATTTAATGTATCATAAAGCATTCAGAAAAGTACTCTTGAAATCCATCCGAAAGACCTTAAAGTTTTTGTAAGCAACATAAACAATAAATATTTTAATGACTTCTAAAGAGCTACTGGAAAAAAAGTTTCATCAAAATCAATTACTTACTCTTGTCTAATCGTTGTGCTACTAATCTTGTCTTATTTCTAATCATTGTATCATTTTCATTCCTAAATACACATCTAGTATCGATTATTGACTAATGATTAGGACAGGGTACCAAATACCATACATTGTTCCTCTTTAACCGATTTAATTCATCTGCATGGCATCAATCACCGGAAAATAACACAAAACCAACGGTTAACTTGAATGGTTTGAGTTGGTAGGGTATCACAAAGTGGTCATTGGAGATCTGATATATTTTTATACATGTGTGCCCATTGAGCAATTTGAAATATGATTGCTTAAGTGTGCTAAAATTTTTTTGAAAGAATGCAAACTTAAAATATGTAAGCTTGTAATCATGGTTCTAAGTAATTGGTTCTTCAATCTTGAGTCTGCAATATAGTTGAAATGCTACAATGGTCAGATAATGCTTTTCAGTGATCATCTGTTATTTCTTGTCAACAAAATGGCTATGTCTCTATCTGCATCATACACTGTAATAAATTTCATTTAATGTTCCTTCAATTTTTCCGGCTTTATCTTATATGGCCTTTTAAAAGTTTATTGACTTTGAAAACTTTGGTAAACATTTTGTCATTTGGAGTTGGTAGGGTACTGCACAATAATGTTTTAACAGAAATGACTTGAGTTCACAGTACGGTTGGACTATAACGGTTATGTTCGTACACTACATTTAATACATGGTCGAGTCTAAAGACAAATGATATGAAGTTTGAGTTCTTTGAGCGGTCAGACTTGATCCAACAATTGGAAAACCTGACATAGAATATTATAACATCTCAAAAAACAAAACAAAACTCACGATAATTTTAAGATTACTATAACATCTCAAAAAACAAAACAAAACTCGTGAGTCTATAGAATACTATAACATATTTTAAGATTAACTTGACATAGAATACTATAACATCTCAAAAAACAAAACAAAACAAAACTCACGATAATTTTTTTTTTCAATCATAAATTATCTTATACATTGAAACCATGCTGGTATGCACATCACAGACTCATAATAACAAAAACCGGGAAATATTTCCAAAAAAAATGAATCGGAATCGGAATCGGAATCGGAATCGGATTTAGATTTTCGTCAGTCCATTTATTTCTAAAACAAAATGGTACCAAAAATGACAAAAACATGGATTTGGTGTCCTAAACGAAGATATTAAGTAGCATATTTTTTTGTCCAATTCGTCCAAAATCCGTTATTTTGATCAAAACCTATACCTCGACTGATCCGACGTGGGAGAAAAATATCTCCAACTTCATCAAAATCTCAAATTGGTCAATCAAGATTTATATATTTTGTTTTGCATGTTAAATAATCACTCGATTTAAATTATTTAATTTTCTATTTCTTTCTTACTCATTACATTTCTTTTTTTAAAAAAGGTTATCTCTGTTATTAGTTTTTCGGACTGTTTGATTAATAGATTTTCAAGAAAATTAGGATGTCATCAAGCCCAAAAGCCGCAATATTGCATCCACATTAACGGCCCAAAAGCCAAAGCCCAATATGACATGGGAATTTGGGATTATCGTTGACGTTTAAACTTTGTCTAAACTAATGGAATCGAGCTGAATATGATGAAAAATTTAAAGTTGAAAATAGATATATTCATGATCGAAAAATTTAAAATGTTTAGCTTGAGTTGGTTCGAATCAGGGTTCGGGTTCGAGTTTGGCTTGAAAGATTCGAACATGTTCGCGAGCTATTCGAACTGTTGCTCGAAAATAAATACTTGAAAGATTCGAAATCTAATTAATTAATATTTATATTATATTAATAAATTATCAAGGCTCGCCAACAACTCGTAAACTACGAGCAATATGATTTGAGCTAGAGTTCTACACAAGGATATTATGAGAGTAAAAAAAATAATTTGATACAAGTATTGAATAAATGACAAATTGATAAACGAACTTTTACTAATGGTCTAATTGTTACATGTTGACAGTATTCCGGACAACTTCCCGTGAATAAAAAGGGTATAATGGTCATTTGATAAATAAAATTTATTTCAAAACCCTTAACCCTTTGTTAAGCTTCGACCATATTGTGCTTAAATAAACTTTCAATTTTTGATTTTTTTTTTAAATCAAAAAGCATTTGGCACATTATGACGGGACTAGGGGTGAGAAAAAATATCGAATTTTCGATATATCGAGGTTACCGTACCGAAAAATATACCGTACCGAAAAATACCGAATTTATCGAAATTTTCGGTACGGTATGGTACCGATACTGAAATTTTCGGTATGGTAACGGTATGGAATTTGAAATTTTCGATACCAAATTTATCAAAATTTTTGTTCTACCGAAATTTTCGGTACGGTATGGTACCGATACCGAAATTTTCGGTATGGTAACGATATATAATTTGAAATTTTTGGTATATACCGAAATAATATATATAAATTAAAAAATATATATTTTTTGTATCAAACTATATATATCGATACTGTACCAAAATAAAGAATTTAACTTCTGTTTGGACTCATCATATTAGAATAGTTTAAATCAAAGTTCAGTGAAGCAACTCGACTCATAGTTGGGAATTTATACTGTTGAGAAGTCTTATCTCTATAGCCTAACCTTACAGCTAGCTAGAGGACTGGATGTTGAGCCTCGACTTGTTGAAAAGCTGACAGGCTTCATAAATCACAGGACCTCAGACATTGTTGCAAAGATAGCAGATGAAGAAGTCGTACAAGTTGCGGTTGAAGTTTATTGGTGTTAATTGACGTCTTGGATCTCCAGACACATGTTGCGGTTGGTATTTATTGTCTTTATGGATTTGTTTTGTATAAATCTTTTCTGGTCTCTTTGACTGTCTTGAGAAATTGTCTGTCTTGAGAAATTGTTTAGTATTGGTAATCACTGGCCTTTAAATTACAAGGGAAATGAATATTTTTCTATATATTTTATGTATGACGGTATTTTACCGATATCGTGCTGAATTTTCGGTATACCGAAAAGTCGATAAGATAACGATATCATTTTTCTCATATCGATATTTTCGGTACGGTATACGGTATCCTAAATTTCGGTACGGTATACCGTACCGACCACCTCTAACCGGGACTGATAAGTGTCCTGACGAATTTGTCACATAAAATCTATTTTTGAAAATTAAAATTATTTTTCAAGTCAAATTATCATTTTTACTACAATTTAAAAATTCAGTAAATGTTTTACATAACTAAATTATTATTATTATTTTTCTTTTTATCACAATATTTATTTAATGATTTTTTTCCCCTAAATTTACAAGATGAGAAAAATATTTGTATATACATCAAAATTTTAGCTAACTAACAAATATATAATTATTTTCTATATTATAAATTTATTTAGATACCAATACTTTTTAAAAGAAAAATCTATTTAATATATATAATATATTACAAATCAAAATGTTAACTAAATTATTTTTTATTTCTAAAACATAAAATACACATATATGTATATATATTTTTAATATATACAAGCACACATCATACCACGTACACTGATATATATAGGCAAAAACTTGTGTGAGACGGTTTTACGGGTCGTATTTTGTGAGACAGATCTCTTATTTGGGTCATCTATGAAAAAATATTACTTTTTATGTTAAGAGTATTACTTTTTATTGTGAATATCGATAGGGTTGACACATCTCACACATAAAGATTCTTGAGATCGTCTCACAATAGAATTACTTTATATATATTATGTCAGTGTTCGGATCCATATATACTGGCATAAATATCCGGATCCGAAACTCATTCGAAACCGTAGAAATGTCCCTTGGCCACTTGTGTTGGCAATGATGGAATAGAATTAGTAGAATTAGTAGTCCCCCACCCTTCCAAACAAATCAGAGTGAAACTGATATCTATCTATCTATTTATCTTCCTATATTGGGGACTCCTCAAAATGCTTCATAAATTAAGACATGAATCTGATAAGGACAAATTTCTAGCTCGACTCGAATCCTAAATTTTTCTTACCCTGAATATTCAACGTACATGTTATTAATGTCCGGCGAAAGAAGATGATTCGACGATCAGATCAAAACGTGACTTGATTAGTATAAGCCAGATATATATCATCTAACATAATTTTAAACGACAATATCGAAGTTCATATATAAAAATTAAACATCGTCCTTCCATTTCATAAAAAACCCGTGAATTGCAATAAATTAATTCTAGACATTTTGGTGAGTCCACAATCTGCAACCATCACATGACTATCCTGACATTACTTGTAAACATTTACACAAAGTTATTGTTTATGAAGACATTATTGTCCCCAACTCTTTATTTGCTCATTATGTTCTTTTTACATCAACTTTTATTTTATAGACAGAAGTTTATAATCTGACATCAAAGTTTTAAATTTGAAACGAATCTCGTGTGGACTTTTAATCCACAAGATTATGTATAGATTCGAGCTAGATTCGAGATCAGTTTATAACTTGTAAACATTAATAGTTGATTTTCAGTTTAGAGATATTATGTATGCATTGTAATATATATAGCAGCGATCACTTTATCCCATTCCCCTCATTAAGACACTGTCGCTTCAAATAATGGAAGCTTTCAGTTTACTGGCGAAACACCTGCGTGGAGCAGCGACTACATTCACGGAAGACGGCGACACCACCAATACCATCATCGCCGCCGACGTGAGTCCATACTCCTCCGATGGAGAAGACGGGCCGTATTTTGATCTGGAATTCACCCTCCCTGAAGATGATATTGACGAAGAACCAACAGAGAAAGACCAAGAAGATGACAACAAATCTCGAAAACCTGAAAATGGAGGCCATGGATCGTCTTATGGAGAAGACTCGGATAATGAAAAGGAAGCTAAGCTAAACTCCAGAGTCACCAGCGACGGATGTACTGAAGAAAATGTGACCACTTCAGACGAGCTCTTGTTTAATGGAGAATTAGTTCCCATCGAGTCTTCAAGTGTTTTACTGCATGATTCTGATCAAAAATGTAAATTCCCAGTTTCTGTACTGAAAGCAGCGGCAAAATTTGGTGTAGTCCTGCTGAAGCTGAAGAAATCTAAGCCTGAACAAACAGAGAACATGTCAAAAACGGAAGGAAACCATGGTGAAATGGGTCGCAAGTTCTTTTCTTTTAAATTTAAGGTTGAGGAAGTAAAAATGCCCTTCTCATCTCTGTTTAGTAAAGAGAATGATTCTAAAGAAAAAAAACAAGGAGAAGAGTCGAAACAAAATGGGGAGAATTTAGAGTCAAATGGAGTTCAAGAGGACAGAAAATCAAAGAAACATTACTTTAAAATGGTGAAGCCTTTGTATGTACGTATTTCAAAGGGTAACGTAGGGAAACTGAAGTTTTATGGGCAGCTAGACATACCAGGTGCAGAGACCTGCAGCGGGGTTCTGCCTCCAGTACTTATCGCCGCGGAGAAAGGGAAGGATGGGAATGTGAAGGTTGTGGACGCGGCGGCGTCCGGCCATGCGAAGACCAGTCAAAAGCAATGGATGCAAATGGGGCTTCTGGCCGGCAGGAGCAGGCCGGCTTCGGCAGCCGTGGCGGCGGTTCCAACGACTAAGATGGCTTGCAACCGCCGCGATGACTCGCTGTTGCAGGTGCAGGATGGGATTCAAGGAGCCATTCTTCATTGCAAAAGATCGTTCAATGATACGTAATCTTCATTAACAAACAATGTTTGAGTTTTTATTTTTTCACCCTCAAGTATAATTCAATTATAATGACTTTGTAATAATTTTAATATTATTACTATTGTTGTTGTTGCATTCAAATCCCATTCCATGATTCAATAAATCTTTATCCTTGTAATTAAATATGTGTTTACTCCTTGTCATACCGATTTTTTTCTAAAGTATCCGACTAACTAAAAAAATGTTTTCTGCATTCCCTGAGCTCACGTGTTTTTCGGATGAAATTCAGTATAAAATATTGAAAATTTGAAACAAATATATGATATTTCAGAACTAAATATTTTAGATCTAATACTAATATATGATTTTTGAGTACTCAAATATATATAATAAATTTTGATATTAATAACACGTTTTTTTCATATGAAAATTTGATATGGAATTTTTAAAAACTACTATTAATAAATGATATTAGAGTATTAAATTTTTCAGATATGATATTAATATATGATTTCCGAGTTCCAAAACATATATAACAAATTTTAATTAATGACACGTCTTTTTTCAAAATTCGGATCAAAACATTGAAAATCTGATATTGATATATTATATTTGAGTATTAAATGTTTTAGATTTGACACTAATATATGATTTTTGAGTATCAAACATGTATAACAAATTTTTTATTAATGATACATGTTTTTTCGGATGAAAATTGGTATAAAACATTAAATTTGTGGTACTAATATATGATATTCGAACAAACAAACAAGTGTAGAAATTATCGATATTAATATAGTTGTTTCAATTTTATGTTCAAAATTTTATCTTTGTATCAGATGTAAAACACTTTGTTTTGCAATATCATATATGTATTCCATATTTTCAATTTTTTTAATCGAATTTCATTCGAAAAACAATTATGGACCCAGGAACTGCAAAAATATTTTTTATGTGAATCAAAAACTGCATAGAAATATTCGATCTAATAAAAACTTAACACACATTTAACTATTTGTCGAGAATTTAGAAGAAAATCTGCCTTATTTCTTTGTATATAAACGGTCAATTTTTTAAAAAAAATCCATGTTTTTTTGTTCTTTCCGAATTGTCAGTTGTCTCCGAAATCCTCCAATTAAAAGCTGAGAATAACATGTATTTCAGGTCCATGCATATTGTATACCAGATAAACGAATTATTTTGAGATAGTGTACTAGTTTTCTCAAAAGTCTTTCATAGATTTATATTAATGAGATGAATCGATTCGATTATAATCGAAATAAAAAATAATACATTTAATAATATAAATAATATTATTTTCATGAAAGATCACCCATAGGAAATCCGTCTGACTGGATACTCAAATGTATGCATTCAATATTTGCATAACTTGGACTGATAATATTTATCCATATCATTAATGTCAATCCCATCTTTGCAGTATTTTTCCAAGGACAAGGGACCCCGTGCCTGTAACTCATCTTGTACATACATGCAGAACCCAACCCACCCCTCCCCCCCTCTCCCCGACACACACACACACACACAGAGAGATATATATAGATATATATACACACACACACATGTATTTATGATTTATGTATATATGTGCGTGTATACATATAATATCAGCTTGTAGAGACATAATAATTTATAAATGAAAGGTCTCCATACGTTTGGCCGTTTGGGATGGAGAAAGATAGTTGAAAAATGATTTCAAATATAATAGATAAATAATATATGATATTCAAAACATCTATAATGTAATAAAAAAATAGGGCTAAAAAAGCTAAATTATATTTTAAACAGTACTCGTCTTGTTGTTTTGACGCACTAAATAAATTAAAATGAGAAAACATGGACAAATGTTTTTTCCATAAATTTCTTCAAAGTTTCAATGAATTTTTTTATATCGTTTCGAAAATATTCTCAAATAAATATATAGTATTTAACTAAATTCAGAAGAATTCATCGACCTTTTTGTTCATATAAGTTTAAGTAGTCATACACATTATATTAATTTCGAAATTCTAATCGTTTCATTACTTAAATATGTTTTGATATTACTCTAAATTAATATATTAATAATTGTACGTATGATATCATATATATATATATTAGTGTATCAATATTTTAATTAAAGTGTTAACAAATATTTTTTGGAATAAATTATGTTGGCTATTTATAAGTTTTGGTGATGGGCTATAAGCCATAAAAATACACAAGTATTAAACTTCAGAAAACAAGAAATCTAGCAGACCATATTTCAGAAGCCCTTCGCTCATTTTGAGCAGACCCCTCACGCTCTTATTCATAATATCCTTTCTCAGATTTTGTGGGTTTACCGAATTAAGAGGAAGAAAGTCTATACTGATTAATCCAAATATATATATATATTTACTGACTACTGAATCGTTTTGTCGGCTAGAATCTGATATATTTCTTTAATTGGTGAAAACATATAATAAACAGTTCTGATTATCAAATAATGTTATGAGAATAAAAGACAAAAAATTATGGTTGTTTGATGACAGTACACTAGACATTTATAGCTCTATTATATTTTGATAAAAGACAAGTGACACGTGGTATTTAGTTCTATTTATGTAATGGCCTTAGTAGGACTGAATTATATTCATTCAAATCTGAACGTTGCAAATTTCTCTATATAATGTTATCTTAAGATTCAACGAACTCTCTGCACAATGATAGGATCAATTGGGGAATAATAATTGAACTACAACAGCTCAGTTATTGTAGTATTGAACACCGATTAAATTAAAACAAGTTTGGTTTTAAAATTAAGCGGAACACACTTAAAATAATCATTCATTGAAACTGATTAAATATTTGGTAAAATATTTAAAAAAATATGCAAGTTAAATGTAAAAACGGTTTTTGAAGAACACATAAAATGCTTCAACAATGCATCTTAAAAATAGTAACAAGTAAATAAATTCAATAAATAAATAGACGCAAATTTGTTTATAGATGTTCAGAGATTAACAACTCATATGCCATTCCTTCTTCCCCTAAGAAAAGATTTAATAAAAGACTTTGATATATATAACTCCTTGTACAAACACATTTCGACTTAAGACTTATTCATTGCCTAATCGAAACTCCTAGCACACTCTCGATTGTAGACCGCAACCTCAAAATCCGCATAATGTTTAACGTATCTTATGCCAAGAATACAAACACCATCTTAATGTCTTTGTGTGAAGACTCACTCATCTAAAATTTGAAGCTCAACACTCATGTATATGTGTGAGTGATGATTTTTACAGTGTAAGTATATATCAAATGTATCCTCATACTGGAGATTGCTCTCATTCTAGCTAATTTCTTTATGTAGCCTGCCCATGCTTTGAATCCCCTTCCAAAGTCAGTATTTAATCTTCAAGATGTTGTATTTATATTGATACCCCATGGATGAGCCCACTACCCCTGGCTCATCCCTAGCCCAAATGGAAGAGAAGCCCATCAAGGGCCCATGTATTCTCCTATAAATACCAGGTTTGAGTGTTTATTTCAAAAATTCACTATATTGTTTTCAGCAGCACTCTTAGCTGCTCCCCAATATATCCTCAGTCTCTGACTTGAGCGTCGGAGGGGCTACGCCAGGACACACTCCTGGCCCCCTTCTAACGGTCTTATTCTTGATTTCAAGCTCATGCTGATCTTAAAGCCCACGTCTGAACTAGTGACGCTCGTTGGGATCGGACCTGAAATTTCCCGTGAGTATCACTTGGCGCCGTCTGTGGGAAGTTTGGGCTGAGAAGTAGAGATGGTAAGCAGAGGAGGAAACAGAAGAACTAACTCAGCATTGTCACGTCCTCAGGTGAGAGCCGAACAATCTCATGCTGAGACCAGGCAGGAACAACCGCGTCTTGAGACGAGGCAGGAACAACCCTGTCAGGAGACAAGAGCTAAACAAACTCGTCACGAGACCAGGGCCGAGCAACCCCGTCCCAATGAGAATGTGGGGAACTTGACACTGGAACAGTTGGGCCAATTTATCAACCAGACAGCGGATGAGGCCATGAAGAGGAATCAAGGGTCTATGTTTGTAGGAGAGCAGGCCGCTCGCCAGGAGCGAGAGGAGAATGTCGAAGCCCACCAGAGTAGGGTTGAAGAGTCACAGTCCCTCCAAAGTGGGGAGATTAGTGAGATGGGGAAGATGTGGAAGGAGATATGGATGTTGAGAAAGCAGGTAGGAAGCAGGGCGCCGGTACACAAGAGAGGAAGTCCTTTTTCAATAGCCATCTTGGAAAAAGGGCTTCCTCCAAGTTTCCGATAGCCAAACGTGGGAGAATATGACGGACATACTAACTCCGAAGAACACTTGGGAAGATTTGAGAATGCGGCTCTGTTGCATCAGTATTCAGATGGAGTCAAGTGTAGGGTGTTTCTGGGCACGTTGGTGAGGTCAGCCCAGCAATGGTTTAACACCTTGCAGCCCAACTTCCTACGATCTTTCGAGGATTTTTCTGTTGCTTTCTTGCATAGATTCTCTAGCAGCAGAAAGCAACAAAGAAATTATTTAAGCTTGTTTGTGATGAAGCAGCAAGAAAATGAAACTCTGCGAGAATTTATCCGGCGTTTCAACGATGTAGCGCTGGATATACCAACTGCTTCCCCTGACATCATGATAAGTGCATTTACCCAAGGACTGAGAGGAGGGGAGTTCTTTAAATCGTTGGTCAAGAAACCTCCATCAAGTTATGATGATCTGTTATCTCGGGCGAAAAAATATATAAATCTAGAGGATGCCCAACGACACAAGAGGATGGAGCAGCGGCCTGGGGGAGGAAGAGTTGAGGGAGCAGAGAGAGGAAGAAGGAAGAGGGGTGCAGGGGAAAGGCAGGAGGATAAAGCTAGGGACATAAGACAATTCTCATCACATGTTCCTCTAGATTGGAGTCGTGACGAGGTGATGGAGGTGAGGGAGCCCGAAGGGAGGTGGGAGAAGTCACGAATGGTTAAGAGCAGTGCTAGATTGCCTTCGCGGGACAGACGAGAAGGATCCGCATCCGGGAGTCGACCGAAGTATCGCCCGTCCCCTAGGCGTGGTCAAGGCCCTCCATGGATAAATCAAAGGGTTGGGGATCAGAGAGGGGAAGGTCGAGGTCAAGATGTTCCTCAGGAGCCCGTCGAACCGAGGAGGAGAATGGATGAGGATAACCACCCTACGAGAGGAATGATTCATATGATCTCGGGGGGGTACTACTGATGGAGACTATGGGCGAGCTTGGAAGGCACATGGGAGAAGGTTGGAGAACTTTGAGATATCTAGGGGTGCAGACTTACCACAAGACCCCGTCATCAGCTTTGGGCCGGAAGACCTCCGAGGCGTTGTGACTTCATATAACGATGCCTTGGTGGTGACGACCACCATTTCCAATTATGATGTGGCGAGGATATTTATTGATAATGGAAGCTCATTGAACGTCTTGTTCAAGAGCACGTTGGATCAAATGGAGATGGAAGGATTTGAGTTTGTGCCGGTATCCACCCCGCTGTATGGGTTTGAAGGACACGCCATCCCGCCTTTGAGTCAAATTGTTCTTCCTCTATCCTTGGGGACTGATCCTCGGCAGGTAACAAAAATGATAGCATTCACCGTGGTGGATAACCCGTCAACGTATAATGGAATTCTAGGACGGCCAGCCCTGAAGGATTTTAGAGGCGTAGCTTCTACTTATCATCAGAAGCTTAAGTTTCATGTGGAAAAAGGAGTTGGAGTCTTGTGCAGGGACCAAAAAGTCGCATGCTGTTGTTATGAAAGAATCGTGAAGGAAGAAGAAAAGAGAGGTCGCGAGCATTCGCATGGAAGATTAAGCTCAGTCTTACAGTTGTAGAGTTGGGGAGGAGAAAAATTAAATTTTCCTGCTAAGGCGTCGCCTAGCAGAGGAGCAGAGTTGGGGTGGAGAAAAATTAAATTTTTCTGGTAAGGCATCGCCTAGCAGAGGAGCAGAGTGGATGAGGAGAAATAAATTTTCCTACTAAGGCATCGCCTAGCAGAGGAGCAGAGTTGGGATGGAGAAAATTTAAATTTTCCTGCTAAGGCGTCGCCTAGCAGAGGAACATAGTGGAGGTTGAAGTTTTATTTTTTCCTGCTAGGGCATCGCCTAGCAGAGGAGCAGAGTTGGGGTGGAGAAAAATTAAATTTTCCTGCTAAGGTGTCGCCTAGCAGAGGAGTTAGAGGGTGAGGGTGGAGAGTTTTTTATTTTCCTGCTAGGGCGTCGCCTAGCAGAGGAGATAGAGGGTGAAGGTGGAGAATTTTTATTTTCCTGTTAAGGCGTCGCCTAGCAGAGGAGTTAGAGGGTGTGGGAGGAGAAAAATCAAAATTTTCTACTAAAGCGTTGTCTAGTAGAGGAGCAGAGTGGAGTAAAGACATCTTAAAATTTCTTACTAAGGCATCGCCTAGTAGAGGAGCAGAGTGGAGTAGAGAAATTTTTAAATTTTTCCTACTGAGGCGTCGTCTAGTAGAGGAGCGGAGTGGAGTAAAGACATCTTTAAATTTTTCCTACTTGAGCTGAGCCTAGTAGAGGAGTCAGGGGTAAGGAGGTAAAACCTTTATTTTCCTGTTAAAGCATCGCCTAGCAGAGACGCAGAGTTGAGGAGGAGGAAAATTTTATTTTCCTGCTAAGGCATCGCCTAGCAGAGGAACATAGTATTTTCCTGCTAAGGCATTGCCTAGCAGAGGAGTTATAGAGTTTGGGAGGAGAGAATTTTATTTTCCTGCGATGACGTCGTCTAGCAGAGGAGTTAGAGGGTGATGGTGGAGAATTTTTATTTTCCTGCTAAGGTATCGCCTAGCAGAGGAGCAGAGGTGGGGAGGAGAAAAATTTTATTTTCCTGCTAAGGCATCGCCTAGGAGAGGAACATAGTATTTTCCTGCTAAGACATTGCCTAGCAGAGGAGTTAGAGAGTTTGGGAGGAGAAGAATTTTATTTTCCTGCTATGGCGTCGCCTAGCAGAGGAGTTAGAGTGTGAAGGTAGAGAATTTTATTTTCCTGCTAAGGCCCCGCTTAGCAGAGGAGTTATGAGATGATGAGGTGAGAGTTTGATTTTTCCTGCTAAGGCCGAGCTTAGCAGAAGAGTTAGGAGATGATAAGGTGAGAGTTTTATTTTCATGCTAAGACATCGCCTAGCAGAGGAGTTAGAGGGTGAGGAGGTTGAAGTTTTATTTTTCTTGCTAAGGCTCGGCTTAGCTGAGGAGTCAAGAGCGCGTGGAAGTGTAAATTATTTTTCTTCAAAAGCTAAGTAGAGGACCTTGAGGATGGGACGACAATGGCATACCGTGTTAGAAAAATTTAATTGGTTTGTCGATAACGAATGATGTTTGCCGCTGCGAAAATTACGGGGATCGACCTGCCCGGTCAGGTCGTGGGGGCTTGGGGGCAACGCCCCCAAAAGCTCTTTAGAAACCAAGGACTGCGGGCGAAGGGCGAGTGCGAGGGCGTGCAAGGGCTCTTCAGAAACCGCATAATCATTCTCAAGGGGGGCTATGCTTGGCGAGGATTTGTAGGCGGATAGGCGAGGCTGGTGCAGGGGGGCTATGCATGGCGAGGCTGGGGCAGCAAGGCAAGGAGGCGGGAGCAGTTGGGCGAGGCCGAGCGCTCGGCGTGTGGGCGAAGGCTTGCGAGAGACGTGCGTGGGCGAGGCTCGGGGGCTGGCGACGAGGAGATGTGAAGACGAGGGTGGGCATGCTTGGGCGAGACTCGGCAGCTGGGCGTAGGCGAAGTAGGGCGAGAGTGGAGGGGGAGCAAGGGGCGAGTGCAGGCGTGCAGGGTGGACGCTGTTGGGCGAGGCGAGCGCAGGCGTGCTCGGGTGAGGATGGGCGAGAGCAAAGCACGCTGGGGCGAGACTGTGCTCGGGCAGGGCGAGCGTGCACTGTCGAAGAGGGCGAGGCGAGGCTTTGCTGTTGCTGTTGGGCGAGCGTGCGCTCGCGACGAGGGGCGAGGGCGAGGCTTTGCTGTTGCTATTGGGCGAGTGTGCGCTCGCGGCGAGGGGCCAGGGCGGGGGCGAGCATGCACTCGACAAAGCGGTGCGAGGGCAAGGGCGAAGGTTGGACGAGTGGAGAGGGCGCGCGGGCGGCGAGTAGGGTGAGCTTGCGGGAGGACGAGGCAGGCGCTGGGGGAGAGCTTACGAGAGGGCGAGAGCGCGCGGGAATGCGGAGAGTTGGGCGAGCTTGCGGGAGGGCGAGGCGCGCGCTGGGCGAGCGGCCACGGTGGGGCGAGTGGCGATAGGAGGTGCTCAGTGAAGGAGGCTAGGCGAGGAGAAGCAAGGGAGGGCCGTGCTCGGCGAACAGGGGCAGGGGTGAGAGTGGCTAGGCGAGGTGCTGGTGCGGACGAGAGTCGGCGGTGCTGGCGAGGCGGGGAGAGGGCGAATGCGCAAGGCTAGAGCGAGGGCAGACGCTGGCAGGAGGGATGCTGATGGGCGAGAGCGCGCGCTAGAGGGCAGGCGTCCACAGCCGATGCAAGGGCAGTGACTAGCTAAGGTGCTAAGCGTGAGTGTTACAAGGAAGAGGTCTAAAGCTAGGAGGAATTATTGTGTGTGGAGAGAAGAATAAAGTAGAGAGTTGATGGAGCCCAACACAGATCTGACCCTTCGAAATGAGAAGGTGATTTAATTTGTTTTCAAACTTGTGGGGACTAATGAGCAATAGGGGGAGAATGCAAAACTCACATATTGCAACCCGAGGACAACGCAATTAATCGAACTTTGAACCTATGATTCAGTTCGACTCAGGAAAGGGAGACTGGTGATACCCCATGGATGGGCCCATTACCCCTGGCCCATCCCAAGCCCAAATGGAAGAGAAGCCCATCAAGGGCCCATGTATTCTCCTATAAATACCAGGTTTGAGTATTTATTTCAAAAATTCACTATATTGTTTTCAGCAGCACCCTTAGCTGCTCCCCCCATATATCCTCAGTCTCTGACTTGAGCGTCGGAGGGGCTACGCCAGGACACCCTCCTGGCCCCCTTCTAACGGTCTTATTCTTGATTTCAGGCTCAGGGTGATCTTAAAGCCCACGTTTGAACTAGTTATGCTCGTTGGGATCGGACCCGAAATTTCCCGTGAGTATCATATATGTTCCAAGAATGATATATATGTTAGACACAAGAACATGACTATTTGGGAATATTCTCGACATCTTCTAACATTAGAACGGTCATTTCCGCCTTGTTGGACGCTTTTCTCGAGCCCGACTGATTTTGAGGTCTGCGATCAGTTAGGCTCGTCAGTTAGACTGCTCATTTAGTTAGGCTCGACAACTAGATTGAACCAAACTAATCAGATCTGCTGAAAAAGGTTGATTTCGGTAAGTTCTAATTTCGAGAACGAAATTTTATTTAAAGGAGGGAGGAATTGGAAGGTCCAAAATTAAACGACGTAATCCAACTGCATGCGAATCTAAGAAATAATGAAAAATAAGTAAATGATTGATTTTAATTGCCATTTAATTGTGTGACATACTTGTTTAGATGTTAAATGAGATTTTTATTGTCATCATGCATAAAATGGTATTTTTGAAAGAATATTCAAGTGACGATCGAGGAACGGGGACCGAGGGCTGATAAATGTAAAATGTTTTTATCAAATAATTATTTTTAATTATTTAAAATATGGTCGATGCTTTTGAAGTATTTTTGAAAATAAAGGATTTTGAGGTGATTTTATACGCCGGAACGTAAATTTTATCGGAGTTGGTTTTTCAACTAAAATACGAGCTTTTTGGCAACCCGGCTAATAAATTCACATATTTAATTAAAGAAAAACTTTGTTAATATTTGATTTAAATCCTAATTAGACTAATGGGCTTACTTGGGAGGCTTAATAGGCCTAAAAGCCTTGAGGTTGATTAATTAGTATTTAAAGTATTAATTAATCAAAAACCCTATTCTAGAAACCAAAAACAATCGGCCACTCTCTTTCAAAAAATAGAAAACTCTCCCCACCCCTCTCTCATACACACACACGGCACATATACAATTTGGGAAGGATTTTCAAAGGTGCTAGCAAGTTCAAGACAAGGTGTCCTTCCGTTCCTCGTCGTCAACGGATTTTCGAGCGTATAAAACGTAAAGGCACGCCATACATCTTCTTTTCTCGTCTATCACATCGTATTATTGTTTAAATTATATTTGAATGAAAAGCATGGGGTGTTTATGAATATTTTCGAAATATTGCATGTATATGTGGTAAACTTGTGAATTGTTGCTCCAAAAACATGTTTAATATGTGTTGAGGGGCTGCCATGATTTAGGTAATGATCAAGCATGATTTACACGTCCTAAGGGGTCCTAGAAAAGACACGACACGCTGCACATAAAAGCATGATAGAACCGTATGCTATATTGAAGGGCCGAGAGTGTGTTGTTCATGCATGTGGCTCGTTTTCCTTGCATGGGGTTATGGGGCTAGCCAGGGCTGGTTGGGGGCTTGGCCAGGGTCAGGTTCAAAGGTGAGGTAGGGTCGTAGGGTGGCTAGGGTCGAGGGAGGCGGCTGGGGAAGAGTCCACGTGAGGTGGGACTCTCCCCCCATGCGCTGCGCTTTGCTGGGTTTCGGGAGGGGGGCTGCAGCGGGGCTAAGGGCGACCTGGGTAGGTCCATCAGGGTCCAAGGGTCATGGGCAGGGGTCGGGCAAGGGGCTGGAGCGGCTGGGCCGCTGCTGGCTCGAAGAAAAAGCTGGAACCGTGAGGAGAAGCAAGCACACGCAGGTTGCTGTCGTGAGTTCAGTGGTTCGTAGCTTGGGTTCTAGCGGCTGGCCTGGTCTGGGCTTGGTCTGGGCGTGGTCTAGGGATGGTCAGGGTTAGGTGGGTTCGGTGGTTAAGGGTTGGGAGGAGTCCTAGACTAGATAGGAGTTTCTTTTGTTCAAGGACACTACACACACACACATGCGGAAACGTGGGTCGACTTCCAGCAAGTTTTTGAGTGGGTTAGGGTCATGTTCTTTGGGCTAGGCTTTGTCAGTAGGGTCCCTAGATGGGTTGGCTAGGTTTTGGCTCAGGGTGGCTCGGGCGTGGCTCGAGTAATTTGGGAGATGGCTCGGTGAGTTCGTTAGTGTGTCAAAAACAAAAATTAAAGAAGGAAAAATTGATCCAAGGGTCCACGGGGGTGGCTCATGGCTTGGAAGGGTAGAATAAATACTAAAAATGTTATGTTTAAAATTTGAGTTCAAAATAACGAGTTTTGGATTTATTCGGGATTTAATCGTCGCACGAAACGTTAATTAAAGAGTTAATTGAAACGCCTAGTTTTAAGCTTTATAAAATTATGAAAATTTGGTTTAAGCTTAAATAATTATTATAAGTGTAAGTTTTTACTTTGGGAATTTTATATTAAGGTTTGGGTTAATTCGGGATTAAAACGCATTAATACGTCACATTTAAAGATTAATTTAAAAGTCATCGATTTAAGCCAAATAAAATTATGAGAAAATTCGTGTAAGCTTAAATAATTATTTGGGACATGTTAGAGTCAACGAAATTAAGAAAAAGTCAAAAACGTAAAATTTTACGTCTAGGGGTAAAACGGTCTTTTTACACCTAAAAATTAGTAAGCGTCATGGCAGTGCCCTAAATGCTATTTTCATGATATTATATCAAATTTTAAATGTTTATGAAATGTTCACGATTAAATTATGATTTTTAAATGTCTGATTGATTTTTATGATTTAAGGAAGACATTTAAAAAACATGTTGCATGCTTGGTTTCAAAAATGAAAAATGTTATGTTATTCATGATTTTTATAAAGTGATGTGAATGGAAAAAATGTTGGAGGAGGTGAAGTGATTGTGACTAATTCGTTAATAATGGCGACGTCGTGAGGGTGATGGTCCCAGTGGGAGCCCGACGATCGTGTTTCCATTATTGCGAATATGAGGTTATGAGGTTTGAGGAAGAATGAGAATATCGTGAGGGGAGAAGGCCCCAGAGGGAGCTCATTTATGGGAGAAGGCCCCAGAGGGAGCCCCGACGATCGTATTTCTATTCGATCATGTTAGGCCAAGGCTCAGTTGCCGGTGAGAGCGTCGCTGATGTCCCCGCCGCCCAGTACTGTGGTTATATGTAGATGGATCCATCGATCATGTCATGTGAGAAAAGTCACAATTAACGATCTGAATTCAACAAAGGAGAAAGGAAAAGGTTTATGTTAATGTTAAAATGTGTTATGTCATGTTAAGGATAAAGGAAAAAGTTAAAAGATTATATTTGCATGTCATTAAATGTATTTTACGTAAAAGTATTTTTCACTGTTGCATGTGATTTTATATGTATTATTTGTTATCAAGATTATGGTGTGTTGAGTCTTTTGACTCACTAGGTGTGATGGATGCAGGTGGGTATGAGGGAGGTCTTGACGGATGATCTGACTGGACTAAAGACGTACAAAACCCGAGGACCAGCGCTACTATTTTCCGCATTACGTTTTATGATTTTAAGTTAGAGGTTTTTAAGACTATTTATTTATGATTTGAGAGATTTTTGAGAGGTTTAGTATGGGCTATACTTTTCAAACTTATTGCTTTTAGGTTTGGTAAACATGCGACGATTTCATTTTTATGACTATTGCATTTGATTTTTAAAATGCTAGATGGTTGGTATTTTATTTTAAGAAGGGAAAAATATTTTATAAAGATATTTTCATGTGATGGATGAAAGTTAGAAAAAAAAATTTTCTAGTACTTTTCAAGCAATAAAAAGGGCAGGACGTTTCAGTTGGTATCAGAGCCAAGGGTCCTGTAAAGGGTTGTGCCACCATCAGCGCCGGAAAGATCAGTCGTCAAGCCTCAAATTATAAGTATACATGCGTTATATGATTATATGGTGTTACCTGCATTATGTCATGAATAAGGTGTTTACGTTACATGTTTATTAGATTCTTGAGTATTTATGCGTGCATGCTTAAATTGTTAAATGAGATAGGCTATGTCACATGATTAGAAAATTTAGATTTAAATGCATGTTGGTTACGTTAAGAAATTTGGAAAACGTTCAGATAAAATGCCTCTTAGACGTGCCCCCGTTAATGGAAACCAAGCAGAGAACAGTGTGAATCAACAAGGAAACGTACCACCACCACCACCACCACCGGGGGATCTTGCTACTCGTGCATTAGAGGGTATGGCTCGTCTCTTCGAGCAACAGTTACAGCAGCAGCAGTTACTGTAAGAATATGATTTATTATTATTAATTATTAGTATTAGTATTATATTTATTATCTATTATTGAGTTCAAAACATTGACAAACATGAGCTCAAAACATTGAAAAACAAGAGTTCAAAACATTGAAAAAAAAAACAAGAGTTCAAAACATTGAAAAACAATTGTGTCCAAATTTTTGACTAAAATAATTAAAATATTTTAAAGCATGCATTAAATTATAAGAATTATTCTCCAATCTTACCTATAAATAGATGTTTTGAGAATGAGGGAAGACACACCATAAACCTCTCAAACTAGAGCATGAATGAAGCTTGGACACCATCAACATTTTCTTGAGTGATATTTTCGAGCTAGAAATTCTGTTCATTTTCGAGAAAAACTTCCAGTCCAACGGTTTATTCAAATCTAATCTCCACCGTTCATATTACACTTTCGTATGTTTTAAACATCATATCAAAATTTCAGCCTCATCCATACGGTCAAATTTTGTGAAACAATTCGGCAAGAAAACTGCTCGGATTTCAACCGAGTTTAGCTAATTTACGGATTTTCGGACGATAAATTCTAGCTTGTTTCTTCCGTAGTTTTGGAGCACCTTTTCGGTAAGTGGGCTTATGTTTTAAAGTATTTAAGTATGTTTTCTAAAAATCGATCGACATGATATATTCCTTCGATTTGATATATGAATATTTCGTTTCGATAAATTGTTAAGCATGTTTAAATCAATTTCAAATGCATGTTCCTTTCGTTTCAAAATTATGTTGTTTTCGTTTCATGTTATATTCTAATATATATTTTTAAACATCAATTTGGTATATTCTAAGAATTATGTTTAAATGCACTGTTATGATTCAAGTTAGAAATGGTAAAAGGAAAATTTTCCTAAAACATGATAAGATATGACAAGTTTATGGCCATGATGCTGTGGGTAATAATAACCGATATATGGCCTCACCCCTTAGAGGAATTACATATAGGAGACTGATCAGTAATACCATGGATAATAAGATGAAATAACAGTGCGATACGAATAATATATGATATGTCTATATGCATATGATAAGTTATGCTCATTGTTAATATCATGTCCTGATTTTGTTATGAATTATATTGTGATATGAAATTCATTTAATATTTACATAAATATATATAAGTTATGTCGTGTCTATCATTTTGTCTATTTATTGTTCCGACGTTTGTTGAGACACGGAAAATTTCGAATTGTTAAAATCTATATATGTATATCCTTGTGTTATTGTGATCGATCGTCCCCCACTTGCTGAGTATTTCACAAAATACTCCCCCTTACACCTCTCACTCCCAGATAAGAATGAAAAACAAGTTGAAGAAGAAGAGCAAATGCATTTCTGGGGATGGTAACAAGGTTTCAGTTGATCAAGACATACTTTGGAATTTGGCTATCTTTTATTTTTACGTTGTTCGCTTCCGCACTCGTTTGTTAAGTTGATTACGTTGTAAAGACAATGTATGTTTTATGAAAAAGACTGGTTTGATTATACACTGTACTACGAGGCTTGTTGATTTACGATTGAATAATTGTAAAACAACGCCGGATTAAGTTGATCACGATTGATTTACGTGACAGTTACAGCAGCAACAGTTACAGCAGCAGTTACAGCAGATGCAGCAGCAGCAGGCGACTAGGCCACAGCAGGATGTTTATGAGCAGTTCCGGAGGCTAGGGCCGAAGGAATTTTCTGGCACTACCGATCCTTTTGCTGCAGAGGGTTGGATTCGTTCACTTGAGGTACATTTTTGCTATCTTGATATGGGAGATGCGGACCGGGTGAGGTGTACTACTTATCTACTTAGGGATGACGCCTCTTTATGATGGGAAGGAGCCGAGCATGGTGTTGACCTTACTACACTCACTTGGGCACAGTTCAAGACAAATTTCTATGAGAAATATTTCACTCCGGATGCTAGGAGCCGAATAAAGAGGGAATTTATGGCCCTCCGTCAGGGTGATGCTACTGTTGCTGAGTTTGTGATGAAATTTGATAGAGGTTGTGTAATGCCCTAGATTTTTATCCTGTTAATCTGAGCCGATTTGTTGATTCATTGATATGATTATAGACAGAGCATGTCGAGATGGGCTTGGAATTGTTGAGTTGAGAATATGTGCAAGAATTATGTGTGAGACCCGAAGGTCTCGCGCATATGCGCGGCTGGTGGGCGCGCATATGCGCGAGCTGAGTGAGTCCAAGAGATGCCGAGACGAAGGTCTCGCGCATATGCGCGACAAGAGGCGCGCATATGCGCGAGGTGTCCAGTAGCCAAAGGAGTTGTCCAGAGAAGTTGGCGCACATGCGTCGAAAGAAGGCGCGCATATGCGCCAGCAGCTGAAATTGTTAAGTGCCGAGACCGTAGGTCTCGCGCATATGCACGAGAAGAGTGCGCATATGCGCGAGCAGCAGAACAACCAAAATGCCGAGACCGAAGGTCTCGCGCATATGCGCCGGTTGAGGTCGCGCATATGCGCGAGACGTGCAGAATGAAAAATAAGCCACTTGTCCTAGCCATGCATATATAATGTGTATTGTTTCATTTCCTTCGAGATTCAGCAGGAAAGTGAGAGAGAGTTCAGAAATTCCCTCAAGCTTCATCTTACCTTAGATTGTTGATTTTGAAGAATCCAACCATCCGATTATCGATCCGAGTTGAGATTCTTACTCCTCTCGACAAGGGCTTTGAAAGGGTATAGATTTTATTACTTTCCAGCATGTTTTGATATTTTTGGGTTGGAAAAATCAATATATGTTTGATAATATATGTTGTTGAGATGATGAGGCACATTTTTTTGACACCGGAGCGAAGAACGGATATGTTATGCGATGTTGTGTAAATTCCAGCATGTCTTGAGTTGAATTATGTAAATGTGGAGGTGATGGAATATAATTGGGAAGATTATGAGTTATTGATATTGATTATTGATGTTTGAGTTGATCGGCATCGTGAAATTACGCCGTTATGCTGTCGAAACGTACCGAGATTGCATATTGATCCGTATATGTATTCCTTTGAGTTAAAGGTTGACATGGGACATTTTATACATGTCATTTCAGATTTGTATTGACTGATTAGTATCAAGATTTCAAGACTTCGACTTGTTCAGACCAGGATTACGACAAGAAAGGTATAATTCATGTTGATTCGGGAAGATACAACTCGAGTTAGACTTGATTCGAGTTTCCCAAAATCACATACTAGATTGCTATACATTGCTATGCTTGTTCTTTATATTGATTTGTATACAAGCATTGAGATAGGAGAGTCATTGGCAGAATTGCCAAAATTTCTAGATGTTCGGTGGTATCGACGCATAGGAGCAGATGTCCTCCGATTGTAGACACTCGATACAGACAGGACCGAAGTCTAGGAATAAGACGTACCGCCACCACGATTGGGAGAGTAGGTGGGAGACTTGTTACGTCTTATTCACACCGGGATCCCTAGACTTAGATTTGAGTCGAGTCAAAGAATAAGAGTCGCTGAGTTATATCCGTATTCACTAATGTGTCATAAACATTGATTTATGTTTTATTACATTGTATTTAATTGCATGACATGCATGTATACATGTTTTATACTGGGATTTGTTCTCACCGGAGTATCCGGCTGTTGTTGTGTCTGTATGTGTGCATAACAACAGGTGGGGCAGGATCAGGGTCACGCAGAGGATGAGAGATCGAGATAGCGTGGAGATCACGGGCGTAGAAGATCACTAGTTGTTTTTACTAGACATGTACTGAATTTCTAAACACTAGTATGTTAATTGTAGTTGAACATGGGAATGTTATTTGCAGCTAAATAAGATGACAGTATTTTATATGATGTCTTGTGCTTGTTCATATACATTTGAATAAATGTTAAAAGCAAAATTTTGACCCACATTTTCTAGCAAAGATCCAATTAATCCCAAAGATAATCGAGTTAGAGCCCGGGTCCCCACAACAGGTGGTATCAGAGCGATAGATCCTTTAGACTGAGATAGAATAGAATGAGCGGGGTAAATTGAGTCTCTTCCTTGCTTTTGTTGTGCTAGCATGATTTATTGCTTTCCCTATTACATGTTGTCTTGTTATCTGAGTTGATTACAGCATGTAATTGCAAAGACTGAATCAGAACCGATTCTGGATCAGAGGTATATGATCAGAGGAGGGCTGAGACAGATTATATAGATTGTGTACTAATCCGTTTGATAATCAGATATGCCTCCTCGACGAGTACCGCAACCAGTAGCAGGTCGGGCACCAGAACAGGGCAGTACTTCCAATGATCCGATGGATGTGACCGCTACACCGATGGAGACCTTGTTAAAGCGGTTTCAGTCATTCCGACCACCTACACTGAAGGGCACAGAGAATTCAGTTGAGTGTGAAAGCTGGTTAGATGACATCGAGATGTTATTTGATTCTCTTGACTACACCGATGAACGACGAGTTAAACTGATTGGGCATCAACTGCAAGAAGTTGCCAAGAATTGGTGGCTTACCACAAAGAGGGCCTTGGAGCATCGTGGTACAGAGGTCACTTGGAAGGTGTTCAAGACAGAGTTCTATCAGCGATTCTTTCCCGTCTCCTACCGAAAAGACAAAGGTGCTGAATTTGCCAACCTGAGACAGGGACAGCTGAACATCGAAGAATATGTCGCTAAGTTCTCCACATTGCTCCGATTTGCTCCCCACGTTGCTGGGAATGACGAGGCCGTTGCGGATCAGTTTATCAATGGCCTGAATCCGGAGATATTCACCTTGGTGAACACGGGACGACCCAACAATTTTTCTGATGCCTTGAACAGGGCGAAGGGAGCAGAAGCCGGGTTGCTTAGGCAACGAAGCACTTCTTATACCACTCAGACTCCTAGACCACCCCAGCCCTCGGGTCAGTATCAGCAACCACCTCCCAGATTCGAGAGTGGTGGTAGCAGCAGCGGGAGGAAAGACAGTTTGAAAGTGAAGGGGAAGCAGTTCAAGAAATCAGGGAGCAGTTCGTCGAGCTCCAGTGGGCCGAGACAGACAGGGTCGGGCCAGAGATCAGAGTATACAGGGGTTTACTGTAGTTCTTGTGGAGGTAGACATGCCACCGAACAGTGTCAGGGCGTGATGGGTCGCTGCAACATTTGCAGACAGCAGGGCCACTTCGCCAAGGTCTGTCCACAGAGAGGTGCACAGCAGACTCAGAGTGTAGGAGCATCTGGCTCTGTAGCTCAGCCTGAGAGGCAAGCTTCATCTGTTCATTCATTCCAGCCAGCCCCTGCATCTACACAGCCCAGAGCTCGAGGTGGCCAGACAGTGAGCCAACCTCCCAGACAGCAGGCTCGAGTGTTTGCGCTGACAGAAGAGCAGGCTCAGGATGCCCCTGATGACGTGATAGCAGGTAATTGTTCGCTTTGCGGTTATCCTGCTTATGTTCTGATAGACACAGGTGCATCACATACATTCTTATCTGAGCGTTTTGCATTGACATATGCATTGCCTATTGAGTCGTTGTCTACTGTAGTGTCTATCTCTTCTCCTTTGGGGACAGGGTTGATATCAGTGACATCTGTTAGATCATGTTTACTACAGTATGATGGGCATGAGATAGATTTAGACTGTATTGTACTTGGGTTATCTGATTTTGATTGCATTATTGGTATCGACATGCTAACCAAGTACAGAGCGACAGTAGACTGTTTCCACAAGATTGTTAGATTCAGACCAGAGATGGCTGAAGAGTGGAAGTTCTACGGCAAAGGGTCTAGAGCTAGGATTCCTTTGATTTCAGTATTGTCTATGACTCGATTACTACAGAAAGGAGCAGAGGGGTTCCTTGTCTATTCAGTAGATTTACTGAAATCGAGCCCAGCATTGGCAGATCTGCCAGTGGTTTGCGAGTTTGCAGATGTGTTCCCCGATGAGATTCCGGGATTGCCTCCAGTCAGAGAGGTAGATTTTAGCATCGACCTAGTACCAGGTACGGTTCCTATTTCTCGAGCTCCTTATAGAATGGCACCGATAGAGTTGAAAGAATTGAAAGAACAGCTTGAAGATTTGCTGGCCAAGGGATATATCAGACCGAGTGTATCTCCTTGGGGCGCACCAGTGCTATTCGTGCGAAAGAAAGACGGTTCGATGAGATTGTGTATCGATTACCGGCAACTGAACAAGGCAACAGTAAAGAACAAGTACCCATTGCCTCGCATCGACGATTTGTTTGATCAGTTGCAGGGATCCTCTGTCTATTCCAAGATCGACTTGCGATCTGGATATCATCAGCTGCGAGTCAGAGATTCAGATATACCGAAGACTGCATTCCGAACCAGGTATGGACATTTCGAGTTTATTGTCATGCCTTTTGGTTTAACGAATGCGCCAGCGGTGTTTATGGGTCTGATGAACCGTGTCTTTCAGAGGTACTTGGATGAGTTTGTGATTGTTTTTATAGATGATATTTTGGTGTATTCCAAGAGTCTGATTGAGCATGCTGATCATTTGAGAACTGTATTGAGAATTCTGAGATTAGAGAAATTGTATGCTAAACTGTCAAAGTGTGAGTTTTGGTTGAGACAGGTGGTGTTTTTGGGGCATATTATATCTGGAGACGGTATATCTGTCGATCCGAGCAAAGTCGAGGCAGTGATTAGTTGGCCTAGACCGACTTCTGTGCCAGAGATACGCAGTTTCATGGGTCTGGCAGGATACTATCGACGATTCATCCGAGATTTTTCCAGTATAGCGAAGCCAATCACTCAGTTGACTCAGAAGAATGCGCCTTTTATCTGGTCAGAAGCATGTGAGTCGAGCTTCGTAGAGTTGAAGAAGAGATTGACTAGTGCTCCAGTCCTGACGATACCTTCAGGTACGGGTGATTTCGTTGTATATTGTGATGCATCTCACAGAGGATTAGGATGTGTTCTTATGCAGCGAGGACATGTGATTGCATACGCTTCGAGACAGCTGAAGCCACACGAGAGTCGATACCCAATTCATGATCTTGAATTGGCGGCTATCGTTTTTGCATTGAAGATCTGGCGTCACTATCTGTATGGGGAGAAATTTGAGATCTATTCTGATCACAAAAGCCTGAAGTATCTGTTTTCTCAGTCAGAGTTGAATATGAGACAGCGACGATGGCTTGATCTGCTGAAAGACTTTGATTGCGAGATCAAGTACTATCCAGGGAAGTCGAATGCAGCAGCGGATGCTTTGAGTCGAAAGGTATGTTCCTTATCCTTGTCGACGATAGGTGTTTCGAATATGATAGAAGATTGTTGCTTTTCTGGATTAGCATTTGATACAGATAGTAGACCGTTGCGACTTGCCACTATTCAGTGTGAACCAGATTTGATTGTTCGCATCAAAGAGGCACAAAGAACCGATCAGAGTGTTCAGAAGTCGATTGATATGGTCAGATCAGGACATATTTCTGAGTATCAGGTACGTGATCATGTTTTGTATGTGAATAACCGTCTTGTAGTGCCAGATGTTTCAGATTTGAAACAACAGATACTGTCAGAAGCGCACTGTAGTCGGTTCAGTATTCATCCTGGTGGCAGGAAGATGTACAATGATCTGAAAACACAATTCTGGTGGAAACAGATGAAGACAGATATTGCAGAGTTTGTGTCTAAGTGCTTGAATTGCCAACAGGTGAAGGCCGAGAGAAAGAAGCCCGGAGGGTTACTTCAGAGTTTAGCTATTCCTGAATGGAAATGGGATCACATTTCCATGGATTTCGTCACGAAGTTACCACGATCATCCCGAGGCTGCGATGCGATTTGGGTTGTGATAGATAGATTGACCAAATCCGCATGCTTCATTCCGTACAAGATGACGTACAGATATGAGCAGATGGCCGAGATATATGTCCGAGAAGTGGTCAGATTACATGGTGTGCCGAAGTCGATCGTATCAGATCGTGATCCGCGATTCACTTCACACTTTTGGCACAGTCTACAGCAGGCTCTAGGTACGACTTTACACTTGAGTACTGCTTACCATCCCCAGACAGACGGACAGTCAGAGCGGACGATCCAGACTTTAGAAGTTATGCTGAGGGCTGTAGTACTAGATTTTGGTACTAGTTGGCAAGATTCACTACTCTTTGTGAATTCTCGTACAACAACAGCTACCAGACTAGCATTGAGATGGCACCGTTTGAGGCATTATACGGGAAGAAGTGCAGATCTCCGCTGTATTGGGATGATATCTCAGAGGTACCAGACTTAGGGCCAGATATGATTTGTGAAATGACAGAGAAAGTGAAGATAATTCAGAAGCGAATGAAGACGGCACAAGATAGACAGGCGAAGTACGCGAACATCAGACGTCGACCATTAGTATTTGAACAGGGAGACAGAGTATTCTTGAAGATTTCTCCTTTCCGAGGCGTTGTCAGATTTGGCAAAAGTGGGAAATTGTCTCCGCGATACATCGGTCCATATGAGATTCTCGAGAAGATAGGAGATCGTGCCTATCGACTCGCCATTCCTCCTTCTTTATCTGGGATACATGACGTTTTTCACGTATCAATGTTGCGTAGATATATGCCAGATAGTTCTCATGTCATTCAGCCTGAAGAAGCCGAGTTAGATCAGACTTTGAGTTACGTTGAGCAGCCAATTCAGATTCTGGATCGGAAAGAGAAACAACTCAGAACGAAGACTATTCCGCTGGTGAAAGTCCAATGGAGTCGTCACGGCATTGAAGAAGCGACTTGGGAAACAGAATCAGAGATGAGACAGAGATATCCAGAGTTGTTTCCGTGATGTGAGTAATTATTCAGCTTTTGATTATCTTGCTTTTATATCCGCTTTGCTTGATTGCCTGAGATTTCGGGGACGAAATCATATCTTAGAGGGGGAGAAATGTAATGCCCGAGATTTTTATCCTGTTAATCTGAGCCGATTTGTTGATTCATTGATATGATTATAGACAGAGCATGTCGAGATGGGCTTGGAATTGTTGAGTTGAGAATATGTGCAAGAATTATGTGTGAGACCCGAAGGTCTCGCGCATAGGCGCGGCTGGTGGGCGCGCATATGCGCGAGCTGAGTGAGTCCAAGAGATGCCGAGACGAAGGTCTCGCGCATATGCGCGACAAGAGGCGCGCATATGCGCGAGGTGTCCAGTAACCAAAGGAGTTGTCCAGAGAAGTTGGCGCACATGCGCCGAAAGAAGGCGCGCATATGCGCCAGCAGCTGAAATTGTTAAGTGCCGAGACCGTAGGTCTCGCGCATATGCGCGAGAAGAGTGCGCGCATATGCGCGAGCAGCAGAACAGCCAAAATGCCGAGACCGAAGAGACGTGCAGAATGAAAAATAAGCCACTTGTCCTAGCCATACATATATAATGTGTATTGTTTCATTTCCTTCGAGATTCAGCAGGAAAGTGAGAGAGAGTTCAGAAATTCCCTCAAGCTTCATCTTACCTTAGATTGTTGATTTTGAAGAATCCAACCATCCGATTATCGATCCGAGTTGAGATTCTTACTCCTCTCGACAAGGGCTTTGAAAGGGTATAGATTTTATTACTTTCCAGCATGTTTTGATATTTTTGGATTGGAAAAATCAATATAGGTTGTTGAGATGATGAGGCACATTTTTTTGACACCGGAGCGAAGAACGGATATGTTATGCGATGTTGTGTAAATTCCAGCATGTCTTGAGTTGAATTATGTAAATGTGGAGGTGATGGAATATAATTGGGAAGATTATGAGTTATTGATATTGATTATTGATGTTAGAGTTGATCGGCATCGTGAAATTACGCCGTTAAGCTGTCGAAACGTACCGAGATTGCATATTGATCCGTATATGTATTCCTTTGAGTTAAAGGTTGACATGGGACATTTTATACATGTCATTTCAGATTTGTATTGACTGATTAGTATCAAGATTTCAAGACTTCGACTTGTTCAGACCAGGATTACGACAAGAAAGGTATAATTCATGTTGATTCGGGAAGATACAACTCGAGTTAGACTTGATTCGAGTTTCCCAAAATCACATACTAGATTGCTATACATTGCTATGCTTGTTCTTTATATTGATTTGTATACAAGCAATGAGATAGAAGAGTCATTGGCAGAATTGCCAAAATTTCTAGATGTTCGGTGGTATCTACGCATAGGAGCAGATGTCCTCCGATTGTAGACACTCGATACAGACAGGACCGAAGTCTAGGAATAAGACGTACCGCCACCACGATTTGGAGAGTAGGTGGGAGACTTGTTACGTCTTATTCACACCGGGATCCCTAGACTTAGATTTGAGTCGAGTCAAAGAATAAGAGTCGCTGAGTTATATCCGTATTCACTAATGTGTCATAAACATTGATTTATGTTTTATTACATTGTATTTAATTGCATGACATGCATGTATACATGTTTTATACTGGGATTTGTTCTCACCGGAGTATCCGGCTGTTGTTGTGTCTGTATGTGTGCATGACAACAGGTGGGACAGGATCGGGGTCACGCAGAGGATGAGAGATCGAGATAGCGTGGAGATTACGGGCGTAGAAGATTACTAGTGGTTTCTTACTAGACATGTACTGAATTTATAAACCCTAGTATGTTAATTGTAGACGAACATGTGAATGTTATTTAGAGTTGAATAAGATGACAGTATTTTATATAATGTTTTGTGCTTGTTTATATACATTTGAATAAATGTTAAAAGCAAAATTTTGACCCACATTTTCTAGCAAAGATCCAATTAATCTCAAAAAGATAATTGAGTTAGAGCCCGGGTCCCCACAGGTTGTCACTTTGTACCCCTTATTGCCAGGGATGCGGAAGAAAAGCTTAGACATTTTATGGATGGCCTACGACCTACCATTCGGGATAAAGTTATGATGATGCGTCCGGAGAATTATGCTATGGCAGTTACTTATGCATATCAGGCTGAGCAGTCCTTGAGGGACATTGACTTTGAGATTCAGCGTAAGAGGCAGCACTATCAGAATAACAATAAACCCAACAAGAAGCCGAATACTGGTCCTCCTAGACCTCAAGGGCCCCAAAAGTCCCAAGGTCAAGTCAAGAAGCCAGCGTCACCAAAGCCACAAAACCCTGGAGCACCAAAGCCTGCTGAGAGGCAACTATGCAAACAGTGCAACCGCCTACATCTTGGCAAGTGTGAATGGGGATCATTTAAATGCTTCTACTGCAAGGAGGATGGACACAAAACCAACGACTGCCCAAAGAGGAAAGCAGCCACTACGGCCCGAGCTTATGTTATGAATGCCGAGGAAGCTGAGGAAGAGGCAGACACTACGCTTATCACAGGTAACCTAGTCATTTAACGTTTTTACATTGCTTACTACCGCATAAAATGTTAAATTGGTTATTAGAATTGGTTTGGGAACAAGATTTAACCTAGAGGAAAATTAAGTTGCATGATCTACCTTAGTTAGATTTAAGTTATGATTTTAGAAACCATAGAAAATGACTTGAATGTTGTGCCTTATTTTATGTGAAGGATGTAATGCTTCTAAATAAAAAGTTTAGGGCCAAAATTAAAGGAAATCATAACTAAGGGGTTGAATGAAGATATCAAATCTATTGGGGGTTAAATGTGCAAATTTTGAAATTTTAAGGTCTAAAAATACAATTTTCGATAATTAAAGGACCAAAATGCAATTACTGAAATCTTAAGGGCCATAAATGTAATTCACGAGAACTTCAAGGGCTAAAATGAACAATTTCGAGAAAATTTAAGGACTTAATTGCAATAACTCGTAAACTTTGTGTCAAAAATGCAAATTTCAATAGTTGATGGACTAAAGTGCAATTTTTTCAATGATATGTTTAAGTGCAACACAAATTCGTCATATAACTTGTGGAATTAATGATAGTAAATCCTTAAGATTCAAAACGAAAAGATTTAAAAGGCATTTTCACCGCAAGGAGGATTATCATTCAAGGTGTAGCAACCTACGCACTTTTAGACTCGGGAGCTACATATTCATTCGTATCTGAAACCTTCATCAAAAGAATGAATATTACTCCTCAAGATATGGGTTTGAGTTTCAAATCTTCTATTCCATCCGGTGAACAAATGCTCACGTCTAAAATCGTCAAGAATCTGGAGCTTCGTTTATTCAAGGATGTTGTTCGGGCAGATCTTATTGTACTTCCTATGCCCGAATTTGATATTATATTGGGGATGGATTGGCTATTAGTAAATGGAGCTTCGATTGATTTCCGTCAGCGATCGGTATCTATTAGGCCACCTAGTGGTAAATATTTTGTCTTCGAGGCGGCGAGAAACAAGCAAATGCCGCACATTATCTCTTGTCTATGTGCGATGAAGCTTATAAAACGTGGATGCCAAGCTTATTTAGCCTGTGTCACTACTGCACATGAATCTATCAGTCAGAAATTAGAAGATGTTGACATTGTAAGGGATTTTCCTAGCGTCTTTCCCGAGGACGTTTCTGATATTCCACCTGATCGTGAAGTGGAATTCTATATTGATCTTATGCCGGGCACCGTTCCTATATCTAAAGCACCTTATCATCTAGCGCCCGCTGAAATGAAAGAATTGAAAGATCAAATCCAAGAATTGCTAGACAAGGGTTTCATTCGCCCTAGTAATTCTCCATGGGGAGCACCGGTATTATTTGTGAAGAAGAAAGATGGTAGTATGCGTCTTTGCATCGATTATCGGTAACTTAACAAGGTCACTATCAAAAACAAATATCCACTGCCAAGAATTGAAGATTTATTTGATCAGTTGCAAGGAGCCGCGGTATTTTCAAAAATTGATCTGCGATCTGGATACCATCAATTAAAAGTGTAAGAGTCTGATGTGCACAAGACAGCATTCCGTACTAGATATGGGCATTATGAGTTTATGGTCATGCTATTCGGTCTGACTAATGCACCAGCGATCTTCATGGATCTCATGAATCGCGTATTTCAGCCGTATATGGATCAGTTTATTATTGTCTTCATTGATGATATATTAATTTATTCGAAGAACAAAGAGGAGCATATTCGTCATTTGAGGACAGCACTGCAAGTACTACAAGACAGGAAGCTATATGCAAAATTTAGTAAGTGCGAGTTTTGGCTCGACAGAGTGGCATTCTTAGGCCACATAATTTATTGTAATGGCGTTCAAGTTGATCCAAGCAAAGTCGAGGCAGTGAAAGAGTGGCCAGTACCGAAGAGTGTTACCGAGATTCGCAGTTTTTGGGATTAGCTGGCTATTATCGCAAGTTTATTCAGGGATTCTCTTCTATTGCAGTACCCTTGACATCCTTGACCAAAAAGAATGCAAAGTTTATATGGGGATCAGAGTGCCAAGACAGTTTTGACAAGTTGAAGCAAGCCTTGATTTCAGCACCCGTCTTAGCTATGCCATCGGGGCAAATGGATTATGTTCTTTATACCGACGCATCTAAACTTGGATTGGGCGCAGTTCTGATGCAAAATGACCGAGTTATAGCCTATGCGTCGAGACAGTTGAAGATTCACGAGAAAAACTACCCCACTCATGATCTTGAGCTTGCAGCAGTAGTCTTTGCACTAAAGATTTGGAGACACTACCTTTACGGGGAGAAGTGCAAGATATTCACCGACCATAAAAGTTTGAAATACTTCTTCACCCAAAAGGAGCTGAATATGAGACAGCGCAGATGGCTTGAGTTAGTAAAAGATTATAATTGCGACATTAGCTACCATCCGGGAAAAGCTAATGTAGTGGCAGACGCACTGAGTAGAAAAGCAGCATTTATCACCAATCTATCACTCCAAAGACCGTTGCAGTCTGAGGTACAGCGGTTTGAGCTTACAGTGTATGCTAGGGGCGAGGCCCCAAATCTTGCCACATTATCAGTACAGTCGACTTTGAGAGATAAAATCTGTGACGGGCAGTCTACTGATGAGCAGTTGCAAAAATGGAGGGCTAGAGATGAAGCCAAGGGCCGGAAGCTATATTCTGAGGTGGATGGTATAGTTCGATATCGAAATCGGTTATGGGTTCCTAGTGACGATTCTTTGAGAGACCTTATTATGAAGGGAGCTCATGACACGCCATATTCCATTCATCCGGGCAGCACGAAAATGTATAGAGATCTGCAGCAGTTATATTGGTGGCCAGGCATGAAGAGAGACATTCTGAGATTTGTATCCGAGTGTTTGACTTGTCAACAAGTTAAAGCAGAGCATAAAGACCAGCAGGTAAATTGAAGCCACTCTCTATTCCCGAGTGAAAATGGGAAAATTCACCATGGACTTCGTTGTGGGATTGCCAAAGACAGTTAAGGGATATAATGATATATGGGTGATAGTTGATTGTCTTACTAAATCAGCGCTCTTTCTACCTATCAAGACGACCTTCACCATGATTCAGTACGTCGAGTTGTATATTCGAGAGATAGTTCGTCTGCATGGGATTCCTGTATCCATTGTTTCTGACAGAGATCCGAGGTTCACGTCATTTTTCTGGAAAAGTCTACATGCAGCGATGGGAACCAAGTTACTATTCAGTATAGCATTTAATCCTCAAACCGATGGACAGTCAGAAAGAGTTATACAGATTTTGGAAGATCTACTTCGAGCATGTGTTATTGATTTCCAAGGCAGTTGGGAACCAAAATTGCCTCTAGTGGAGTTCACCTACAATAATAGCTATCAATCATCAATCGGGATAGCACATTTTGAGGCACTTTACGGAAGAAAATGTAGATATCCTATTCATTGGGACGAAGTGGGTGAAAGAAGAAAGATTGGTCCAGATGTGATTGAAGAGACTACCGAGCTTATAGTCAAAATTCGCGATAGAATGAAGACGGAGCAAAGCCGACAAAAGAGTTATGCAGACAAACGACGTAGGGACTTAGAGTTTGTAGTGGGAGATCACATATTTGTGAAAATAGCACCCATGAAAGTTGTTATGCGTTTTGGCAAAAAGGGGAAACTAGGCCCAAGATTTATTGGTCCATGTGAGATTTTGGAGAGGATTGGTACACTAGCTTATAGAGTGGCATTGTCACCAGCGCTTGCAGGAGTTCACAATGTGTTCCACATTTCAATGTTGCGGAAGTACATGTCGAATCCATCACATGTGCTTAATTATGAACCTCTTCAATTAACCCCAAATATGACATATGAAGAAAGACCTGTCCAGATCTTAGCAAGACAATAAAGACGATTGAGGAACAAAGTCATTCCAATGGTCAAAGTCAAGTGGTTGAATCACTCGGAAGAGGAAGCTACTTGGGAAACCGAGAGAGACTTGAAGAGTCGTTACCCAGATCTATTTGGTAAGTTCTAATTTCGAGGACGAAATTTTATTTAAGGGAGGGAGGNTGGTAAGTTCTAATTTCGAGAACGAAATTTTATTTAAGGGAGGGAGGAATTGGAAGGTCCAAAATTAAACGACGTAATCCAACTGCATGCGAATCTAGGAAATAATGAAAAATAAGTAAATGACTGATTTTAATTGCCATTTAATTGTGTGACATACTTGTTTAGATGTTAAATGAGATTTTTATTGTCATCATGCATAAAATGGTATTTTTGAAAGAATATTTAAGTGACGATCGAGGAACGGGGACCGAGGGCTGATAAATGTAAAATGTTTTTATCAAATAATTATTTTTAATTATTTAAAATATGGTCGATGCTTTTTAAGTATTTTTGAAAATAAAGGGTTTTTAGGTGATTTTATATGCCGGAACGTAAATTTTATCGGTGTTGATTTTTCAACTAAAATACGAGCTTTTTGGCAACCCGGCTAATAAATTCACGTATTTAATTAAAGAAAAACTTTGTTAATATTTTATTTAAATCCTAATTAGACTAATGAGCTTAATTGGGAGGCTTAATAGGTCTAAAAGCCTTGAGGTAGATTAATTAGTATTTAAAGTATTAATTAATCAAAAACCCTATTCTAGAAACCAAAAACAATCGGCCACTCTCTTTCAAAAAATAGAAAACTCTCCCCACCCCTCTCTCATACACACACACGGCACATATACAATTTGGGAAGGATTTTCAAAGGTGCTAGCAAGTTCAAGCCAAGCTGTCCTTCCGTTCCTTGTCCCTCTATCATCCTTTTCTCGTCTATCACATCGTATTATTGTTTAAATTATATTTGAATGAAAAGCATGGGGTTTTTATGAATATTTTCGAAATATTGCATGTATATGTGGTAAACTTGTGAATTGTTGCTCCAAAAACATGTTTAATGTGTTGAGGGGCTGCCATGATTTTGGTAATGATCAAGCATGATTAAACGTCCTAAGGGGTCCTAGAAAACACACGAAACTCTGCACATAAAAGCATGATAGAACCGTATGCTATATTGAAGGGCCGAGAGTGTGTTGTTCATGCATGTGGCTCGTTTTCCTTGCATGGGGTTATGGGGCTAGCCAGGGCTGGTTGGGGGCTTGGCCAGGGTCAGGTTCGAAGGTGAGGTAGGGTCCTAGGGCGGCTAGGGTCGAGGGATGCGGCTGGGGAAGAGTCCACGTGAGGTGGGACTCTCCCCCCATGCGCTGCGCTCTGCTGGGTTTCGGGAGGGGGGCTGCAGCGGGGCTAAGGGCGACCTGGGTAGGTCCATCTGGGTCCAAGGGTCATGGGCAGGGGTCGAGCAAGGGGCTGGAGCGGCTGGGCCGCTGCTGGCTCGAAGAAAAAGCTGGAACCGTGAGGAGAAGCAAGCACACACAGGTTGCTGTCGTGAGTTCAGTGGTTCGCAGCTTGGGTTCTAGCGGCTGGGCTGGTCTGGGCTTGGTCTGGGCATGGTCCAGGGATGGTCAGGGTTAGGTGGGTTCGGTGGTTAAGGTTTGGGAGGAGTCCTAGACTAGATAGGAGTTTCTTTTGTTCAAGGACACTACACACACACACATGCAGAAACGTGGGTCGACTTCCAGCAAGTTTTTGAGTGGGTTAGGGTCATGTTCTTTGGGCTAGGCTTTGTCAGTAGGGTCCCTAGATGGGTTGGCTAGGTTTTGGCTCAGGGTGGCTCGGGCGTGGCTCGAGTAATTTGGGAGATGGCTTGGTGGGTTCGTTAATTGAAACGTTAATTAACGAGTTAATTAACGAGTTTTGGATTTATTTTTGGATTTAATCGCCGTACGAAACGTTAATTAACGAGTTAATTGAAACGCCTAGTTTTAAGCTTTATAAAATTATGAAAAATTAGGTTTAAGCTTGAATAATTATTATAAGTGTAAGTTTTTAATTTGGGAATTTTATATTAAGGTTTGGGTTAATTCGGGATTAAAACGCATTAATACGTCACATTTAAAGATTAATTTAAAAGTCATCGATTTAAGCCAAATAAAATTATGGGAAAATTCATGTAAGCTTAAATAATTATTTGGGACATGTTAGAGTCAACGAAATTAAGAAAAAGTCAAAAACGTAAAATTTTACGTCTAGGGATAAAACGGTCTTTTTACACCTAAAAACTAGTAAGCGTCATGGCAGTGCCCTAAATGCTATTTTCATGATATTGTGTCAAATTTTAAATGTTTATGAAATGTTCACGATTAAATTATGATTTTTAAATGTCTGTTTGATTTTTATGATTTAAGGAAGACATTTAAAATACATGTTGCATTCTTGGTTTCAAAAATGAAAAATGTTATGTTATTCATGATTTTTATAAAGTGATGTGAATGGAAAATATATTGAAGGAGGTGAAGTGATTGTGACTAATTCGTTAATAATGGCGACGTCATGAGGGTGATGGTCCCAGTAGGAGCCCGACGATCGTGTTTTCATTATTGCGAATATGAGGTTATGAGGTTTGAGGAAGAATGAGAATATCGTGAGGGGAGAAGGCCCCAGAGGGAGCTCATTTATGGGAGAAGGTCCCAGAGGAAGCCCCGACGATCGTATTTCTATTCGATCATGTTAGGCCAAGGCTGAGTTGCCGGTGAGAGCGTCGCTGATGTCCCCGCCGCCCAGTACTGTGGTTATATGTAGATGGATCCATCGATCATGTCATGTGAGGAAAGTCACAATTAACGATATGAATTCAACAAAGGAGAAAGGAAAAGGTTTATGTTCATGTTAAAATGTGTTATGTCATGTTAAGGATAAAGGAAAAAGTTAAAAGATTATATTTGCATGTCATGAAATGTATTTTACGTAAAAGTATTTTTCACTGTTGCATGTGATTTTATATGTATTATTTGTTATCAAGATTATGGTGTGTTGAGTCTTTAGACTCACTAGGTGTGATGGATGTAGGTGGGTATGAGGGAGGTCTTGACGGATGATCTGACTGGACTGAAGGCGCACAAAACCCGAGGACCAGCGCTACTATTTTCCGCATTACGTTTTATGATTTTAAGTTAGAGGTTTTTAAGACTATTTATTTATGATTTGAGAGATTTTTGAGAGGTTTAGTATGTGCTATACTTTTCAAACTTATTGCTTTTAGGTTTGGTAAACATGCGACGATTTCATTTTTATGACTATTGCATTTGATTTTTAAAATGCTAGATGGTTGGTNTATTGTCGCTTGAGCGAATTTGATGGACGTCAATATCACCATTTTCTTGAAGCTCATGTGTATAAAAAAACTTTGGTGAAATATGATTTGTTCTATCACCTTTGATGTAGCCTCTTTTTACCTGCGTAATGCAAGCAGCATTATCTTCGAATATTACTGTTGGGCTATCTTTGGCTGTTGGGAACCCACATGATTCTTGAATATGTTGTGTCATAGATCTCCACCATACACACTCCCGACTTGCTTCATGTATTGCAATGATCTCAGAGTGATCTGAAGACGTCGCTGTTAAGGATTGCTTCACCGACTTCCATGATATAGCAGTGTCTCCTCATGTAAACATAAAACCTGTCTGGGATTTAGCTTTATGTGGAGCATAAAGATATCCTGCATATGCATATCAAACTAAAGAAAACTTTGATTTTGTCGAATAAAATAATCCTGTATCAGTTGTACCCCGAAGGTAACGAAATATGTGTTTTACACCATTCTAAGGTCTTCGGGTTGGACATGAGTTATATCTTGCTAAAAGATTTACAGAAAATGATATATCTGGACGAGTACAATTTGTGAGATATGATAGTGCACCAATGACACTTAGATGTGGTACTTCTGGACCAACGATTTTTTCTCCATTTTCATGTGGTTGAAAAGGATCTTTGTTAGCATCAAGTGATCGAACAAACATTGGTGATGCTAATGGGTTGGGCTGGGTTGGCCATTTAGAGGCCCGCCATGGCCCGTCCCGCTAGCCCGTTTTGACATGTATATGTATGGCTAGACTTGGTCTTTTGCGAGACCAATTCGAGCTAGTGTGGCTAGCTTTACTTTTTCTACATTTTATCCATGCCCAGTTAGACTTAGAACACTCATGTTCAAAATAGTCAAGACCTCTATGATTAACCATGTTCTCAAAATTAAAATTTTGGCTAGGTTGGACTTTTGGTTGATCATGCTCATATATTGCGTTGGAATGGACACAATTTACCATTTTATAATCGTATTTATCTAGACATAATTGAGTCACTGCACTAGAAGAATTGCATTCATTGTTGCCAAACCTTGAGACAATTTTTTCCGCGGTTGATTTCTACATCTCATGCATTTTCTCAATAGAAACAGAAGATTTGTTCCAAGAACTGACTAATTGTGTCTGTTGTTTATTTTCATTAATAGTGACTTGGAACACTCTATGTAGATCATCATTCTTTGTTGTTAGCAAATTAAAATTCACCCTTAAACTGTCAAGTTCTTTTCTTTGCGAAAAGCTAGAGTCCTCTGACTTGTCTATTAGGCTTTTGTTTTCTACCTTCACCTCCTCGAATGGTTGCGATAATCTCTTAAACTCATCTATCATGTCATGCAGTGTTGTGAAAAGATCTTCACGTGTAAATTCACTAGATTTGAATTAAAATAGAATATCATCCGGCTGACTTCAACTCAACTTTTGTGGCTTTTGACTCTGTATTTGGCATTAGGCATTGGACTTTTTCTTCCTCACTCTTGCTGGATGAGGTATCTGAGTCAGAAATTTCTGAATCTGAATGAGATCATTTTCTCTTTCTCTTCTCAACATCAAGAACTTCTGGTCTTTCGTCTTCTTGAATTATCTTTTAAAATCTTTGGACCTGATTCTTATCGTCATTCTTGGGCCTCTTACAACCTGCAATGAAATTATCATTCTTTCTATAGTTAAAACAAGCCTGATTATCATCAACTTGATATTTGTTACAATAAGAATTAAACTTAGATTGATTTTTTCTCATAAAATTGCCAATTTTTTTAACAAATAATGACATGACCTCATTGCTTATTTGATAAGCGGATTTGCTGCTAGAAGAATATTCGTTGTTGATTGCTGTAGGGGTCGTGGCGGCTAGAGATTTTGTGGTAGAGGAATCGAAGGCTATTCTTCTGCTCGGGTCCCAAGCTTGAACTCATATGATTTCAAATCTGTAATTAGGTCGTGCAGCTCGAGTTTATTGAGATAATTGGACTCTCTCATTGCAAACATATTTATATCTCATTGTTTGAGCCATGCTCTCATTACCCAAGGCAATTTCATGATTATAATATTCTTTTCCAAGTGAAGTAAGTTCAATTACAATACTGTTAAACCGTTCATCAAACTCATTTAAAATCTCTTCGGCTTCATTTTGGCATTGTCAAATTTTTGACTTGCTGAGATTAGATTTTTATCTTTCGTTTGATAATTTTCTTCACAAAGTTGGGTCAATTTTTCTCACATTTCTTTGGCAGTAGAGAAAGTCTTTATCTTGCTGAACCTATTCTCACATTTCTTAGTATCACTAAACAAAGACCCAAATGTCTGGCTTTTCTGTAGAACCCTTGGTTCAAAAAAATGGACTTGCAAAAAATCTCCTAACTGATAGCTTGGGCGGCTAGAATTAGATTGGAGCACATATTGATCCTGAAATGATCTGATATGTAAGTTCCATGTGTGCTATGAATGGATATATATGAATAATAAATGTTCTCGAGATCTTGGCAGAACGATCACTTGAAGATAATCAATGAATCGATTATCTTTCTCCATTTTGATTCTTTTCTTTATATACTAAGGCTTCCAACAGTTAGATTGGTCTTCAACATTCGAATGTACTAGCCTATGATAACATGATATTATAAATTTTTCTTCATTGTACACTACATTAAATTCTCATTTAATGTTTCTTTACTTTTTATGACTTTGACTCTTTTAAATTCTGAAAATTTGATTGATTATTGACATTTTAAGAAACATTTATGTCAATCGAGAGTTGATAGGCTACTGTACATGACACTTATCTAATAACATAAAAAAAATTGAGTTTATTGTATCCATCTTGATCTGCTAATATCTGACAAGTTGGATTGCGATTAGAGTTTTAATGGTTTGACTCTGAAAACTTCTTTGATAAAGCGGTCCGGTTAGAAGCAAATCTAAGTGATGGTCAGATATGATGTCAAAAGCTTGCGATTCTGATAAAGCGATGAGTGACTTGACTTGTCAAGCGACTAGAAACTTGTATTACATAAACAGGGCAGCTGAAGCCTAAAACAAGTTGGCAAAAACTTGTATGAGACTGTGTCTCACAGATCGTATTTTGTGAGACGGATCTCTTATTTGGGTCATCCATGAAAAAGTATTATTTTTTATGCTAAGAGTATTATATTTTATTGTGAATATCGGTAGGATTGACCCGTCTCACAGATAAATATTCGTGAGACCGTCTCACAAGATACCTACTCAAACTAATTACGTTGTTTTATCATTACCAAAACTTAAAATATTTGTCAAACTAAGGAAACATAATATTTCATAATTTTTATGACTAACAATTAAAATTTAATTGCAACATATATTTATTTACAAGCAAAAAATATTTGAATTATTTTTATTATTTTAAAACTCGATCACTCTAGTCGTCAATTTTTCCTACTATTTGTTCATATAAAGCAGTTATTTTTGTATGTTCTATATTTTTCACTTAATCATTTTCTATTTTTATACTATTACCAAATAAGTATACTTAATTATTTTCTACAACTTATTTGAAATTGATCATAACTCATATTTAATTTATCTCATTTGTTTATTTGATTCTCAAACAATCTAATACATTTACTAAAAAATAACATTTATAACTCCGAAATATGATATACGTCGTATAATGATAGGCAAAAACTTGTATAAGACGGTCTGACTGGTCATATTTTGTGAGACGGATATCTTATTTGGATCATATATTAAAAAATATTACTTTTTATGCTAAGAGTATTACATTTTATTGTGAATATCGGTAGGGTTGACCCGTCTCACAGATAAAAATTTGTGAGATCGTCTCATAAGAGACCTACTCATAATGATAAACATCACATTAATTTTAGCATCCATTATATTTTCCACCATCCAATGACAAATTGGTTCTTCCATGCTAAACCTTTTCAAAATAGTTTCTATGTACAAGGATTGAGACAACCCAATCAATCTTCTCTATCTATCTTTATGGATCGGTATTCTCAATATATAAGATGATTTTTTCATATCTTTCGTGGAGAATTTAGTATGTAACTATACTTTAGTTGATTACATAAGTTCTACATCATTCTCAAAAGAAAGATTTTATCAACATAAAATACTAAAAATGTTATCGCACTCTCAATAACTTTCTTATATACAAATGATTCTTCTGTATTTTTAACAAAATCAAACTCTTTGATTGTGTTATCAAAACAGATACTCCATCTTCGGGATGCTTGTTTAAGTCCAAAAATGGACTATCGTGGATTAATACTCCTATTTTGTCCCACTATGACCTCAATTGTGGACTTTGCCGCTGCTACCTTCTGTTGGTCCCCACTGCGGTAATTTTGAGATAATAAAACCCGAAAATAAAGAATAAACTGGACACTGAGATTTACGTGGAAAACCCCTAAAAATTATTAGGGTAAAAACCACGGGCAAGATGAAAAGTATTTCCACTATAATATTTTGTGGTGTACAACTCACTCACTGTGTTTCCAAAGAGAACATACACTCTCTTAATACAGGAGAACAAACATCTCACAAATATTATAGAATTAAGCACTCAAATGCTTATAAGATGAGAGAAAACTCGAAGAAGGGATGATTTCAGAATGAAGGGGGAGCTTTATTTATACAGCCCCTTGTCCGTGTGAATACGCGTTAAAAACGGGTATTCAAACTTTCGCCAAATTTGACAATTACAACTCTTTGTCTGTCCATTCAAAGAAGTCTGCACCAGCCACCAACATTCACATTAAATGCAATTCTTATACCGACACCTTCAAAAATCCGGTCCACCATAAATGGATCTAATTCAAATAATTGGCAATAGAAAACTATTCGATTTACACAAACAAGAAATCTAATATCGCAATGAAATTACGGTCGTAACGACATATAGATTGTAAGATCACACAAAAGAATAAGATTTTATCTTCTTTAAGAAAACTTTTGGCCGAGCGCAGTTATGAAACTTCAATTCGATTTGATTTCTCAATTCTCTAAATTGCTTCTAACGGCCAACCCTATACATACACATATATATAATATTATTTTAGTTATTAGATTTTGTTTTAATTAAGATAATTTGATTTGATTTCAAAAGTCAAATATATATTACCTTTTATCATATCATATCTTATATAGATCAACTCATCCGCATATAGGATAAGGAAAAAGTCCTTCATTTTATTTTTTTTGATATGATATATTTTATTTTATTTGTATTTTTATTTAATTTAAAATTTATCAAATATAATTTTAATTTAAAACTTAAAAAAATATCATCATAAAAAATATTATAACTCTTATATCGTAATCCAGAAAATTAAATCAAATTCATTTTCATAACGAGCCCGATCGTTATTAAAATTCTCATATCATCATTTCTAATTTCGGACTTTTTAAAAATAAAAAATTTAATAAAATAAATTTTTTACTCAGATTGTTGTACCAACTTAAAATTAGCTCATAATCGATATTATAAGTTTAAAATTTTAATCATATAAAATTTTAACTCTTAAATTCAAATCATTAAATTTAATTATCTTGTCCTCATTGATCACAATCAATATTTGTGTTACACTCAATGATTCATGTGTAAACTAGTCATGAGATCACAACTCTTTATGATTTTAGATCAAACTTATTTAATCATTTGTAAACATACCTTAATTGTCCCCATTAATGCAATAAACTCTTTTAATTATTAATAGCCGAATTCATTTCGGTTTAACCTAATAAATAAAGATTAGCGCCTAGCAACGTCGTTTCATGATCTCCTAGTTATAAACTGATAATTTCTGTAAGAACTTTCAGTTACAGTTAACGTGTTGTACGATCCTTTCAACTCATATATCTCGATCTAATTTTGAGACTTTGTTTTGCCGAGATCCCAATATGAATCAATAGAATCCCTTTGATTTATCTACATATAAAATGCATAAAAATATACAAATTCCAGCAAATATTGAAAGAAAAGGAGACAACTGTTGTACTCGACTCTTGATATGATTAATATGAATATTGTGTCTTGCAATTCTTGTCTTCAATGGTTTGACCACTTACACTGACATCCACAGTACAATTCAAAGTGACTACAAACCTCTTTTGAATCACATTAGCAAGCTTCACTTTTCCAGTGATTCTTGTATAGGTACTAAAAGGCAACGTCTTCGCAACCAAGTCGTCCCTTAGCCGTGGCACGGCCAAGATTTTATCGACCATAATGTACATCAATACGTTCATTCGTAGTGTTCTTCGGGCCTTAGCCTGGCCTGATGGGTTGACAGCCTCGCCGATGACGAAACCATCATAGTATACTATCGTTGTGGTGTTGTTGAACTTGAATGACACAACATTCGGATTCTTGATCGAGACCTCTGCTTCGGACCTCAAGTTAAGGCCCGAGGGAGCTTTTGCCTCTTTGAGCACGTCTAGGCCTTCGATTTTCGACATATTGAAAATTAAAACAGGATCTTTGAGGTGAAAAATGGTGACCATGAGTATTATCACGGTAGTCACTAGGATCAACAAGATAGCGGTCGTGCAACCGCAACATTTGACACAGTTCCGGTGGCGGGGCTTCATGAATTCGACCGCAAATGACTCGTTTCTGTCTATGTCGATTCTGTGAGCTAAGGGCTTCTCTTGTTCTTTCTTCTCTGCCATGGATGATCACTAGCGGTAAAGTAGAACTCACATAGCCTTATTTAAATATGAAAGTGTCGATAAACGCGTTTTCTTGACTTTGAATATGGACTTCGGATTTACGTTCTTGCGGTTTCTGTCTTTTGCAGGAAATATTGTAGAAAATGAACAAATCCTATTTAATTTGCTAGAATTTGAACTCCAAAATATATATAGTACAAGTCATGGACCCAATACGTAGATGGTTTTGTCTATGCAACTCTAGGACTATTTCTGAGCCTTTTACCCCTTACAAGACAAAACTTGTATGTATAAATAAAAATACGAGAGACTCGTATAATCCAATGAAATTAAGGACGAAAGGTGAATATCACCCCATAGAGTGTAATACATGCTCCCATAAAATGATACTTTGAATGAATTTATTTGTATTCACACGTTGGGAAAAGGAATATACTCAGCCGGCTTGGAAATCAAGTGTTTCATGGGATATAACGATACATTCTTGTGAGAAGCAGACAAGCAGAAAGAAGTCGAAGGGTGAGGAATCGCGGTGTCAAATGCGGGGGCCACGCCGGTCTCCCATCGATCTGCCTAAAATAGAATTTTCAGGGTAGTTCAAGAATTAAAGGGGAAGTTGGGCCTTTTTTTTTTAAACATTACATTGGGAATTTGGGTGGAATTTAGTTCTGTGATGATATTTATTAATATATTCTGTTACTTTGTGATACCCCGGAAAATATCACATATTACCCCGGGTCATCGCCGGTTTAGAACCCGGGCAGTCAGGAGATCAAAGCAGCCTTGCTCTGTGTCCAGTGGGAGCCGAGTTCATCTGTGATCTCAGGAGATTAGAGCCCGGGCAGCCAGGAGAAAGAAGCAACAAGGGTGGAGTTCAACTATGAGCCAGGGAGGATAAAGCCCGAACATTCTGATACAAGTGTCATGTTTTAGATTATAGGTATGAGGCACCATGACTTGGTCACCATTAGGAGATCTTTTGGCACATGAAAGAGTGATGGGATTAGGTCGAAGTAAGCATGGGCTGTCAGACTTAACAATATCAGTAAGCAGAAGCATGATTAGCCATCCCATCATCAGTAGTAGCTGAGCACTGAAAACGAAGTCATCATTGGTTTTCCTCCTATAAATATCCAGGTTTGCTTATTACTAAGGCATTCAGATATATTCTCTTGCGAAAAAGAAATATTCACTCTCTTTATAAAAAATTTACTTGAGCGTCGAAGTGGCTACACCGGAAAACCATCCGGCGCCCCACTATCGATATCTGTTATTTTAAAGTGTGCAGATATTTCAAAGGCAAGGGAGAACCTTTTCCTTGATAATCGTGATTCGACCCAGTGAAATTGTCCACCCATCTCAAACCCAAATCACCCGGTCACATCATTGGCGCCGTCTGTGAGAAATCAGATCTAAGACGAAGATATGGTTTTCACTCGAAAATCAGCCAGGAAAGACACTTCCAGAGGAGAATCCTCAAACTCAAAGGTTCCCCAAGGAAATCCGCCCAAGCAAACTTTCCTGGTCAATCCAGAGCAATTAACTCAATGGATAGGAACAGCTGTTCAGAAAGCTATGGCAGAGAAGATACCTCCTAGCAGTAGCCGGGCACCCCGTGATGAAGGAACCCAGAAAGAATCTCCTTCTCGGGACAAGGCGAAGGACGAAAGAGAGAAAAGTTCCCAGGAAGGCTCCAAGGCTATTATAGTGGCGTAAAAACTAAAAGACTTGAGACAAAAGGTGAAGAAATAGGAAGCACTGGCCAGGTCTTCTCGGATTTCCCAAGATCAACCAAGAGGGTGTCATTTCTTCCCTCGTATAGTCAATGAACCCTTACCAGCCCACCATACATTAGCAAACATTAAGGTATATGACGGGAACTCGGACCCTGAAGAACACTTAACTCGTTTTGAAAACATGGCCATGTTGCATTGTTATGACGATGAGATCAAGTGCAAAACTTTCTTAACTACGTTGATGGATTCAGCCCAACGGTGTTTCGAGAAGTTGGATCTTCGGAGTATACAAACTTTCGAGGACTTCAATAGTGTCTTTCTACATCACTTCAGTAGCAGCAAACGGTACAAGAAGACGGTCTTTAGCCTGTTCGATATCAAGCAGGGCAGGGAGGAATCAATGAGAGCTTACATCTGCAAGTTCAATAAAGCAGTATTGGAAGTACCTTCTTGTGCCCTGGAAACTAATACCGCGTTCACTCAGGGGCTTCAGGAGGGGGATTTCTTCCGGTCCATGGTAAAAAAACTACCAAGAGATTTTGAAGATTTACTGTCTTGGGCAGAGAAAAATACATCAATACAGAGGAAGCCCAGAAACAAAAGAGAGAGACTGTCATGAGAGAGAGAGGCAGTCAACCCGGGAAAGTAGAGGAACGGGTCTGTAGGGAGAATCCTCTGGGGCGTTTCTCTAGTTACGCTCCCTTGAAAAGATAAGAGGACCAAGTTGTAAATCTTTGAGAAGATAATGAAACCAACTCCCACCGCCCTTCCCAAGGCCTGAAACTAGCTTTGAAGTTTTGTGTGTTTCATCAAGAATGCTATCATGATACCAGTGAATGCAAGCAATTAATAAGAAATCATCCTAGGAAAGATTCTATTGAAGCAAGCCCGGTGGAAAAGAGAGCAAAAAGACTCCCGTGGGTCCCCAAGAATTCGGGGCCATTACCATCCAGCAGAGCCCCGAATTCCAAAGTCTTGCGAAGGAATCACTCTAGACCCACCACGTCAGAAAGGGCCAGGGAAGGGAATACCAGGGAAAAATCCTCAACTCTGGGGGTAATTAAAATGATCTCCGGAGGATCAACCGATGGAGATTCTAACCGAGCCCGGAAAGCCTGGAGCTGGCAAGAAATTTTGAATGTGAATATCCCAGGTGGAGAGAAAGAACCAACCATCAGTTTTGGGTGCCAGGATTTACAATGAGTCATCCTACCTGACAATGACGCCTTGGTCATCCGAGCTAAAATTGCAAATTATGATATAATGCGAGTATTCGTGGACTCGAGCTATTCCGTCAACGTCATATTCCAAGAAGCGCTGGACCAAATGAATTTGAAAGATTATCAACTCGAGCTTGTGGAGACTGCTCTATTCGAGTTTGCAAGACATACAATGCATCCTCAATAGGATCTAGAGATTTGAGGAAATCAATGATGGCCACGTTCATGGTTGTCAGTGCACCTACCTCATACAATTTCATATTGGGGAGGTCGGCCATGAATGCTTTTAAGGCTGTCGCCTCCACTTACCATCAAAAAATCAAGTTTCATGTGAAAGAATAAGTAGGGGAAGTCTTGGGAGATCAACCATCTTCAAGAAGATGTTATGCTGAAAGTGTCAGAGTGGAGAAAAAGTGGGCAAGAAGGGGTGAGTATGGAGACAGGTTAAGAGGTGGAGGAGAAGTGCATTCCGTAGAAGAAGTACAGGCAGTGGTCGAATAAGAGCAAGAAGAAATTACCTTAATCCCCGGGAATCTCGAGAAAAGCACCAAAAGTGCCCGAGATCTAGAGTCATCCACCCGATCTCAATTAATAATTTGTTTGCAGCAAATGTTGATATATTTGCTTGGTCCCCCGCAGAGTTAACCTGGATTTCAACCCGAGTAGTGGAGCATAAATTAAATACACGTCCAAATTCCCGGCCAGTAAAGCAGAAGAAGAGACATTTTAGACCAAAGAAGGACAGGGTGATAGCAGAACAAGTGGGAAAGTAGCTGAAAGCTGGCCAAGTCAGGGAAGTCCAATTCCCAACTTGGTTACCAAATGTGGTTCTAGTCTAGAAAGCTACGGGGAAGTGGAGGATGTGCGTGGATTTTTGGGACCTGAACAAAGCTTGCCCCAAAGACTGCTATCTCTTGCCTCATATTGATCAGTTGGTTGATTCCACGTCCGGGTTTGAGCTACTGTGTTTCATGGATGCTTACCAGGGGTACCACAAGATACCCCTGACCCAAGAAGATCAAGACAAGGTTAGTTTCATAACCTCTGGAGGAACATTTTGTTATACATTAATACTTTTTAGTGTGAAGAATGCAGGGGCTACTTACTAACGATTAATGGATAAGATTTTTGAAAAACAGGTCGGGAGGAATGTTGAAGTCTATGTGGATGACATTCTGATCAAATCCAAGGAGAAGTCAGACTTATATCAGACCTGGATTATGGGGTCAAGTTAAATCCGCTAAAATGCATTTTTGGGGTCAAAAGTGGCAAGTTTCTGGGTTTCATAGTGACAAAGAGGGGAATTGAAGTTAATCTTGAGAAGGTAAGGGATATTTTAGATATGGTTTCCCCTAGAACCATCAAGGATATGCAAAAACTGACAAGTCGGATTACAGCTCTGTCCCGCTTCATATCAAGCTCGGCACATCGAAGCTATCCATTCTTTCAGATACTTCGGAAAGCACAGAGATTCGGATGGGATGATCAAACAAAGCAAGCCTTTCAAGATCTAAAAAGCCATATAGTCGGCTTGCCTATCTTAATTAAGCCCGGAGCCGGAGAAAAATTGCTGGTATATCTGTCTACCACCGAGTGCGCCGTTAGTTCGGTCCTCATTCACGAAAAGGGCACTGATTAGAAACCGATGTATTATGTAAGTCATGCCCTCAGAGGTCCCGAGTTGAGGTACATAGAATTGAAAAAAATAGCCCTGACATTGGTCATCACCGCGAGAAAGCTGAGACCCTATTTCATGTCTCATTCTATCGATGTCCTCACCAACAGCTCACTGGGAAAAATCATGACCAACCAAGACATCTCGGGAAGGCTGGTAAAGTGGACGATAGAGCTCGGGGAGTATGATATCACTTATCGTCCAAGGATCGCCATAAAAGCTCAGGTCTTGTAAAATTTTCTAATCGAGATGGTACAACCTGGGAGGCAGAAGTCTGGAGAGTATTTGTTGATGGTGCTACCAGTAAAGAAGGTAGTGGTGTAGGAGTCGTTCTAGTTTCCCCCACAGGAGAGAAAGTAAAACTGGCCGTGAAATTGGATTTCCGGGCTTCGAATAATGAAGTTGAATATGATCAGTAGTAATCGGGATGAGAGCCGTCCAGGAAGCTGGAGCCACCCAAATCATCCTATACTCTACTCAGATTCTCAACTAGTTATTCAGCAACTCAAAGGTTCTCATGAAGCCCGAGAAGGAAGATTGAAAGAATAATTGAAAACCATTCAAGAATTGTAGGAAAATTTTACTGATTGGAGTGCAGAGCAAATCCTGAGAGAAGAAAATGTTGAAGCTGATATACTGGCCAAAATGGGGCCATCCCTAACAGGAGAAGATGGCATGGAAGCCATTCATCAAACCAAGCTGGTGTCGACCATAGATGACAGCCCAGTGACTTCCCATGAAAGATCATGGAAAACACCTTTGCTCGAGTTCATATCGAAAGGCCAATTACCAGGAGATGTTTAGCAAGCCCAGAAAATTAAGAAGCAGTGTTCTCGGTTCAGTGTCCTGAACAGAGAGTTATACCGACGATCATTCCATGGCCCTTTACTCAAATGTTTAGCAAGGGAGGAAATTCAGTATGTGTTGAAAGAAATCCACGAAGGATGCTGCGGGGATCATCTCGGGGCAACAACGCTTACTCGGAAAGCACTACTAGCCGGATTCTGTGGCCTACTATGAGTACAGATGCCCGAGAAATAGTACAGTCTTGTGAAGGATGTCAATGTCGTGGTAATTCTTGTCATATCCCAGCTTCGCCTCTGCAACCAATTCGAGCTTCTTTCCCTTTCGATCAACGGGACTTGGATACTGTGGGGCCTTTTCCAGTAACCCGAGCTCAGAAAAAATTCTTGCCAGTAGCCGTGGACTACTTTTCCAAATGGGTGGAAGCTGAACCCCTGACCAGAATTACTGAAGATGAGGTATTGAAATTCTTATGAAAGAGCATAGTCTGTGATTTGGGCTACCCAACAAGTTGATATCGGACAATGGCCGACAATTCCAAGGGCGAAAAATTATGGATTGGTGTAAAAAAAATGAAGATTATTCAGACATTCACCTCAGTAGCCTATCCACAAGCTAATGGACAGACATAAGTCACTAACCGAGTAATTGTGTAAGCTCTGAAATCTAGATAGAAAGGCGTAGGCAAAAATTGGGTAGAAGAGATACCCAGTGCTCTCTGGGCCTATCAGACCACTCCCCGGACTGCTACTAAAAAAACTCCTTACAGCCTGGTTTATGGATCTGAAGCAGTGCTGCCAGTAGAGATCAGGTAAATCTCGGCTAGAGTCCAAAGTTATCCGGAAAGAAATTATGAATCTCGGGCCCAAGAATTGGATTTAATAGAAGAAAAAAGAGAAAAAGCAGTCATATTATCATTTAATAATAATCATAATAACAATAATAATGTTGCAACAACGATAATAATAAATACATTATTATTTATAATTAAAATTCAATAATAATAAAAATAAATATTAATATAATGTTATTAATAATACGGTAAATTTCAAAAAAATGCCTCTGCCAATGTTTCAATTAAAATTCAGTACCTAATCATTATTTTTTAGAAATCAGTACCTGACAAATCTATACATCTAGTTTTAACTACCCATAAAGCAAACTTTACATTTTTACCCTTTATTATTTAAATAAATATATTATTTTATCCACAAAAATTATATCATTTTTCTCCATTTAAAATATAATTTTAACAAAATATTGTTTCTCAATTATTATGGAATAAAAGTAAATACTTATTTTGACATACAAAGTACATATTATGGGGTTTCAAATACTTGATTTCGCTCTTTAAATACTCCAAATATATAAGAAAATATTATATTTTCGAGCATTCACCATAAATTCAGTAATTGTTGGTCCTTTCATGAAAAATGCATTAGGATGACTTATTCATGTCATTTTATTTTTTTAAAAAAAACGAAGGCCATCACTCAACATTAGGGGTGTCAAAATGCGACACGACCCGTCAACCCGACACGACCCAACACGAAAAAAATCAGGTTCGGGTTGGGTTGGTTCGGGTTAGTACTATGTTAGACGGGTTTCGGGTTGGGTCGGGTTGGGTCGTGGGTTGACCCGAAAACTTTTTTTTTTGAAAATATTACCTATATTTTTATATATTGTATGTTTGAACAAAATTTATTGTATATTTATATGATAAATTTTCATCATTTAATATTTATTTGTATTTTTTTATTTTTTTAACAATTGTTTATTTAATTTAGTAAATATACTTTTAATTTTATAACATTAAACTTTCAAATTTAAATCGAAAATTTTGTTATTATGTGTTTAAATTAAAATATTACTATTATTTTTTATTTTTTCGAATTTTTTTCATTAATTTTTTTTAAAAAAAATAAAAAAAAATCAAGTTAGACGGGTTGAGTCGGGTTAGACGGGTTCGTGTTCGGGTTGGGGGTTTTCGGGTTGGGTTCGGGTTGGGAAAAAAATAAAAAAAATTCGCGGGTTGACCCGAAACCCGACCCGATTGACACCCCTACTCAACATGAAATAAGATTAAATATTTATTTTGACCAACAAAATACCTATTTTGGAGTTCTAAATGCTTGATTTTACTCTTTGAATACTCCAAATGTGTAAGAAAATACTGGATCTTCGAGCTATCACAATAAATTCAATAATTATTGGTATTTTCATTGAAAATGCATTAAGATGACTTATTCATGTCATCTAATTTTTGAAAAAATACAGTTTCTCACTCATTGTTGAATTAGAAAAATTATTTATTTTGATCAATAAAATACCTATTTTCGGGTTCCAAATATTTGATTTGGCTATTTGAATACTTCAAATGTGTAAGAAAATACTTAAGTTTCAACTAATATTAAGTGACTTTTGATTGTGTCATTTGTGAAGTTAAAATGTGATACTTAAATTGGTACACAAAGTATCTAATTAGAGTATATAATACATGATTTTACCCCGTAAATACTCATATCCAATTATTTGAGGATGCCAAAATATAATTTGAAGTTAATATTAAGTGACACCGATGATGATATTCGTGAAGAAAAAATGTGATACTTAAATTAATACAAATAATACATAATTCGAGTTCACAAACACTTGATTTTACCTTTTAAATACTCAAATTCGATTGAGTATGTCAAAATATATAATTTGAAGATAATATTGAATATTTTTTGATGATGAGATTTGTGAATAAAAAACGTGCTACCTAAATTGGTACAAATAGTACCTAATTTGATTTCACATATATTTGATTTTACCCTTTTAAGACTCGATTTTGATTATTTTGGGATATAAAAAATATAGTTTCAAGTAATATCGAGTGATTTTTTATGTGTCATTTGTGAGTCAAAATATGATACCTAAATTAGTACAAAAAATATCTAATTCGAGTATATCAATACTTTATTTTACTCCCTAAATGACAAGTATTTTAATTTTAGTTTGCAAATACTTGATTTTGTAAATGAGATACTTAGAATATGTATTGAAATACTGGATATTCGAATAAGCAACGTAAGTTCACCAAATATTGGTATTTTTATGGAAGATACAATTGGATTACATATTCATATCATTTAATAATTAAAAAAAAACAAATTCTCAACTAAACATGAAAATTTTAAAGTATTTAGTTTTACTTGAGAAGTACCTAATTTGAGTTTGCAAATACTTGATTTCGTAAATGAGATACTCACAATATGTATTAAAATACTAGATATTCGAATAGGCAACGTAAGTTCACCAAATATTGATATTTCCATGGAATAAGCATTTGGATGACATATTCATATCATTTAATATTTTTTCTGTAAAAAAAAAAATAATTCCCAACTAAGCATAAAAATTTTAAAGTATTTGTTTTTATTTGAGAAGTACCTAATTTGATATTGCAAATATTTAATTTGGTACATGAGATACTCATAATATGTAATAGAATACTGGATATTCGAATATGTAACGTAAGCTCACCAAGTGTTTATATTTCCTTGGAAGATGCATTTGGATGACATATTCATCTTATTTAATATTTTTTATATAAAAAAAAAAAATTATCAACTAAGTATTGAAATTTTAAAATACTTATTTTTACGTGAGAAGTATCTAATGTGATACCTAAATTAATACAAATAATGCATAATACGAGTCCACAAATACTTGATTTTACCATTTAAAACTCAAATTCGATTATTTGATGGTGTCAAAATATATAATTTGAAGTCAATATTGAGTTGTCTTTGATGATGAGATCCGTGAAATGAAAATGTGATACCTAAATTGTTACAAGTATTATATAATTAGATTCCACTGATAATTGATTTTACCATTTGAAAACTCAAATTTGATAATAAGTATAATGAAATAATATTGATGCTTATAATGAATGATTATCATGATGAATAATGAACTATGTTTATTTATTTAAATGATATGAATAAGTATCCTAATGAATTTTCCATGGAAAGATTGCATATTCGAATATCCAGTATTTTAATGCATATTGTGAGTATCTTATTTACGAAATCAAATATTTTCAAACTCAAATTAGGTACTTCTCAAGTAAAACTAAGTACTTTAAAAATTTCATGCTTATTTGAGGATTTTTTTATCAAAAAAATATCAAATAAGATGAATATGTAATCCATGCTTAGTGATCGAGAAAACTTTCATTGTAAAATTCTTAGTAAAAATTAATAATATTCAAACTCGAAATAATCGCAAGTGCACAATGTCAAGTAATAATATAGTCATGGACTTTCAATAATCGCAAGTGCACGATGTCAAAATGTTCCATGCTTAGGGATTGAGCAAAACTTTCATTGTCTAAGGACTGTATTTCTCAATTATTATTCTTAGTTATTCAATTTTTAGCAGCGAAAATTCATATGATTGTTTACTACTACGATTATTAAATAAAAACTCAATGAAATGGTTCAAGGATTAAATGATGAAATAAATAAGCTAGAATGATTGATTAAAGTTCAATGAGAAATGAATTTGTTGGGAATCTCGGTTCACCTACCCCTCGCTAATCTACTTAATTCATTCGACAATTATCTATGCTTTCGACGAGATTTCTTATCCAATTGAACATGCCCTCTCAAGCTATGCCAAACTAATTCAACTTAGTGAAGTAATTAAATCTCTTTAATTATTTATCAATTGTGAATTGCATGTCGTTTTATTAAATCTCATAGCTTTCGACCTATTGGAACATGTCATTCAAATGCATCATGGATGGAAATGCGAGCATTTGGTGAACTTACATTACATATTCGAATATCCAGTATTTTAATACTCATTATGAGTATCTCATTTACCAAATCAAGTATTTTAAAACTAAAATTAGGTATTTCACAAGTAAAACTAAGTACTTGAAAAAGTTCAATTGCGAATTTATTTTTTTAACAATAAAAAAATAATTAAATGAAATGAACATGTCATCCAAATGCATCTTGGATGGAAATGCGAGCACTTGATGAACTTACGTTGCATATGCTAATATGCAGTATTTTAATACTCATTCAGAGTATTTAATTTAACAAATCAAGTATTTTAAAATTGAAATTAGGTATTTCGCAAATAAAAGTAAGTACTTCAAAATGTTCAATGCTTAGTTGCGAATTTTTTATTTAAAATAAAAAAATAATTAAATAAAATGAACATGTAATCCAAATGCATCTTGGAAGGAATGCGAGCATTTAGTGAACTTACGTTGCATATTCGGATATCCAGTATTTTAATACCCATTCTGAGTATCTCATTTACCAAATCAAGTCTTTTAAAATTGAAATTAGGTATTTCCCAAATAAAGCTAAGTATTTGAAAAAGTTCAATGCCTAGTTACGAATTTGTTTTTTTTAACAATAAAAAAAATAATTAAATGTAATGAACATGTCATCCAAATGTATCTTAGATGGAAATGCGAGCACTTGGTGAACTTACATTGCATATTCGAATATCAAGTATTTTAATACACATTCTGAGTATCTCATTTACTAAATCAAGTATTTTAAAATTGAAATTAGATATTTAGCAAGTAAAAGTAAGTATTTGAAAAATTTCAATGATTAGTTACGAATTTATTTTTTTAACAATAAAAAAATAATTAAATGAAATTCGCATATCATCCAATTCATCTTGGATGGAAATGCGAGAACTTGGTGAACTTACGTTGCATATTCGAATATCCAGTATTTTAATACTCATTCTGAGTATCTCATTTACCAAATCAAGTATTTTAAAATTGAAATTAGGTATTTCGCAAGTAAAACTAAGTACTTCAAAAAGTTCAATGCTTAGTTTCGAATTTTTTTTTCTTTTAAAAATTAAAAAATATTTAAATGAAATGTACATGTCATCTAAATGCATGTTGGATAGAAATGCGAGTACTTGATGACATTACATTGTCTACTATAATATCCAGTATTTTATTAATTTTTATGAGTATCTCAATTACCAAATCAAGTATTTAATATTGAAATTAGGTATTTCGCAAGTAAAAGTAAGTACTTCAAAATGTTCAATGCTTAGTTGCGAATTTTTTTTAAATTAAAAAAATAATTAAATGAAATGAACATGTAATCCAAATGCATCTTGGATGGACTGCGAGCATTTGGTGAACATACGTTGCATATTCGAATATCCAGTATTTTAATACCCATTATGAGTATCTCATTTATCAAATCAAGTATTTTAAAATTGAAATTAGGTATTTCGCAAGTAAAACTAAGTACTAGAAAAAGTTCAATGCTTAGTTACGCATTTGTTTTTTTAACAATAAAAAAATAATTAAATGAAATGAACATGTCATCCAAATGGATCTTGAATGGAAGTGCGAGCATTTGGTGAACTTGCATTGCATATTCGAATATTCAGTATTTCAATACACATTCTGAGTATTTCATTTACTAAATCAAGTATTTTAAAATTGAAATTAAGTATCTCGCAAGTAAAACTAAGTATTTCAAAAATTTCAATTAGTTGAGAATTTGTTTTTTTTAAATAAAAAATATTTAAATTCAATTTATATGTCATTCAAATGCATTGGGAATGATGAGAGGAAAGAGAAGACGACCAACAAAAATTGGTATTTATATAATTTTTTATTAATTAAAAGGGTAAAAAGGTAAAAATACATAAAACATGTAGTAAAAGCTAAGTTTGTCTTTTGTCAGGTATTAAAATACAAAAAAAAACTGATGGGTACTGAATCTTAAATAAATAATTGACAGATGTATTTTTCTCCAATTCACCCTTAATAATAACTAATATTATTTATAAAAGAATAATAATTTTATAATAATAATAAATACAAAAATAATAATTAATATTTAATAATAAAAATAATAAGTCTAATAATTACATTACCAAATAAAATATTAATTTCCGAAAATAAGAGAAGACAAATAGGAGATTATTATTATTATTATTATTATTTAATAATGATTTAAGGCATGAGGCCCCGGTAATTTATTTAAACCCAGAAGGCATAAGGCCCCGATAGTCTATTAAACCCGAGAGACATGATGCACCTGTAATCTACTTAAACCCGAGAGGCATGAGACCCCAATAATATATTAAGCACAAAGGGCAAGACAACCCGACTATTTTTCAAGACTTAGAAAATTTTCAAAGTTTTAATATTATAATTGAAAGAGATATGTTGATTAGAAGAAGCCCGGTTATCTGGCAACACTTAGAAGTTTCTTGGATTTTTGCAACTATTTCAAGATATTTTATGAATTGATTGATATATTGACAAAAAAAAACAAGAAATATCAGTTTCATTGATAAAAGCCCAAAGGCTGGAAGTGCATACAACATGGAAAAAAAAAAAGAAAGAAATATATATACAATCCTATTCTACTTTGCCCGGGTCTGGCCGCTCATCAGCGCCTTCTTCTCCTGCTTTCTCATCCTCCTTAGGAAGGGACGCAATGGCGCGGTCAAAGTCAGGGAAGCCTTCCCTATCCTCTGGAAGAAGCCCTGCTTCTTTGAACTGTTGTTCACACTTTTCTAAGCCTGTTCGGAAGAAAGAATAAGCTCTGTCTACGACCGCAGTTCTAAACTCGGGAGATTGGAGGAAGGAAACCCGCCACTCCTCCGAGCGGCGTTGGGAAGCAAGTCTGGATTCAGCCTCGTCCGCTCGGGCCTTCTCAGCATTCAGCCCTTTAGATAGAGACTAAACATGCGCCTCGAAGGTAGAAAGCAGATTCCTTATAGTGTTAGCCCGGGCATGGGCTTCCGCAGCCTCCGCTTGGGCCCTATGAAGATTCCCCAGGGCCTCCTCTAGCTGCTGGTAGTTCACCTCCGAAACAGTCCTTAACCCGATTACTACCTCTTCATGTAAAAGTCGGGCTCTCTCTAGCTCCCCCTGCATCTTTTGATGAAGCTCAGTAACAGCCCGAGCTCGGTTGGCCTCTTTTTTGGCCAGGGAAGACACTTCTTCAAAGTCGGCAACTAGCATTTGAAGGCCCAAGGCCTGCAAGAAACAATGTTTTTTTAAAAAAAAAAAAAAAGAAAGAAGGTAGAAAGAGAAGCTTACCGAAAGGGTCCGAGAAGTCCCCTCGAATAATTTTTTATTGGGAGACAAACTTCGCAGATGACTCTCTTTAGCAGGAGAGAGTAAACTGTTGACGAGCTTCACCCCCGCTGAGGAAACCCCATCCAGGAAGAGGTTGCCCCAAACTCCTTGCGGGCTGGAGTGGTAGGACTCGGTGGGAAACTGGGCAGAGGAGGAAGGGGCGGATTGGACCTTTCGAGAAGTGCCTTGGACTCTTTCCTTAGCATCATCAAGGAGGATAAGCTCCGAGCTGGAAGCAACTTTTCTTTTCCTTTGGATAAGAGGGATGTGATCCATAGGATCATCCGGGGAATTAGGGTGAGCCATCCCTCCCTCTTTCTGATTATCTGCGAGGGCAGAACTTCCTAGTGTGGCCACCTCGGCCATCGCAGATGCTTGAGCCTCAGTGGCTGCTTTCTGGACCAACGTTTTCTTCTCTGTGGCAGCTTTTCGGGCATCGCGCTTTTTCTCCTCAGCTTCCCTTTCAGCTGCCCGTCTTTTGGCGAAGGCCTCTTGCATCTCTGAGTTATCTGTCAGAAAAAGAAAGGAAAAGAAAACAAAAATGTTAGAATAAGTGTAAAGTCAAAAGTACGACAGGTAAAGAGCAAAGCAGAAAAGGAAATTATCGGGTTGATCGGTCGAGCCAGTAGCCATAGCCTCGATCACTCTGTCTAAAGGATCTTCTGTCCGAGCACTCAACCCTTAAGCCAACAAGTTCTCTTCGGATAGGAGGAGAAAAGAGGAAAACTTTTTCCCCTCCATGAGCTCCTCAAACTTATAAGCCCGGGGAAGGTCAGGCTGAGTAGGAAGCCTGTCAAACACTGAGGAGGAGAGAGAAGGGTGATATAAAAGAACTTGCCTTTCCATCCCTTTAGAGAAGAAGGGATATCATTAAAGAACCGACTTTTCAGACGGGCAGACAGAGAAAAGACGTTGTGCCCAAACCAGTAGACAAAGAAATAATGGAGGACAAGGGGGATAATGAGAAGGTTGTGCATTTTGAAGAGAATGTAAGTGGTGGCCATTATGCGAAAAGAGTTGGGGTGAAGTTGGTTTATGGGGACCCCGAATAAATGAGCCACTTCGATGAAGAAGGAAGGGATGGGAAATCTAAGAACACTGCACTTGGTCATTAAAGAAAGTAAAGAAACCCTCCGGAGGCTGATCAGCCCGATCGGAGGGACCAGGGAGTCGGATTTGGAAGGAGGAAGGAATATATCTTAGGACTCTAAAATCTTCCTCAGTCCCGGGATGAAGAGTGCTTTCCATGGTGGAAAACCAAGGAGCACTCGGGGCATCAGAAAAAGGTGAGCTAGGAGCTCAGGCTTAGCCTTTCTCCTTTTTAGAAGTTCGGGAAGTGCCAACTGTGGAGGGTTTGGTTTTTTGCTTTTTTGGAAAGGCGGTGGGAGGTAGGTTTTTTCACAGAAGGGGAAGGTGAATCGGAGCATGCCGCTGCATACTCATAGTCAGGTGAGCCGCGCGCATTCGCTCTAAAAGTAGAAGAAGTGGAATCTGACATTTCCTAAGGAACAAGAAGAGTAGAAAAGACTTACAAGTTGTTGAAACTAGACGGGAAAAGTAGTGATCGCCGGAGGAGAAGCCAAGAGCCCCGGAAACACGAAAGATTGTGGAGATAAGGCGAGAGAGTAAAAATGTAAAATGGGAAGATTCTATTGCTTTATATAGGTGAAGGAAATTCAATATGAACCGTTACTCTAAAGATGAAGGAACGGATATGATGATCTTTCGAAATTGTGCGAAGAATATGAGCAGACGAATACGGAATTCAAATCGACATCCGACCTTTCAACTACTAGGGCTTACCTCATGCTCACGTCAGCCCTACGTCACATAAATTTCTCGCCCAGACCCACTTCTTGTCACTCGGGACAGCGTGTAGAACTCTAGCCCGACTATTTAAGGGAGAAAGTGGTGATACCCCGGGAACTATCCCATATTACCCCGGGTAGGGATGTAAATAAACCAAACTATTTGCGGGCTATTCGAAGCTCGGCTCGATAAAAAGTTCTTTTGAATTCGTTTGTTAATCGTATCAAACCAAGCTTAAGCTCGATTTCGAGCTCGAAAATTTAATCAAACCAAGCTCAAGCCTAAGGATATTCGGCTCGTTAGCTCACAAACATGTTAGATTATAGGCTCGCAAACATGTTTGATAATAGGCTCGCGAGCTCGAGCTCGGCTTGTTTAGGTGGCTTGTAAGCTCGAACTCGAGCTCGACTTGTTTAGGTAGCTCGTAAGCTCGAACTTGGCTCATTTGTTGAGTTGACAAATAAAAATTTTATCACTAATGTCAATGGAAAGAATTGAACACAAAACATAATTGGAAAAAAGATGAATTTACACCACATAGTCACAATTACATTTTCTATCTTACTTTAATATCGTTATACTAAAATGTTCTTTAAAACATAATAAATTAACAGAAATACACCAACTTATTATTTTTTTCTCCAAAAAATTTACATCACCAAGTCATATACACGTTGAGTAACTTCACAAATTATCATCTTAAAATATTATATTAAATTGAATATAATGAATTTATATTGATTAAAAAATAAAATTTATTTGGAACACATCGAATAGAGTATTAAAGGAATGAAGTTATTGCAATGTTATTTATATGGTGATATCAGTGTGTGACGAATATTTATTATCTGGACGCTAGATATATTATTTTACGATGTTCAATAATATAATGAATTTATATTTTTTTAGTAGTTATTTTTGTCGTTTTGGTTATTTATTAATGAATTTATATTTTTATATCTTATTTAAAATTAGCTCATAGATAGATTTAATTTTTAACAAGCTCGAGTCAAGCTCAAACTCGAGCTCAATTCTATGCTTTACGAGCTAGAAAACGAGCCGAACTCAAGCCAGACTTATTAAACATGATAAACAAGATATTAATGAATCAAGCTCGAGCCCGGCTTGATTAACATGATAAACAAGCTTTTAACGAGCTTAGTAATTTGAATACAAATCGAGCTCGAGCTTGATAATAGAAGCTCGAATCGAGCTCGAGCCTCAAACAATCTTAAACGAACCAAGCTCAAGCCTGATACTGTTTGGTTTGGTTTTGATCGTTTACATCCCTAACCTCGGGTCATCGTCGATTCAGAACTCGGGCAGTCAAGAGATCAGAGTAACCTTGCTCCCTGTCCAGTGGGGGCCGAGTTCATAAGTGATCCCGAGAGATTAGAGCCCGGGCAACCAGGAGAAAGAAGCAGCAAGGGTGGAGTTCGTCTATGAGCCCGGGAGGATAAAGCCCGGGCATTCTGATACAGGTGTCGTGTTTTAGATTATAAGTATGGGGCACCATAACTTGGTCACCATCAGGAGATCTTTTGGCGCATGAAAGAGTGATGGGATTCGGTCGAAGTAAGCATGGGCTGTCAGACTTAACAGTATGAAGCATGATCAGCCGTCCCATCACGAATAGTAACTGGACACTGAAAACAAAGTCAACATTGATTTTCCTCCAATAATACCCAGGTTTGCTTATTACTGAGACATTCAGATATATTTTCTTGCAAAAAAAGAATATTCACTCTCTTCATAAAATATTGATTTAAACGTCGGAGTGGTTTCGCCGAAAAACAATTCGATGTCCCACTAATGATCTCTGTTATTTTAAAGTGTGCAGATATTTCAAAGGCAAGGGAGAACCCTTTCCTGGATAATCGTGATTCGACCCGTTGAAATTACCTACCCATCTCAAACACAAATCACCCGGTCACATCACTTTCAATTAAAATTTTGCCAAGTAAAATGGAATTTGAATAGAAGAAGTTGGGTCCGAGCTCATGGACCTAAATTACAAGTTCTATATATAAAAATAAGTAACACTATTTTATGCCTGTTCTAGTCTTGAAATCGCGAACAACTTAGACTCGAACACTCGAAAAGGTTGCTGGCGGGTTCGATTCATGTTTTAACTTATGTATGAAACTTAGCAACCATGTGAGAGCCAAAGTGCAATATATGAAGAAGACCACAGATGGAAAGAAGAACGGCACATCCAACTGCCTAAACAATTATCTACACAAGGCCAGGCGAAAAAAAAAAAAGAAAAGGAAAAGGTACTCTTTCTGTCTGTTTCGTGTCTAACATTCGACTTCCCTAATTCGAATATTGGTACACAACATCGAATGACATTACCACGTTCTACCTAAATTTGACACAATTTATATACAACGAATTGATGATTGGGAGCAAATGACAAACAAAACAAGATATAAGTGAATTTACATTACAGGAATTTAGCTAACCTTCGGGTCGATTCCACTTCATTGGAACGACTTTCCTGAGCTTCTGTTGACCCATACCCGGCCTATCAGCAGCACATGGCGGTTTCATCATATATGGTTTCTTTACAAGGTTGATGTTGTAACGATCTATTTCTGGTTTCGACTCCCTGAATTGTTTCATGGGAGGTGATCTAACAAGTTCTGGAGAAGACCATTTTAATGCTTGTTTTTTTGGGGAATCAGTACGACTGTTGTAGGTGTTTCTTACATCTGTTGTGAGCTTGAGCTTCTTTGAAGGAAACCCTTCATCACCAAGTTTTATCAGGTTCGTGGTTCCATTTATTGATTTTGGCGGATGGGAAAATTTATCAGATCTCTCCATGGCTTTAGATTTACAAGCTTTCATGGCAATCTGGGAAGGTTTTCCGAGCAACTTAACAGTTGAATGGGGATTTTTGTTTGAGGAATTAGTAGCCAATTCACAAAGGGCTTGAGCGGCAGCATAGATGGGGGAGTGCTCATCTGGCGCACCAACCAGCCAACATGAGACAACGTATACACATGAAGTAATTAATGCCAAGGATCCAGCAGTTTAATCTCATGCTTGTCTAAACAGGCGTGCCACAAAAAGCTTTCATGACAATAGTACAATAAATGACTTTCTCATTAGTGCATATTTCATCTGACTAGTCTTTCTGTTGTGGGTTAAATTAATCCAAATCAGTATTTTCATGATAAAATAATTAGAGTTAATTAGAGTACAGGGATAATATAGATAAGACAAATTATCTGATATGAAGTACAATAATTACAAATTGAAACAAGGGGGGCTTAGATGAGATTTACCTGCTGCAGGTATCTTAGAAGTTGAGCATGCTTCCGAAGGGGGAAGAAGCTTTTCAGTTGGAGCAATTTGACGTTCTGGACCCTCAGATTTACGGTTAACTATAGGCATTAAACTGAGATCAAATGTTAGTGATTCTAGGTCCATCTGTAAATCAGTAGAACCTCTCTGAAGGGCAGTAGAATTTCTAACTTTTACCCATCTACCTTGCCATATTGTCCGACTTGCAGATAACTTACTGGCATCAGCACCCAACTTATTATGTCCAGAAAATGAATTGGACCAAGGAAAAGGTGGTAAGCCAGCTCGGTGAGAAACCGATTTCCCCAAACGAGGATCATTGCCTTGTTTCAAAAAAGATGATGCAGGCTTGGCCACATCAAAGAGAAACGATTCCAAATCCTTCGGTGGAGAAAGCGCGAGCAGCTCCAAGATTTCTTTTGGCTGATATAGAGGGGAATCAGAAATCACGGTAGATACATTCATCTTCGCAACAGATTCTTGAACCTTCAAAGATAACCTTCAGTCAACTCACTATATCAAACTTCAAAACCAATTAGATGCACTTCAGAAGTATGATATAATTCTTAAGTATGATGAGGTATGCCATCATTAAGAATCACATATATTGGTAGAGTTTCGGTCCATAAATCTAATATTTGTAGTCAACAAAGGCAGACTAATTCAACGAGGAATTGATAAAAGAAATTAAATGCTTTAATCCTAAAATGCATACATTAATATTTTCCTAATTTATAGCTGAGAACAAAACTGACAGTGATAAAGACACTAGCTCCAAAAGTTTATTGTTGCACTCCATGTGAGTGAGCATCCGGAGCAAGGATAAAATCAGAGAGATTCTTTATCACACCCTAAAAACGAGTAAGGAGTTTCTGGGCCGCATCAAGAATATGATTTCAACTATACAGAAATATTAATTAATTTATCACCACACGCCATCCCTAGGAACTTGATAGAGTTCAGACAAAACTCCGTAGTCCAGTATCCAAACATACCTTGTCAAAGGATGGTGGATCTGCATCACAACTCTCTCCTTTGTCACTGTCACTTTGGCTTGTCGAGGAACTAGCAGCGATCAAGCTAGTTGAAACCTTTTGGTTGCAACTGTGATCAATTTCAGCACATTTTTCAGCCTGCAAAACCTTCCTAGCCTGAAGAACAGAGTAGGCCTTTCTTACCGACTGCAAAACACTGCTGTTTGAATTCACTGCTTTCTTTTCCTTGCCATTGGCAATAATAGGACAGTGATACTTTCCATGCAGAATCTCATCAAGAGGAATCTCATTGAGATACTTCGTGATGTCAAAAACATCAGCTTTTAAATCATAGATTCCTGAAACTTGTTCATAATCAGCTAATTGATCTAAAAAAATAATATCAAATATAAATGCTGGAAAATTAATGAAGGAACTCTATAGTTGATCAAAATGCTATGTTTTCATTGTGCATTGAGAAGTTAAAACAATGCAGATTATGGGAAAAATAATAATTAATAACTAAGAGAAATATAGTCATCACTCCTGGAGATCTTTCCCATCTTTCATAGACTTGACGCTATCAATCTAACAACATTTGATCTTAAAACTGCAGTAACACATCAGAAATGCATCGTTTGCCGAGAAAATACTAAACCTCTGAACCATTTCCTTTTGACGATAGATATATTATAGAATGGAAGACATTGAGTAGCAATGTAGAATAACAAAAAACAAGGTAATTAAAAACAGCTACGCCTGTGAACTACTAAAGTAAGGCATAGAAACAGCAACAGATCCCTATAAAAATGGAAACAAACACACAACCGATAAACAAACAGAACTAAGAAAGTGATGCTTTAAATTCTACCATTCCCCTCCAGTTATACACTAGATGACAGCCATTGGAGTAGAACTTCATAAACATCGATTTTCTTAGACTCCTCCAAAACTAAAAAATGTGAAAAATAAAACATGTTCTGCAGATATATCAGTTAGTCCAACAAATTTCCAAAACATGCGTGACTAATTATCACCACATCTCTCCCAACATATTATTACTTTTTGTAAACACCAGTGCCCAAATTTCCAACACTATAGTTTTAATTAGACATTCCCGAAAAAAATAGGGTTATCTGCACGTTGTTTGCCACCAATTATCTGTGCCACATGATCACGCAAGAGGGAGGAACCTAGAGTACCCACCTATGCCACATGATCACCAGATGACAGCCATTAGAGTACAACTTCTTAAACATCGATTTTCTTAGACTCCTCCAAAACTAAAAAATGTGAAAAATAAAACATGTTTTGCAGATATATCAGTTAGTCCAACAAATTTCCAGAAAATGTGTGATTAATTATCAACACATCTCTCCCAACATATTATTAGTTTTTGTAAACACCAGTGCCCAAATTTCCAACAGTACAGTTTTAAGTAGACATTCCCGTTAAAAATAGGGTTATCTGCACATTGTTGGCCAACAAAATATTAATCATCTATGCCACATGATGACATGATCACGCAAGAGGAACATAGAGTACCCACTATGGTCTCTTTTTGTGTGTCTTATACATCCTAAAACACCTCTTCCTATATTTCGTACACATTCACACCTCTTCTTATATTTCGTATACATTCTCTTGATCCGTTAAACTTTTGATATATATTTTTTATTTTCTATATTACTATTACCGATACTATGAAACATTAAATTTATATATTTTAGTATATATCTTAAAGTATATTTTATTTTCTAAAATACCTCATTTATTTTAATACTGATATTAATACTGATATATGATGCATTAAATTTAAAACGTAAAAACATTAAACGTTCTCACATAGTTAATGGGCACAAAGTGTATGCAGTATTGATAGTAATTATTAAAAACGCGGCAGCCTCAGGAATTGTTTTGTAAATTCATTTATAATCTCTTAAATACTCACTCAAATATTTATAGGTAAACCTTTTAATTAATACTCTTTTTAACCATTACAAAACATTGTTCAAATTACAAATAAAATTTTTCTACCTTGCCACTTCACCAGCGTAATTAACTCCTCCATTAAATCATCATAGCACCACCACACAGCCCACATAAACAGTACGAAGAATCAAACCAATAACCATGTAAAAATAAGAGCGCGGCTCTACCAAAAAAACGAACCTATCATTCATTTCGTAGATGTCGTCAATAGTGGGGTTAATTCTTCAATCATTTGGGATGTGAGGTTTAGAAGAGATCTTACCGAGGGAGAGCTAGGTGAGTTCACTATTCTGTTAGTGGTCTTAGAGAGTGTCAGATTGCAGATGGGTATAGAGGATTTCAGAGTTTGGTTGGGGGACCCTTCAGGGTTGTTCTCTGTTCGATCTTTCTATAATTCTTTTTTCCCTATTTCCGATTTTCCTTTATTCAGCTTATTTCATAATATCTGGAAAGTACAAGTCCCACAGAAGATTAAGATTTTCTCGTGGATCGTGTCCTTGGGGAAGCTGCCTACGTGCGACTCGGTGCAAAGAAGGTGGAAGGATTGCGTTTTAAGTCCTCAATGGTGTTGCTTATGTCGAAAAAATGAGGAGAATCAAGATCATCTACTTCTCCATCGCTCATTTTCAAGAGGTATCTGGATGAAAGTTCTAAAAGAGTTGGGATTTCAATGGGCCTTCCCGAGGCTAGCTAAAGATCTTTTTAAGTTGGACTCCGGGTGTCCCATACCGAAAAAATTCAGCAGATTCTGGTATATGATAATTCACGGCATATTTTGGTCCCTGTGGTTGGAAAGGAATAGCAGAGTATTTGAAGATGTGTCGGAATCCGTCGATCAAGTCTGGGAAAAAATAAAATTCAGGGTCGTATCTTTGACAACAAATTTGGAAGAGTACTATCATTTATGTATTTCAGATTTGGTTAGAGACTGGAAATTTGTATGGTCATGAGAATCTTGTGACGATGTCTTTGCGTTGTGTTTTAAGTTAGTTTTCTTGTAACGTGTTGCGGATCCACGCATATGGTGTAACCTCTTAATATTATAATAAAATTAGTTTCCTATCAAAAAAAAAAAAAAGAGCGCAGCTCTACCATTACTTTTTCAAGTGGAATTTCCCCCTAATAACTAAATACATATTTGATGGTGAGCCACAGACCAATTTGTCCCAAAAAACCGTTATTTTCAATGCAATCATCATAATGTTTCAATTCATATTTGAAAAATATCAAGTATCTATTCCTCGAGCTAAAAGTCATTTGAAGCCATAACATGAAAAGAAATTTGGCCCATCAATGACAGAAAGATAAGGAATAACCCAATACATACCGAAAAAGTTATTCCCTGCTGCAGCTGAATTGAAGCTAACCAAGCCATTCTTCAAGTAGATTGAATCGCATCTATTCTTGTACATTTTACCATTTCTTTTATCCCCACGTTTGATAAGTGAACTTTTCCTTTGCTTAGCCACTTGGGTTTTCTCTGTATAAAGAGTAAAATGGAATACCATAAGTGAATGGGTTGAGAAAGTTGCAGACTTCACAAACACAGAAATACTCCAGCAGGTCATATGGAATAGACTTTATTTCATTGGCACTCGAGAATAGGCATTATATATACTATGTTAATGCTAGTTCAAGCCAGAATAGGTGTAACTACATATCCATTTAATGGTTCAATTAGTTCTTCCACACAGGCTTGCCAATGATGATTAGTTAAAGATAATTGATTCAATTAAAAACAACTTGGAGGATAAAATCCAAATACTCAAAAGGATGAGACTCTAGAAAAGAAGTAAAGAACACCAAAATGTTACATAACTAGGCTACAGAAATGACACTTTAAGGTAAAAAAAATTACCATTTCTGTTATCCCCAGGTTTGATGAGTGAACTTTTTCTTTGCTTAACCATTTGGGTTTTCTCTGTATAAAGAGTAAATTGAAATACCATAAGTGAATTGTTTTGAGAAAGTTGCAGACTTCTGAACAAAACAAATGCTCCAGCAAGTCACAAGGAATAAGACTTTATTTCATTGTCACTCAAGAGTCAAGAATAGGCATTATAGATACTCTGTTAACTCTATTTCAAGCCAGAACAGGTGCGATTACATATTGCATTTGATGGTTCAATTACTTCATCCACCTAGGCTTGCCAGTGATGATTGTATGGAGATAATTGATTCAAATAGAAAAAAGTTGGTGGACAAATCCAAATCCTCAAAGAAAATGATAAAACGCCAAAATGTTACATAACTAAGCTACATACATGATATTTTATAAGAAAATTTTTTGCAACAAAAGCTAAATATGTAAGTTTTCTTACATATAGTTGCAATTTTTGACATGGAGAAGAAAATGTGCACGAGAACAAAAAAACACGTACACAGTTAATTGACTGGATACTACTGTGTGCTCATGAAAAGAGAACTAAATTATTGAGTAAATCCCTCAAAGGAAAAATAGCGAGTAAAAAAAATAAATATTCAAGAGAGAGAATCAATTGTCATGGGCACTCTGCAATCATTTTGTAAGTCGCGTCTCTATAAATGGAATGGTGATCCAAAATATTTCGCCAAAAACAACAAAAAAAATTCAGAGAAAAACACGTGTAGCCTTATACATTGTCAACATTATCCTCCTTCCATGATTCCAGAAGATTTTTATCACACAATATAATTAGTAAATTTTGATATGCATTAAAGATCATTGACATCAATCAAATGGTACTCATTTCATCCAAAACCGGATGTCAGTTGGTACAAACATTGTTGATAAGATGGATATCTGATTCCACTCAAACTCCTGTGCTTAAATTCTAGCTTAGAAATCCTTTCTAGTAGCTTAGTGTTCTTGTACCATAATATGTACAACACGTGTATACAAAATTTAACACAACCATTACTCCCAAAAGCACCAAAAAGAAAATACGAGATTGAGTATACAGGTATATTAAACATTAAATTTCCATCTTTCAAACAATACGACGACCACAATGACGTTGTGATGAATAACACGCCAGTATCATAAAAAAGTGCTAATTCATGAGACATGGATATACTGTCAATAAATTATTATGATGGAACTAGGGTGTCTACCATCTACGCTGACAATGGGGAGAACATAACTAAGGAGCAAATTGAAGGTTTTCTGCTCAGATAGGAACAAACAAAAGGGGATGCGTTATAATTCTCAACATCAAAACATGTATTTAGGGGCAAATAAAAAAAAGTATTAAAAACGAAGGTACTTTCATCTCGGGGATTGATTCACTTACAGCACGGTCAACAAAAATTATTAGACGGGTACCTGAAGTATTACTGCTTCCAGGATACGACACAAACTCAAGAGACATTCCTTCTGCATCTAATAGTCCAGATTTACTATCAGAAACTTCCATTGATACCATCCCTAATCTTTTAGAGCACACACTATTGCTTCTTGGTATTTCACCAGTTCTCCCAATTAAAAGCTTATCCCCTACATCCAGTGCCAAGGAAGGAGAATTCCTATTCTCCAAGCCAGAATTATTTGCAATATTCTTGTTGGGCAAACTAGGGGGTTGGGAAGCTTGCCTACAAAGTTCAGAAACAGGTATCTTTCCCCGTGAAGCTGGCACTGACATGTCATCAACCTGAATATCTTCCAAGATAATCATATTTCGAAACAGGGTCAGTTATAGATGAATTGAAGGCCTTCAATCAGCAACATCAGATACCATGCAGCACAATATGTCAAAGCGAAACTAGATAATATGTTTTACCTCTCGAATCATCCATAAACTAAATAAAGCATTGAATAAAACAAAGCACAAAATAACAGATAAAGGTACTCAGAGTCGAGTGTATAACACTTTAAATCCACAGTGGCAGTAAGGTTACTAAATAGTTCAACCTTACTGCAGTGCCTTCACACAGGGGTAAGCCCCATATCATAGTTGTAAAAGGTGTGAGGCGTCACCAAGGAGCCTGCCTGGGTGCAGTATACTCATGCGAGACTAGGCGAGCGCTCGCCTGGGAAGGATTTTCTTTTTTAAAAAAATTTAAGAGAAGTCGCGTTTGACTTTATTGGTTTTTTTAACAATAATTGACTGCCTATTCTTTACTATCAAACATAGCCCAAACCCTGAGATATAAGAATCAGAAAAGCAACGATCCAAAAACCCCCAAACCCTAAGAAATAAGTAGCTAAATGTGTTATTATAAAAAAAATTCTCTGCACAACCTAAATATTAACATTTTTCTCATATAATAGCATAGTAGATAAATATATTTTTCTAAAAATTGATAATGCTGCTTGCTTCGATAAGGCGTCGCCTCAGGCTCCAGGACCCCTTTGCGCCCGTTACAACTATGCCCCAAATGGTATAAATGCATTGTCGTTACCCGGGAATGCTTTCAATGAACGGAAAAAGTGGAGGAGCATACTCTACATCATAAAGCACATTTTATGCTAAAATCATTTTTTAGGTAACCAAGTATAACAAATGGTGAGTAAAAACAAAAGAAACACTACTCATAATATCAATTGCAACTACCACAAATCCATATAACAATTGTTGAAGTAAATAATAGGAAAACAAGCACCATCATTGCATAACAATTTCGCTGTGCAAAGTAGCAGTAAAATTTCCACCATTTAGAGTCTTTGTACAGGAATAACTAATGCTGAATTTAACACGGGCAACCAAAACTGAATAAAGAAGCAATACTCCATTGCAGTCATAAACAAATTAAACAAACCGAGATTTCCAGTGACCCTTCCAGTGACCCAAAATACATCAGCATAAATTATTTGCGATTTCGTCAATCTAGTTTATTTAAACAATATTGACTTGGTAATTAGACCATCAAAAGTTTTAAAAATGGAAACTCAGAAAAGTTATCTCAATACAAACACAACCAAAACCAAATCCTAGAACAAAGGTCCATACACCTTCGAGAAGCTCACCTTTTTGAATCCCTGAGCTGCATGCACCCCCAGAGAGCCGCCCAACTTCGGTCACCACCACACCTCCTCCAAAACCCTCGTCTGATCCCATGATTCTACCCACGCAACCGCCACCGCAGCTTCAATTCAACCCCAGGAACACCATGGAACCACAACCCCTGACAAATTCAACAATATTTCCATTCGAAACTATACTCACCTCGCAAATCCGACAATGTTTTGAACTAATCTATCAAATCTGAGCTGAACTGAAGCTGTAGAACGCAGTCAAATGACATATGAGGCGGATTATCGATGGAAAATAAGAGGAAAGAGGGAGATTTGAATAGTGGAAAGGTAAATTCAGGCGAAGGCTCATGTTGCGGCCGAGGGGAAGAAAGAAACTAGGGCACGAAATGATGATTGGAAGGTGAGTGTATTTATACTTTTCGGGAAAAGTATAAAATTGAGGGATATGTTCAAGAGCGCGTGGCGTCACACGTTATCCTCTGAACCTGAATATATTGCTACGCGTGCTTTTCCAAGATTGTGAAATGCGATTTTAAATTCTTACCTAACAAGCACGACTTATATATAGAGTGAAAATATGGAAATCTAAGTCACTATTTGTCATAACGAGACATTCAAAGATTTTAAATCCAAAATTCGTCTTTCTATAAATAATTATAGTATTTTATTACTTTGTTATCCGTACATAACGATTTATAATCTTTATATTATTATATATTATTTATAATCTCATCTTTCGAACTAAACGATATAAAATTTATAAGACGATCGAATTTGATTAAATGAATAAATATTCCACTCAATCGAATAATACAGAATTTTATAATATAGTGGTTGTTTACTTGTTTTACCCTTGCATGTGTGTGTAGATAATTATAATTATCTTTTTATTGAATTAAATGCTATTTCTGTTGAAAAATTATTTAAAAAATGTGAAAATATTTGTGTCGAAAATGTAAATGTTGAATGTTGAAAATTAGGTAAAATTAGGTGTTGAATATTGAAAATTAGTGTGTGATGATGTAGGTAATGATGTATTTTATTTTTGGATTATTTGTAAAAAATTTCTATAAATAGATCTCTCATTTGTGAAGAAAAACACAATTGAGTTGAGAGAAAAATATTATAAAGTGTGTAGTGTGATAATTTTAAGAGTTTGAGATTTTTACTTTTTACCGTAAATTTTTACTTTTTCACAACACGTTATCAGCACGAAGCTCTAAAAGTCCTCCATATTTTTCCAAGCTCCGAACAGAAGAAAAAGGTAACAAAAGTAATAATATTTATTTTACTGTTATTTATTTATTGTTTATATATGTAATATATAATATAATGTTATTGTTAGAAATAATAAAAATAATTTTTTCAAAAACTTGTTATAAATCCTGGGAGGATGTTAAGACGACATCCCACACTCCCGGTAAGGGATACGACAAGTATAAAAGCCTATAAGGTTTTTTAAACAAAATAACTTATGACACCTAATTATAATAATGTGATATGATATACATAATTATTTAAATATGACTAATATTATATACACCATATTATTACCATAAAATTATACAAATACATACATTTATTTTCTTATACACCAACGGTAATAAACGGTAACAAAACGGCTAGTTTTTGCTCTATAAATACAATCTCACAAATACATTCAATCACTCCAACTTTCTCTTCTTCTCTAAAAATTATTCTTCATCAAATTTTCGAAGAAAAAAAGAAGATGGCTTTCACGAGGTTATTTTTAATTATTTTGGTTATCATACTCACCAGTCTTGTATTTATCGGAGAATATCCTCCTCGTGTGTTTTCTTTATTTTTACGAATACTTGTACTTGTTGTTTATCCATTACTTTGTATTGCAATATTCATTAACTAATAAAATGCATCGTAATTTTTAGTACCACCATGGCAAACTTGGCAAAGCTCGAATTCATCGCTCTTGATATTACTGGGAAAAACTATATGCCATGGACTCTTGATGTAGAAATGCATCTTGAGTCATTGGGTCTAAGCGAGACCATTAAAGAAAATGGTATATCTTCATCACAAGAAAAAGCAAAAGCTATAATATTTTTACGACGACACCTTGATGAAGGTTTAAAATGTGAATATCTCATCGAAAAAGATCCCATGGCTCTGTGGAAAGGATTAAAAGAGAGATTTGAACATATAAGGGAAGTTATACTTCCGACCGCCCGTGATGAATGGAATATGTTAAGATTCCAAGACTTTAAAAAAGTCAGTGATTACAATTCAGCGATGTATAGAATAATCTCGCAGTTAAAATTTTGTGGACATGAGGTTACAGAATCGGAAATGCTTGAAAAAACATTTTCCACGTTTCACGCATCAAATATAACACTACAGCAACAATATAGAGTGCGTGGATTTGCGAGATATTCTGAACTCATCGCCTGTCTTCTTGTGGCGGAAAAGAACAACGAGCTATTAATGAGAAATCATCAGTCCCGACCCACTGGATCAACAGCATTTCCAGAAGTAAATGCTGTAAGTAAAAATGAATTTAAACCTGGAAACCAAAATCAAATTCAAAGACAAGGTTTTGGTCGAGGTCGAGGTCGAGGTCGAGGTCGTGGACGTGGACGTGGACGAGGAAGTGGTCGTGGTCGTGGACGCGGCCGTGGTTTTGAAAATAATCGAGATAGTTATTTCTATAACTCATCTCAAAATAACGTCCCAAACCATCCACAGAAAAGGCATCAAGAAAACATGAGTGTTAATGAAAATCACTCGAAAAGATTTGAAAGTTCTTGTTTCAGATGCGGTACTCCAGGACATTGGTCTCGTATTTGTCGAGCCCCTGAGCATCTTTGCAAACTTTATAAAGAATCGATAAAGGGGAAAGAAAAGGAGACCAACTTCACTGAGCGAAGTGACCGTTTGAGTGATTCAACTCATTTTGATGCTGCTGATTTTATGAATGATTTCTCTGGAAATGATCAATATGTTGGTGGGATAGAAATGAACAATATTGATGCTGCAGATTTTCTCAATGATTTCTCTGAAAATGAACAATATAGTGGTAGAATATAAATGTACAATAATTTATTTTTCATGTATTTATATGATAATGTTTTATTGTACAATTATGATATGTGTTATATTTAAATATGTATTGTCATTAATTTTTTTTCATTGCATATTTTTTGAAGTTCAAATATGGAAAATGCTATGAGCAAAGCTGAAGTTTGCATACCCGATAGTGGTACAACGCACACTATCCTCCGAGATAAAAGATATTTCTTGGAACTAAAACCAACAAAAACAACGGTGAATACAATATCAGGTCCTGTAGACTTGATTAAAGGATGTGGTAAAGCACAATTTTTGTTACCTAATGGTACAAAATTTTTGATCAATGATGCTTTATATTCACCACAATCGAAAAGAAATTTGTTGAGTTTTAATGATATATATTCCCATGGGTATGATACTCAAACAATGAATGAAGGGAATGAGAAATATATGTGTCTTACCACATATAAATCAGGAAAGAAATATGTGATTGAAAAACTACCAATGCTCCCTACTGGATTGCATTATACACATATACGTCCCATTGAATCAAACATGGTAATTGATAATTCTTCAATATTAACCAATTGGCATGATCGATTAGGACATCCTGGTTCAACAATGATGCGAAGAATTATAGAAAATACACATGGTCATCCATTGAAAGACCAGAAGATCTTTCAGAATAATAAGTTTCAATGTAAAGCATGTTCTCTTGGAAAACTTATTATAAGACCATCACCAGCCAAAATCCAAACTGAATCACCAATGTTTCTTGAACGTATTCAGGGTGATATTTGTGGACCAATCCATCCACCATGTGGACCATTCAGATACTTTATGGTATTGATTGATGCCTCCAGCAGATGGTCACATGTATGTTTATTGTCAACTCGAAATGTTGCATTTGCAAGATTACTTGCTCAAATAATAAAATTGAGGAATCAATTTCCCGATTATACAATCAAGAAAATTAGACTTGATAATGCTGGTGAATTTACTTCCCAGACTTTCAATGATTATTGTATGTCTATGGGAATCATTGTTGAGCATCCTGTTGCTCATGTACATACTCAAAATGGATTGGCTGAATCATTGATTAAACGTCTGCAAATGATTGCTAGACCAATGATTATGAAAACAAAGCTCCCTATTTCTATATGGGGACATGCAATTTTACATGCTGCTTCATTAATTCGCATCAGACCAAGTGCATATCATAAATACTCCCCATTGCAGCTTGCATTTGGTAAAGAACCAGACATTTCTCATCTGAGAATTTTTGGATGTATGGTGTATGTGCCTATTGCACCACCTCAACGAAAGAAAATGGGACCTCAAAGAAAGATTGGAATTTATATTGGTTATGATAGTCCATCGATCATTCGATATCTTGAACCACAGACAGGCGACGTGTTCACAGCACGTTTTGCTGATTGTCATTTTAATGAGGAAATCTTCCCAATGTTAGGGGGAGAACAGAAACATACCGAAAAAGAAATTACATGGTATGTATCATCATTGTTACATCTGGATCCAAGAACAAAACAATGTGAAAAAGATGTACAGCAAATTGTGCACTTGCAAAGAATAGCAAATCAAATACCAGATGCATTTGCAGACACAAAAGGGGTAACTAAATCATATATACATGCTGCAAATGCCCCTGCTCGAATTGAAATTCCGAAGAAACAAATTGAAGATAGTCATGATGTCATTAAACGCCTGAAGCGTGGAAGGCCAGTTGGTTCCAAGGATAAAAATCCTCGAAAAAGAAAATTCATAGAGAAACACAATGATCACAAAATAGAGAATGATGTTCCTGAAGAAACACATAATGATCACAAAATAGAGAATGATGTTCCTGAAGAAACACATGATGATGAAAATGTTTTGTCAGAACCACAAACTGACGAGAATCATGAAATCTCTATCAATTATATTAATACTGGAAAAATATGGAACCGAAAAGATATAGAAGAAATTGATGATATATTTTCTTATAATGTGGCAATCGACATCATAAATGATAATGAAGATCATGAACCAAAATCTTTTGGTGAATGTAAAAATCGGCAGGATTGGATAAAATGGAAAGATGCCATCCAGGTTGAATTGGATTCGCTAAATAAACGTAATGTTTTTGGACCTATAGTCCTTACACCTGAAGGTGTAAAACCTGTTGGATACAAATGGGTTTTTATTCGAAAGCGAAATGAGAAAAATGAAATAGTAAGATATAAAGCTCGACTTGTTGCACAAGGTTTTTCTCAAAGGCCTGGAATTGATTATGAAGAAACGTATTCTCCTGTGATGGATGCAATTACGTTTCGGTATTTGATTAGCTTGGCAGTATCTGAAAATTTAGAAATGCGTCTTATGGATGTTGTTACAGCCTACTTATATGGATCACTTGATAGTAATATATATATGAAAATCCCTGAAGGATTTAAGATGCCTGAAGCACAAAGTTCAAAACCCAGAGAATGTTATTCTGTGAAATTACTAAGATCATTATATGGGTTGAAGCAATCCGGCAGAATGTGGTATAATAGGCTAAGTGATCACTTGATGAAAAAGGGATATGTAAATAATTCAATATGCCCTTGTGTTTTCATTAAGAAAACAACATCCGGATGCGTAATTATTGCTGTATATGTTGATGATTTAAACATCATTGGAACAAATAAGGAAATTCAAGAAGTTGTGTCATACTTGAAAGAAGAATTTGAAATGAAGGATCTTGGAAAAACCAAGTATTGTCTGGGTTTACAAATTGAACAAAAAGAATGTGGAATATTTGTTCACCAGACAAATTATACAGAAAAGATCCTTAAACGTTTTAATATGGACAAATCAAATCCTTTAAGTACTCCAATGGTTGTTAGATCATTAAACATAGAAAAGGATCCATTCCGTCCATGTGAAGATGATGAAGATATTCTTGGTCCAGAAGTACCATATCTAAGTGCTATCGGTGCCCTTATGTATCTTACAAATTGTACAAGGCCTGATATATCTTTTGCCGTAAATTTATTGGCAAGATTTAGCACATATCCAACAAAGAGACATTGGAACGGAATTAAACATATATTCCGTTATCTACGAGGAACGACAGACTTGGGACTTTTGTATTCAAAAGATGCTAATCCAAGTATAATTGGTTATGCCGATGCTGGATACTTATCTGATCCACACAAAGCACGTTCTCAAACTGGATATGTATTTACTCGTGGAGGCACTGCAATTTCTTGGCGTTCACAGAAACAAACACTTGTAACAACTTCATCAAATCATGCCGAGATTATTGCACTACATGAAGCAAGCCGTGAATGTGTGTGGTTAAAATCAATGACTCAACATATCCAAATCTCATGCGGATTATCATTCGACGAGAAGCCTGTGATACTATATGAAGATAATGCTGCATGTGTTGCTCAAATGAAAGAAGGATACATAAAAAGCGACAGAACTAAACATATTCCTCCTAAGTTCTTCGCATTCACCAAGGAGCTTGAGAAGAATAAATGTATTGATGTTCGTCACATTCAATCAAGTGAAAACTCATCAGATCTCTTCACAAAGGCACTTCCTACGACAATATTCAGAAAGCACATATATAATATTGGGATGCGCAATCTACGAAATTTGTGAAGAATTGTTCGTGTCAACATGAGGGGGAGTTTACGTGACTGCACTCTTTTTCCCTTACTATGGTTTTTATCCCAATGGGTTTTTCCTAGTAAGGTTTTTAACGAGGCAGTATAAAAACACGTAATGTATACAATCATTATGATCATCATCACAAGGGGGAGTGTTGAAAAATTATTAAAAAATGTGATAAATATTTGTGTTGAAAATGTGAATGTTGAATGTTGAAAATTAGGTAAAATTAGGTGTTGAATATTGAAAATTAGTGTGTGATGATGTAGGTAATGATGTATTTTATTTTTGGATTATTTGTAAAAATTTTCTATAAATAGATCTCTCATTTGTGAAGAAAAACACAATTGAGTTGAGAGAAAAATATTATAAAGTGTGTAGTGTGATAATTTTAAGAGTTTGAGATTTTTATTTTTTACCGTAAATTTTTACTTTTTCACAACAATTTCGTCCATTCTCCATATACTTGATGGAGTTTTCATTTAACATAAATTTAATTGATTTTTTCTTGAATCGATCTAACTTTTTCTCTTGGCTTCTTCCGACTTTCATATATAGGAAATTACTAATATTTACTAAAGTTGCAAAATATTCTAATAAGTTCTTAGTTGTAACAATTTTTATGAAATACCATTTGTATGTACTTTACAATTAACTTTATATATATAGGGAAAATTATGATTTTTGTTTTGTATATTTGTCTATTTGCATATCAAAGTTTCACTCTTATTAATAGAGTTTGCTTTGTCAAATATTGTACACGCTTTACAGAAAACTCACAACAAATAAGATTTCTGAAGGGACACTGTACAAAAGTGTCAAGCATGTATATATATATATATACTAGTTACTCTGCACACGCGATGTGTGTACAATTTTTTTTATCATTATCAATGGACCAAAGTGAAATTTGACAAATTATGGAGGGATTAAATTGATATTTGAATTGTTGAAATAAAAAAATAAAAATAAAAGTGTGTTGAAATTTTTTTTTAAAAAAAGACAAAAACAAAAGTGTAATATTAGTATCATATAAGGGTAAAGTTGGAAGAAAAAGTTAGTATCCGTGCTCACATAATTGTGCACGGTGAGTGTGCAATATATCAAAACTGTATATAAAGTGTTTTTTTAATTGGGATGCATCTGGAATGATGGTTTTGAAATCTTTGATTTGTTTGGATGAACTAAATTCAAGTGGATTTTAAATCAATTTAAACATTTTCAAGTTTCATTAATAATTATAATGAATTTCAAATATACAAATTCTTTGTTCCGTATGAAATTCATTATTAAAATCATTTCCCAATATCAAATTCCCGCATACTAATCAAAACCATAAATTTAAACGCAATCTCGTATTGTGGAAGATAAATTTAATGGATCGATGATTCCTTGCTGTTTAATAGATACAACTTACATATTTCATTAAAATTAGAATTGAAAATTTGAAAAAAAAATTGATATTCATCTACAGGTTCTTGCACGACAATCGATCTGGAACAAGCCCATCAAGAAAATCCAGACCCGAGAAGAAGTCATCGTTGAACATGGAAGCCGAGACGTCGAACTCATTATAGTGATCGTCGTCGACGCCAACATCACTCGAGACGGGTAATATATGATCTTCTTCTTTTATGATCTCCTGTTTGATTCTAATGATCTCTTCATTGGATGAAGCTGCCTCGAGAAGGGTTATTGGAGAGACTGTAATGGCAATGTTAGCGTCTCGTTTGGGTGTGTGATTTGGGCTCTTGGGATTAGAAAACTTCTGCCTGACAGTACCAGCTAACGAGTTTCTTCGAGTTGGCTGGCTATGGCTGTGCTCTGCTGTGTAGGTTATGATAAACATTCCTGGATCACTGCAACTCTGCTCCACTTGCTTCCTTGCCAAACAGCCCTTTGAGCTACTACACCTGTAATAGCTTCTGTACATCATGGAAAAAAATGGGTTTAATTAATTTTAAACTAAATAATTATATATTCAATGTAATATCTTCAACATTTGTTAAATATGTTATTAAAAAAAATATTCATTCTTAGATGTGCATATATAAAAATACCTTTAATTTCTATTTTCTATATATATGCATAAAGCTAGTTCGATAAAGAAAATACCAAGTAATGAAATTGCCATAACTAATGACTTTTCGACCGAAACCGGGATTGGAATCTATCATTCTATAGAAACGTAGTAATGATTGAATGGGTTTCCCCTTATCTATCGACGAGTGGATGATCGGTTAATTTAGAAGAAGAATGGAAAACAAACCTCTGGAGTTTCGAAATTTGCGACGTCTGAGGAGGTCTTGGCTTAGCTAGTATCTTTTCTTAGATATTTTGGCACACGTCATGTCTTAAAAAATATATCTGTCGTTTCTGAATTTAGTACTGAGCTAGAGAGATTGAATTACCTGGGATAGGGTGAGCCCTTGATAGGTTTCTGTCCATATTTGCGCCAAGCCCACAAGTCAGAACCGAGGCCATCTGCAGAAACTTGAATCATCACTCTTTTTTGCTGATTCTTCCTGTGGAATTTATATATATTGCATAACTACTCCAGTTACATCTAAATAATTAAGGGATTATACTTTGATCAAAATATTTATAGACAACTATATACATATATAAAATAACTGTTACTTTCTGTAGTTTAAAACCCTAAAAAACCTTTGTTGGAAGTTTGAAATATTCTTTATACACACGCACCTTCTCTTATATTTTGGTGTATAAGCTTCTCCATCAGCTTTATTAGCAACACAATCAGTACTAGTCCCTGATGATCGATCAGATTCATGGGCCTGCTGCTTGTCTTCAAAGTCGTTTCCGGGTCGATTTTCTTGAAACTCGGGACCTGATTTCTGACTGGGAAGAGGATGGCAGATTCCAGGGTAAAAGGGCTTGTAAAGATCTTCTAATTCATCACTGCAGGAACCAATCGACATGTCGAAAAAGTCTGGATAACTGGAATGAAACTCGTGATGGATGCCCGAAAACCCCACGTCCGGCTTCTGATCTTCGTTGTTCATGTCGAGAATCTTTGTCGAATGATCGCCGCTGGATTGTCTGACTATGGCTTGAAGGCTCCAATCCTCCATGCTATCCACAACGTCAGCCATCAAAAATAGTTATTGGTTCTTGAATTTTCAGGAATGTTTTAATAAACAGTTGTCAAGCAACGAAATATTAAATTACAAGGAAATATAGACATATGACTATATATATATAGTAATGCAAACGACTGATTCAACCATTTAGAGCCGAAATAGGACCTGCCACTAAATTTTTTTTTAAAATAGTAATAAATATATTCAAATTTCTTAAATAAATTTTATTAAAATGAATAAAATTATGCTTCCTAATTAGCTCATGTAATTTGTCCAATATAGGCTTTATATACTCTAACTAGTTTAAATTTGACCTTAGTACACTAAATTTATTTTTGGTTTTGCACATTCAATCCAATTTTCGCTTGAGTGCGGCATGTTCCAGACATATAGTGTCGAACAATATCCAATATCATGTCAGTATCTCTTCGTATTATTTCAGCAATTTTCGTTGTCATGTCAACACTCATACAAAAATCAGACTAAATGCAGGGGAAAATAATTATATGATGATTTTCTTAATAATTATATATATCAATATATTAAGGCATCATCTCATTATTTTTTTATTTTTATTTTATATTAAGAGTTTCTTTCCATAAGCTGAAGGCCCGCAATATATTTGGACTTCAACTCGTTTTGTCTACTAATTAATATTCAAAAAATTAGGCTTTCGTTGACTTTTGCTTGTTGTCAAAGGGGAAAATGTGTGTATTATAATTATCACACGCTTTCATCGAATCCAAGCTTTCATATATAGTTTGGATTATTGACTGACTTTGAATGGTTATATTGAAAATTGAAATTAGAGGCCCTTTGAAAGGTGATGTTTATGGCTTGTTTACAAAAAGCAATAATATTGACTCTGTCATGTTTACATTAGGATCAGGTTTTCTTTGGCCGGGGTTGATTTTTCTTGATAATCTTGTTCCTATAAAAAAAATATATTAATGAAAAATGATTCAATTTGTACCCCAATATAGTAAATTTGAGAATTAGACCGAAATTTAAGAAAATAACATTTTCGCATATTACTGTGTTAATCCAAAATTTACTCAGTGCACACAGAAGAACACTAATTCCAGGTTCCATCTTCATAAAAAAAAGCAGAATGCAAATAAAACTAATAAATCATATTAGTGATTCCTATTGAAACTAGTAATACATGCAACATCAATGTTGCATTTTTACTTAGTTATATATACATTTTTAAAAAATAGCATTTTTGTTAATACATATTGTTCTCTTTCCAATTTAATTAGTCAACTATGTTGTCAAATATATTTAGTCTGCTATCTTTATTTTTTCTAGTTTTAATATTTTTTCCCGACGTGACGATAATATGAGCTAATGAAGTGCTGATTAGTGCAGTGTCACACCATTACTTTCAACGGAAAATAAAATAAAATAGATAAAAATTGAAAGATACATTATTAAGACTGACCAAAATACAAAAATTATAAAAATATATATGTAAGTACATATATAACAAAAGTTGTTAATGTGATTTGATTAATCAAATTACGTCTTCACACTCCATTTGTAAGGGCTGGAAATTCCGATAGCAAATTCATTAACTAGGCAACGGCTACAAGGCTAGGAAAGATCAATAAACGAATGTAAAAACCTAATTAAGAGGTTAATCCCGCTGTAAACCCGTAATTAGTAGCATAATTTCATCCAAATTGAAGATATAATGACAACTTCTCGACTGAAAACGTACCAACACACAAGCCTATAGGATCGGCCCTTATCGATAAATTTAACTATTTTCCTTGAATAATATATTTGTTTGATCGATTAAGCTGATCGAGATTGATACAATAATCAAATGATAAATACATTTTTTTAGTTGAAAATGGATGAGAAGGGTAGTTTGGGTTTTTTTTTAATACTAAAAGGAAGAACATGGGGTGAAATATCCATTCCATAAAAAAGGATTAAACATCACATTACATTTATAAATAGTGGTCCATGCTGGATTATCATTGAGTTTTTTATGTTGTTAAAATTGAGTTTTAATCATTTATCATTCACTTTTTAGAAATTTTATTCGATTTTTATCAATGATATGATATAACGTGTCACCATCAGGTCAGTCACAGAAGTGAAAAATAATAATTAAATAAAGACAATGGATTAAAATTGATATTCGAATACATGAAGCATCAAAATTGCAAATAGACAAATCTACAAGACTAAAATTGTAATTTTCCTGTATATATTTATGGTAGTTAACCAAATATTTGACAAGTTTCTTTATTAATTAAACAATTCAGCTCTAGTTATAGATTAAACACACAATTATTATACGTGTGTGCTTTTCATATAAACTAATGATCGATTGCCTAACCATAAAAAGGACAAGTGAAATATGGATTTAGATACGCCAGTTTTTGGTTCGGTTTAGCTATGGGGCATTGTAGGTGGTCGGCAAGTGAATAATATATTGTATGTTTGTAACATATTAATATTTAACTCTTTATTTTCTTATAAAAATATCATAATTTAATGTAGTCAGGGACGGAGCCACCCCAAAGGCTGGGGTGGACTCCAGCACATGGTAAAAAAATAAAAAAAAATAAGATTATTATATATTTTAATCATAGACTAGGTTAAATTTTTGTTAAGCCCATTTGTAATCAAAATATTTATTATTCCGCCAAGCTTTAGCCTAGTCTCCGTTGAATCAGAGCCCATGATGAAAAAATTTCATGGCTATGTCCCTGAATGTGGTTATATCTATTTGTGATGAAACCTTGAAGATAACAATAGTAAAAGTTGAGGTTAGGTTGAACATTATGTCTTTAAGAACAATTTGTCTCGCTTCGGTGGTTGGAAATTTTGTCCCGAGATACAACTTCTCTTATGATAACAAAACTGAAAATCACAAGTTCGATCTATCTGCAGGGACATATTGTTTCATCAATTTGGGAGTCCGTTGGTCCAAAAATTTGACGAATAACATCAAAAGACACAATATGGAATGCACTGATCCATGAAAAACTCGCATCGATCGACAAACAGCACCCAAGTGCTTAAGCTCCACTTTACGGGTGCCATTCGCTCGCCTGAGAAACATCCCAGGCCGCACCTACGGCACTGAGGCTCCTAAAATAGGAGCGCCTAACCTGAGCACAATGGGGACCTTAGGTGCCTGCCCTGTCCAGGCCGCACATGGGACGCTGAGAAGCTAGGCAGCTTTTAAAGCTCATGTTTTCGTGTTTCTTTCATTCGAGTTTTCTTAGTCTTTTCATTTGCTTAATTTCTATTTACTAAGCCTAAAATATTGTAACATATAACTGAAAATATTTGTAAGAAAAACTAAGATACAAAATCAACTATATACATGTCATCTTAGGAAATTAAAATGAATATTCCAAGCGATGAAATGCTACTAATATCAGCTAATAATATAGTATATCCTCGTTAAAAAAAGAATTTATCTATGTCTCAATTTTCTAAATAACATTTAATTATATCCTTAAGTCGCATATTTTCATCTAAAAAAATCCTATCAATAGTAATATGGTGCATATATCGTTGCTTTCAATGAGAGCATTAGCAAGTACGTTATAGGTAGGTAAAACACGACTTTAGCTCCCTTAGGGAGGATGGACATTTATTTGGGGTAGATGGCTACAGATGTATCGGACCTTCTTAGTTATACAAATTTATTCGAAAATTTTAATTATTTGCTCCATAAATGAGTTAAAGATAATAATGCTGGAATTTCAAGTATAGCTTAATTGAGATGTATACATATCAAATAACACATAAAAAAAGCGGAGTAGGTATCTTGTGAGACGGTCTCACGAATCTTTATCTGTGAGATGACTCAATCCTATCGATATTCAGCATAAAAAGTAATACTCTTAGCATAAAAAGTAATGTTTTTTCATGGATGACTAAAATAAGATATCTGTATCACAAAATACGACTCATGAGACAATATCACACAAGTTTTTACCAAAAAAGTGAGTGATATTCGAAATGATGTATGTTGTCAATAGATTTTGTTTATGTTTAAAAAGGAGTAGGCAAAAACATTATAAACATAATTTCAGGTTATGATATGGAATAAATCACGTTACCCCAAATAAAAAACAAAGCAGTCACCTCTGATGGATGTTTAAGTTGATGGATTTGGTAATAGTTTGACCAATGATCATGAGTTTGATTTCTCTTATTAACACTTTCTCGGACAAGTCTATCATACAAAGTTTTTTTTGTCAGGTTTACCTGACTAACATGATTTTATAGTTGTGTTAACACATTTTATCCAGTACAAATCAAAAGATAGTGATTGTCGGTTCAATTGTCATTTAAAAAAAAATTTTATTCAAGCTTAGCCGCATATCTTTTGATCCACTGGCACTCAATGTCCAGATAAAACACAAGATTTCGAGTTCGAGACCCATATAAACTTCTCTCCCGAAATATAAAAAATAACAAACAAGTATTCAAAATGATTACTCAAACTTCAAAACTTTGCTAAATAAAAATGGGTGTAATTGATAAATCAGAAGCATATACAAATCAATTAACTTTTGATTCACACGGAATAATTAGAAAAATATTTAGACAAATACTCAGAATATTTCTTAGTCAAATTCAACAATCTTTATTATCAAAACTACGTCTATGTTTACAGGACAAAATTACAGTTGGTAATATTCAAAGAATATTTCCAGAAATCCATAGTTCACAATTGACTGATTAGAAAACTATCAGAAATGAAAAATCACAAGGAAATTAATGCGATCAAAATAAAAATCCAAATTTTTCTTAGTCAATTTAATACCAAAATAAATGTCTGAAAAAAATGATTTATCGAATTCCAACTTTTCCGAAAATCTACCAAATTTTAATATTATCGTTATTTGATTTGGGATGATCTCAACAAGTCAAAGAAGCTTATTATACCGCATTAATTATGGTACAAAAATTCTAATAAACTAAGTGATAATACACAACAAAAATCTAAATGCAAAAAATTGTTTCAGACGGTCTCATAAATCGTATTTTATGAGAGATATCTTATTTGAGTCATCCATGAAAAAATATTACTTTTTATGCNGTTTCGAATTTGTTTAGAACCGGCAACTTGCAAGTCTAGCTTGAATTAGCTTTGCTAGAATTTGGACCTTTAAATAAAAGTGATGCTTCAAGTGGCGTACGTATACTAACGTGAACTTTAGGGAAATTGGGATTTAATGGATTCTTGGGGGCCACTCTCGTGCATGCCTAAATAATATATCATATCCATACAATTATTCTCTGCCTTTTGGAAGTATTAAATAATGCACATATGGAAGACAACATCAATATTAAGGGGCTAATTAAGGCTCTTCATACACTGATATATGGAGTCGATACTTTGATAAAATAGGCTTGGAGGAGGGTTGTTTACATTCTTATTTGGAAAAATAATTGCCTCCATTGGGAGGGGGAGTAATCGAAATATATATGACGTTTGATCTATTGTAAAATATAAAATATTTTAGTTGCAGCAATATTAATACTAGCTATAACTTTTCGTAAAGTAGCTAACGTTTGATCTTATGATTGGTATATGACAAATGTCATGCGTTCAATTATCATGGATTGCAAAAAATACAATTATTGAGAGGGTGATTGTTGGTAAACAATATTTGTCTCAACGATATAGACGTGACGCTTGTGTTGTTATATTGTTTAAAAGATTTGATTTGTATGATTGAACTTTTCTTGCATTATAAAATTCCCAACAAAAATAAATCTTTTATGATCGAATAAATTGCAAGTGCACGAGTCAAATTATAATATAGTGTACAGATTACGAGTATCGTTCCCATATAGATTGATCATACAAATTTACCTCAAGCACAATTCATTAGTTAACTAAAACGAAAAGTGAATTAATTAATAAACTAAATTTAAAATCAAATAAAAGAATTTAACAAACACAATATAAATAATATAAATTAAAATACCAAAGGAACAATTGTTATGATATCGGTTCACTTACCCTTTTATCTTTTTTTGTTATTGAATTTCAATTCATAAGTCATTCTTTTAATTAGATTATCTAATCTATAAATATAATTTGTCGAGCTATATTAATCTAATCAACATAATACAGTAACCAAGTGTTCTCGTATTATTTAACAATTGCAATTGCATTAACGAACCGTAGAATCCTCTAGCTTTCGACCTAATGGACTATGACAATCAACATGTATTAAACCTCATATGTCTATGTAGTTGTAGATCCATAAATTATGTTACCTATCTTGTTACAAAATCCCATTTCATTCTCAATTATAACATATAAAATAACTTCGAACTTGATCATTCTCCAAATGGGAAATAAAAATCCATAATATAATCAAATATCTTCAATAATAAAATTCATTAATCTTCAAAAATAAATCAAAACACAGATGTTTGGGGGTAGGATCCCCTAAATCCTAATTAAAAGAAAAGAGAAAAAAAGAATATAATATTGGGTTCTTGTTCTTCGCTCACTCTCTTGTCATGCGGCTACTTCTCTTCCTCCGGTTGCGTAGTCAATCCCCTTTGTGTATTAGGACTATCATCAGATATAGATGCCTCAAAGATTCCTCAAAAGTTGAAACAAATCGTGTGATCTTGTTTCCTTATCGAGTCACACTAGGGAGGTCGATTTCTGGCCTGCTGTCCCAGCATGAGCTTCTCGCAAATTCAATTAGCACGCCCTCCTCGTAGTTTAGCTGATAATTCCTTTCTTTTTTTTCTTTTTTTTTTTATCAAGCTCACCTATAAATCAATCGAAACATGTGAGAGGATGATCAATATGCATAAATTATGAATAAAAAGGATAAAATGCAGACTCGACAGCCTAAAATCATGCAATAATATATTAAAATAACACAATTAAAACATGTACAAATGACACTTATCAACCTCCTCATAAACAATTTTCTCGTTCTCGAGCAAAATAGGTTCCAAAACATGACAAAATTAACAAAAATAGCCCATTGGTGAGTTCATGGTTCATAGTTATTCCTTAGCGAACATCCAACATATCGCACAACTCAAGTTCCCATAGATCCCTTGAAGTTTACACACTATATTTGTTAATGGAGGCTCGAAGTGTGTGCGCGCTATGTTAGTCCTAGTATTGCGTATTTCAAACATATCCATTCTTAAAAGTTGTAAGGTAATTCAATCAACATGTTTGTGCATATTTCTCTTTCACACACATCTTTTCCACTAATTTCTCACCAGTAAACACAAATCATTAGAAATTTCAGGCATAAATTATGGTTCAAGTGATGGTTACCAAAGACAAGATAAGATAAATAAACGAATAAAGAACAATGATAGATTAATTTGTGCACATTCAGATTTTACATCTGATTTCCTTCAACTACATACATCTTCCCCTTTTAGCACAAAAATATGATTTTATTATTTTATTTGACTCCCCCACACCTCACGTCTCATGTTTTCCAAATTTCTTTTTGCAAGAAACTTTGTCTCTCACAAGTGCAATTTTCTTTTCTTTCACATATATACTCCATTAGGTATGAATAATTGATCATTTGTTTCTTTATTCAAAGACCCAAATATGAAGCTTTATTTACAAGTGAATTGCATACAAAAACATTTGTATAGGTAGGCTCAATATAATTCATAAAAGAAATTTACCTAACTCATTTCATGCCACTAGTAAGTAACTCGTTTCAAAGTAAATGTATTCAAGTTCAACCTATACCTAGTTTCTCTCAAACTTCCCACAAATTTTGAATTTCACTATTATCCATGCAATCTCCTAGTTTCGACATAAGTGAATGATATATTTAACATGAAATCAAAAATTTCATACTTCAACAATAGGATTGTCCTAAACTCATGAAGTGACGCAAATAAACGTACATGTATGTCATTAAATCATAATCATTATTGTCTAACAATTACCACTCACATTATCACAAACTAATTTTCATTCGACACAATGCAAAAAAAATTCAAACCGCTAAACAACATAAGCAACATAAATACTAAACATAAGAGAAAAAGACTACCCTTCCCCATGATGAAGTCGTGCATTGTCTCCAATGCACTAGACAACATATAAGATACAAAATAATTTAAATACAAATAACTAAATGCAAGACTACTGAATGTAGAAAAACAAAAAAAGAACTCCCCTGATTAATTGTAAGGCAGTGGACTTGAGGACCATGGATGAACATCAATATTCATCTGCTACAACGAATTTCTTAGACCACCAATCTTCCACTTCTTCCATTGTGAATACCTTGCACGAGAATTTAAGGGATTAAACATGATATCAAAATAAGAAAACAAGAACTCAATTCAAGAACTAAAAAATAGCAAAAAAAAAATAAAGTAAAATTCTCATATTGCCTTCCAAGTAGTGCCTGATTTTTAGTCTTCGACTTGATCCTCAGAAGTACTAATCAAAGGGCGGTTGATGTCCAACGTAAGTGTCATATGACACCACGTATGAGTCTTGCAACAACGCCACAGATTCGACGACTTTCCTCACTATACCAAGACGAGTCTTTTCAACACATGCACCCTAGGAAACATCCTAAGGGGTCATCCATCCCAGAATTGCCCAAATTCAAGCACGCTTAACTTTGGAGTTTATATGATGAGTTTCCAAAAAGAAGATGCACCTTCTTTTCGGGAGCTCATCACATAAGAACTTCCAAAGTTAAGCGTGCTTGACTTGGGCCAATTCTGGGATGCGTGACCTTCTGGAAAGTTTCATAGGGTGCGTGTGGATGAAGACATAAATACACTGGAAAGACTCATCTTAGTACAGTGGAGACAATAGTTAAATCTAAGCATTACATTTGGCATCAAAGCCATGTTCTCTTAGTATGGTGTGGTCTGGGAACGAACCAAGCGAAAGCTGGAAGGCATGTGATACCCGGGGCCGAAGAAGGCAGGGGGTGATCGTCGGTGCCATGAGGTTGCACGGACAATGAACGGCTCCTGGCAGACTTCTAGACGAAGGGAACATGAATAAACCGATCACACACCGGAATGAGAGGGATTCCAAAATTGTTCAGGTATGAGACTATGCAATTTATGAGTGCTTAAAAGATTTTATATATACTACTCATATCAAGAATGTGCATCTTCTTTTCAGGAGCTCGTCACATAAGAACTCCAAAATTAAGCGTGCTTGACTTGAGGCAATTCTGGGATAGATAACTCTCTAGGAAATTTTCTAAGGTGCATGTGAATGAAGACATAAGCGCGCTGAAAAGACTCATCTTGGTACAGTGGGGACATTCGTCAAATCTAGGCATTACAGTTCCGCTTCTTTTCGGGAACTCATCACATAAGAATTCCTAAGTTAAGCGTGTTTGACTTGGAACGATTCTGGGATGAGTGACCCTCTTTGATATTTCTTAGGGTGCGTGTGAAAGAGTACATAAGCAATTTGGGAAGACTCGTCTTGGTACAATGGGTATAGACGTCGAATCTGAAGCGTTACAGTTGGTATCAGAGCAAGGTTCTCTTAGTACGGTGTGGTACGGGAACGAACCAAGCCAAAGCTGGTGGACATGTGAACCTCGGGGTCGAAGAGAGCGGGCGGTGATCACCGATGCCATGAGGTTGCACGGATAATGAGCGACCCTTGGAAGGATTCTAGGCGAAGGGAACATGAATGAACCGATCTCACACTGGAATGAGAGTTGTTCCAAAACTGTTCATGTATGAGAATGTGCAGTTGACGAGAGTTTAAAAGATTTGGTATATACTATTCATATCATGATGGTCATCTTCTTTTCGGGAGCTCATCACATAAGAACTCCAAAGTTAAGCGTACTTGACTTGGGGCAATTCTGAGGTGGGTAACCCTCTGGGAAGTTTTATAGGGTGCGTGTGAGTGAGGACACAATCATGCTAGAAAGACTCGTCTCGGTAAAATGGAGACAATCATCAAATATGGGGCGTTACAATTCTTGGTTCCATACATCCTCAAGCTTGGCTAGATGTATAGATCGTAAGATCGTCTCCTCAACAAAAATTCATAAACAATGATAAACATGCGAAGAGAACATCAATGTTGGCTCTCGGTGAAAAAAATATTTTGAAATCAATATTAGAGTAAGAGAAGGATCTCGTGGATGTGTGTATGATAACACTATCCATGAGCTTCAATCGATAGTATTGGATACTTCTTCATCCCCCAACTTTATTTTGTCTCATCTTCATATGATACTTCTTCCAAAACTTCCTCCGATTGAGTCTGATTTTCTATAGTTTCCCCAATCGATGCCATACGTTCATCCACCATAACCTCGAGTCAATTCATGATTAATTCCAAACTATCTTCATCTTCATCTTCATCTTGATAATTGAACGGTTGGTTCATAAAATCTGGGTAATGAATTTTTGGGGGGTACTGGTGACTCCAATTCTTTGAAAAAGTGTATAATCTCTTCATCATCTAAGCTAAATATGTAACTACCAGTTTTCAGAGCTCCATAGATTACTCATCTTCGTGTCACTGCATCCAGACTATTAAAGAAAATTCAATAAAGAAAATATTTAGAACAATCATGATACCTAGAGGGGTTAACTAAACTATTGAATATGTTTCATGCTGAGTAGAATGACTTTCGTGTCGTTGGAAAAAACTTGTGAATATTTTTTTATGGAATATCTCGAAGTATTGCACAAGAAATTTTTTTACAAAAATATAATAGAAACCAGTAGATCGCATATGAATGAATTAAAATAAAAAAATACATAAATAAAAATAAAAATAAAAATTAAATTAACTAAAGAAAGAAACAAAAAGTAAAATTAGACCATTTCAATTCTAGACAGCGGCGCCGAAAACTTAATCGAGCTTTTCTTGCACTGTAAAATTCTCAATAAATATAAACACTACAAGAAAAAAGGCCTACGACAACGGTTTTTTCCCGTCGTCGTAGGCCTTTTAAAACCGTTGTTAGAAGCCCTGTGGTTAACGGGTGTGCTCAAAGACAACGGTGAAAAACCGTTGTCGTAGACGTCTAAAGACGAGGGTGAAACACCGTTGTCGTAGGTATATAAAACCGTTGTTAAAGGTCCTGTGGTTAAAGAATTCGTTAAAAGACAACGGTGGGAGAGGGTTGTGGTAGTTACAATATGCAACGGTTTTTAAAAAACCGTCGCAAATTAAATAGCGACGGAAATCATACAAAACCGTCGCTAATCATAATTTAAACTGTCGCTAAATAGCGACGGTTTCATACACCGTCGCTACATTTAGCGACCTGTTTTTTAAACTTCGTCGCTAATTTTAGCGACGGTTTTGTATGATTTCCGTCGCTAATTTATGCAGTAAAATAAAAAAAAATTTCACTTTTAATATTTTAATAAATATAAAAAAAACTTACAATCTAATATGCAAAATATATTTTTGATTTATCGTCGAAAATACTATATTTTTTATTTTAAAATTTTTTTAAATTTTAAAGAGAAAATCGAAACTAAAATTGTGTAAGGGAGAAAAATTTTAAGTGTTGTGAAGTGGTATGGTAGAAAATGGACCGAGGGTTGGGAATTTTATAGACAGTTTGCGACAGTTTTGACTTTAACCGTCGCAAATTGCGACGGTTAATTTTCTAACTGTCGCCGATTTAAATTTGCGACGCTTTTACAAGAACTGTCGCTATATTTCGCGACGGATATTAAAAAACCGTCGCTAAATATAGCGACTGTTAGGTATAAACCGTCGCTGATTTAAGATCAGCGACGGTATTACCAAAACTGTCGCTAAAAGTAGCGACGGTTAAAATCCACCGTCGCTAAATTTAGCGACAGTTATTGTAAAACCGTCGCTATCTTTACATCGATGACGGTTTTACTTTAAATCGTCGCTAAAGTTTGCGACAGTTATACATTAACCGTAAAATTTAAATTAGGGACGGTATAGTATAACCGTCGCTAATTTAGCGACAGATTTCACTTAAATGGTCGCAAAACCAGTTGAAACACAACGGTTTTTTATAAACTGTTGTCGTAGCTCAAAAAAAAACGCTAATAGACAACAGTTTTAAAACCGTTGTCGTAGCTCAAAAAAAAAACGCTCATAGACAACGGTTTTTAAAAACCGTTGTCGTAGTCAAAAATAAAACGCTCATAGACAACGGTTTTTAAAAACCGTTGTCGTAGATATATCAAAGACAACGGTTTTAAAGAAACTGTTGTCTTTGAGCGGATTTTTTTAGGCTACGACAACGGTTTTTATTAAAACCGTTGTTAAAGGTAAAAAGACAACGATTTTAATAAAAACCGTTGTCGTAGATGTGTTGTTAAAGCTAATTTTTCTTGTAGTGAAAACTTTTATGCTCGAATGAATCGTAAGTACACGACTCAAGTTATAATATAATGTATGAAGTATGAGTATCATTTCCACAAATATTGATTAGACAAATTTACCTCAAGCACAATTCTTTAGTTATCTAAAATGAAAAGTGAATTAATTAATAAATTAAATTGAAAGTCAAGTAAAAGAATTTAACAAACACAATATATATAATATTAATTAAAATACTAAACGAACAATTGTTAGGATATCAGTTCACATACATTTGTCTTCTCTAGTGATTGAATTTTAATTTATAAATCATGCTTTTGACAAGATTTGCTAATCTATCAATATATTATGTCGAGCTATATTAATCTAATTAACAAAATGCAGTAACCAATTGTCTTGTGTTATTTAAAAATTGCAATTGAATTAAAGAACCGTGGAATCCTCTAGCTTTCGATCTACTGGAATATGAATATCACATGTATCCAACCTCATATATCTATATAAGTTGTAGATACATTAATTATGTTACCTATCTTGTTATAAAATCTCCTCTCGATCTCAATTATAATATATAAAATCACTTCGAAGTTGAAAATGCTTCAAATATGAAATAAAAATCAATAACATAATCAACTATACTCAAGAATAAAATTCAATATTTTAAAAGAAATCAAAACATAGATGTTTGGAGGTAGGATTCCCTAAATCCTAACTAAAAGAAAAGAGAAAAAGTAAAAACATTGTTGAGTTCTTGTTCTTCGCTCGCCCTCTTGTAGTACAGCCGCTCCTCTTCTTCCGGTTGCGTAGTCAATCCCCTTCGTGTGTTAGGGCTACCATCAGATATAGATGCCCCCAAGAGTCTTCAAAAGTTGAAACAAATCTTACAGATCTTGTTTCCTTATCGGGAGGTGCTAGGATGGTCGATTTATGCCGCCCCAGCGTGCATTCCTCATAGTTTAGCTGATAATTCTTTTTTATTTTTATTTATGAGTTCTACCTACAAATCAACCGAAACACATGAGAGATGAGCAATATGCATAAATTATGAATAAAAACGATAAAATACAGACTTGGCACCCTAAAATCATTTAATAATAGATTAAAATAACACAACTAAAACAAGTAAAAATGACGTTTGTCATTGTACCATTACCAAGAGATATATTAATTTTGGTAAAACGGTAAATTCTCTATATATACAACTTGAAGAAATGCTAATAAACCCTGATCCATATTGTCTTTTTACTCAACTAATTGCCAAGATTGCTCCAATATAATATTTATCATTTAAATTTTAGTTGATCTGCAAAACCTATAAGTATTAACTTTTCTTTTTTAATAATGAAATTTATATTTTTAATCGTGTAAATTTTTTCATTTTTAGTTATGGTATTGATTAATTCACGAGCGTAGTATGCTAACTTAGAATTTTTTCAATTTTAATCATTTTCACCTGAGTATTGACTTGACATAGGACATGTAAGCAATGTTCAACACTCTAATGAAAAAGGAATAAAATCGAAAAAAATTAAAATTAGTGAACTAAAACCATAAATTGATACATAAAATGATGAAAAAAAATAGAAAACCTCCAAATTACATGACCAAAAATATAATTCTTTATTTTAGTATTACTACTACAATGATATATTTGAAAACTAATCATAATTTTCTTATAGTAATAATAATGAAAACTTTTATTGTTTAATTAAATTATTAGCGGTGTGTACAAATTCGATTTAATTAAAATAATCAATTGCGCCAATTTAGGAGCATAATCTGCTTTATTTATTTTGATAAATTGATTGCAAAATTTTAACTTGTTGATCCATTTTTTTCTCATGAAATATTAAGTAGATATTTTGGGAAAATATTTTCGTTATTCATTTTAAAATTTGTTGGCTAATGTTATTTCAATTATCTCTGAATCCATGGAATTTAACACATTTGATTGCTTAAATGAGTTTATGTTTGGTGGATTTCAAGTTCATTTCTTTCTAATCCGTGCAATGATAATTATGATGTATTTGAAATACACCCATTAAATGTAATTAAAATTCAAATCAAATCCTTCATATGCAGCAGTTAATAAAAAAAATTTAATTAATATTAATTTGACTATAATTTAGTCGATTAATAAATGATCGACATATTAATTTTTCTCTAACATATTGGAATAATATTATTGGGATCGAGTTAGAGTTTATAGAGAGAGTGAATAAACCCTTTAAAAGATTTTGCGATTAAAAGAATTACAGTAGCTAGTTATTGAAATGTTCAAAAATGAACCGATCGAGCAGCAAGAAACTAAATCGAGTTTAGTTCTAAAATAAAGTTGGAAAAATATAAAATATCCCTTTGAAATCTGATTAAACATTTTGAGAAGTATTTAAAAAGTATGCAAGTTGAAATAATAAGAATGGTTTGGTCGAAGCATTTTGTCAAATACTTTGTGTACGATGTTTTGGTATTTGAAAAATACATAAATGCTTCAACTATGCCTACAAAAAACAACAGCAAAATTAAGTAAACGCGATAAATAAATACGTACGAATATGTATATGGATGTTCGGAGATTAACAACTCCTACGTCAATTCTTCTTCCCTTTGGAAGGATTTACTATAAGACTTGGATTTATACAACCGTTTGTATAAATCCATTTCGATTTAAGACCTATCCCTTACTTAATTGAAACTTCTAGCACGATCTCGATTGTAGGCCACAACATCTCAATCCACATAATGTTTAATGTCTTTTATGCCAAGACTATAAACACAATTTTTAACATCTTTGTGTGAAGATTATCACTCATAAACTTTAAAGCTCATCTTTCTTGTGCATGTGAGTGATTGTGTGTGAAGAAATTAACCCATTACAGTATATATACTCTCAAATATATCTTCACACATAATGGAAAAAGCTCTCACTATGCTAATATATCTATTTAGACTCTCCTTCTTGGGCTTGCTATCATTTTACCTAATTTCTTCATGCTGGCTGATCATGCTTTAAATCCTCTTCAAAAGCTTATAGTTGATCTTCAAGATGTTGTATATAGCTTCTGTAGGACCGAGCGCTTACCGCTTTACAAAAAGCTATAGCTAGTGGTAATGGTGCAACTCAAATCTTTTAAACTGCACAGCAACTCAAGCACCACGGTTCGATCGCTCTACCAAGCAGGAACAATTATTGCACCCAACAATTTTCCTCCCAATAATTGCACACTTTGCAATTAATGGGAATTGAACCCGTGACCTTGACTCTGATAACAATTGTAGGACCGAGCGCTTACCGCTTTACCAAAAGCTATAGCTAGTGGTAATGGTGCAACTCAAATCTTTTAAACCGCACAGCAACTCAAGCACCACGGTTCGATCGCTCTACCAAGCATGGACAAATATTGCACCCAACAGCTTCCAAGAGTGATATAGATGTTAGACATAAGAATATGACATTTGGAAAATGTTCTGCACTATTTCTGATATTGCAACGATCATATTTGACTTCTTGGCAGGTTGCTGATGTGGTCCGGTTCTAGAAGGAAAATAGTTGAATGAATGAACCAGTCAGATGAGCAAAATAGTTGAATAAAATATCGTCTGGTATGGTGAATATTGCTCTTGATTTGTTGATTACTGGACAATGTGGTAAACATGAAAGTTGTAATCCTTTTTCTTTGCTTTCAATATAATAAAAAATCACTCAATTTCGAGTTCGTATAAAATATATATTCTTGAAATACTGGAATATGTACATGCTTAAACTCTTTTTATAACCTTTGTAGAACCAGTAATTTAATTGTGATTTATCAGCTTCTTAAACTTCGATTCAGACTTCAACCTTTGAAGCTGATTTGTAATCATTGTCTTATCTTTCCAACAAATGCTAAATCGTTTTATTACAATAATTGATCTGGTAGATAATTGCCAAATACAATAGCTGGTCTATCGAGCCGTCCGGCTTGAAGACGTTTCGTCGGTTGGATCTTGCGACCGCCATTTCGCCTCAATAACACTCGACATGCCTCGCCAGATTTTCAGCTTGACTTCATTTAAGTTTCAGCTTGTCAAATCTCTCAACTTGATATCTTGCAACCACACACTTTAATAAATATATTAGAAACACAATAACAAGTTTTGATATCATTGATTTCCGCAACCCAACAAATATTATATTTGATCTAAATATTATAAATTTTAAAACATGTTTAATATGAAGATAAAAAATAGATAAAACTTTAAATACTTAACCTAGAAGGCTGATATCATTACCAAGTCGATCGGAGACAGAGAAGCTAAACCAAAGAGCTAAGCTGCTGGCATAACATAACAAGATATGTGATCAATACTCAAACTAAGATAGAAAAGAACTAGGCAGGAACTATACTAGGACAAATTCTATTTTAAAGCCAAGTTCCGGGTACAAAACAAACAACTCATCTCATGTTACTCGCAGTTCAAAGTAGGAGTTTCGGCTAAATAGAGTTAAATACAGTTGACGCAAGATTTTACAATTTATTATGCCATTATTTAAAGTCTCTTAGTGTATTTATGCCTTCATGCAAAGTAAGTAATGGAGATACAGAAGGATTTGCCTTCGAACTTTCATAAACAAATTTGGACTCATTTGCGTTATTTATGTTTAAATTTATTACTTGTCATAAACCTTTTCATTCAATCTTTGCAAATTCCTAATTTTATAAAATCTTTTAAAATTATATATGAAGCCTAGTATAAGACTAAATGTTTGTCATTTTATAAAAAGGTATAAATGGTGATAATGATGCAACTCAAATTTTTTAAACATGCCACGTTCGGTTGCTTTACTCATCATGAAAAATTATTATACATTAACAATATCCTCTTAATAATTACACTCTTTACAATCAATGAAAAGCGAACATGTTATCTTGTCTCTGATACCAGTTATAGGACCAAGTGTTTTTTCCTTTATTATATTACACGCACAACTCAACCATTATGTTTTGATTGTTCTGCGCAGTAGGAAATATTATTACACCTCGATCATCTTCCTCCCAATAATTACATTCATTGCAATCAATAAGAATCGAACCCGTGATCTTGGATCTAATACTAATTGCATGAACAAATACTTTCCGTTTTACCAAAAGTTATATCTAGTGGTAACATTGCAACTCAAATATTTTAAAATATACAATAGCTCAAACATCATATTTCGATTGCTGAAAATTATTACACCCTAACACCTAGCTGATTGAGAATTTTGAATTCAATTTCAACCCCAAATTCTTATGAGGACCTCTTTAAACGTTCCGCCGATTGTAAAAATCTTGTTTTAAATAATATGGAATGTGTATTTTTTTTTTTATTTTCATGCAACTTTAAGAATTTCTTACATTACTATTTTGACGCGAAATTGATAAATAAAGAAGAAAATAACCAAGATACTTGGAATAATAAATATAAATATTTTAATCAAATCATTTTATAATTATAAATAAATATTTTGTATGTATAATTCCTGTTTATTTGATTTTTTTTACCATGCTGTTAATTATATTGTCAAAAANGGAGCACAAAAATTTATGTGAGATTGTCTCACATGTCAATTTATGAGAGAAGTTTCCAACCCAATCTTATTCTTGAAAAAATATTATTACTTTTCATTAAGTATTAATCGAGTTGACTCGTATCACGGAAAATGATCGTGAAACCGTCCCACAAGAGATATACTAATAATGAAGAATATTTAAATAATCAAATATAATAAGAGTATTATTAAGACTTTTTAGATAATAAACAATGCTCCTCCTCGTATAATATTATAATAAGATGACGATTAAAAATAATCGAAAATTTTTAATATGAAACTTAATTTGGGAGATGGTATAAATGTTAGATGTGGTTTTAGACGATATTTTTTTGTACAGCAAGAGATAACAACTTGTATTAAGTTATAGAATTACAAAAAAGTGGACTAAAGCATCGGATTGCTAATCTATTGTGGTACGAGTTATTTGTACTGGTTGTTCGAATGAGTCATAGTACGTTAAAAATAATCGAAAATATATAGATTAAAATATTTTCACTTGAGAAGATCGAGTCTGAGTGTGTGACTGTGTGCAGTCAATTTTAATTTTTTTATTATTTATTTATTTATATATTTATTATTTATTTATTTATTTATTTATTTATTTATTTATTATTATTATTATTATTATTATTATTATTATTATTATTTTTCCCATTAACATAGCTCATGTTGCACAATATATCCAACGATAAAGTACATAAAACTTTTGTAAGAAACCACTGAACAGTATGATGAAAAAAATACAGTAGAGCAGATCTTAAAATAAACTAAACCGAGGCATGTACGAAGTACATTGTCCTTAAAACAGATTCGTGCCCTCCGGTATGTGCTTCGAGGATGAACTTTGACGTCTGTTTCTCAGGATACAACGTAACAACCAGCAGTAACCTAGCACGAGGCACTACTACGGCGAACTGAAATATACCTGAAATTTATCATGAGGTAGAGCAGAAGAGCAGAAACAAAGAAGAGAGCTGAACAAAAATATAGGATGGTGTGTTGTGTGTTCTTCAAGGACTAGAGGCTGCCTCTATATATAGGCGTTCGGATTTCATATGGACAGCCACAGATTGGCCATCCGAAATGCCAAGGGTTGGTCGGCTAGAACACCAACAGTTGGCCATCCGAAAGGCCAAAGATTGGTTAGCTGGAGCACCAACAGTCAATCCAGTAGGAGCACCAACAGGCAGACCATATGGAGAGTTAGGAAGATGGAAGGTCATCCAAAATTGAATTTTCGAAAATAAAAATAGCAAATGTCAGGTGAACCTTGGTAGGCAATTTTGTCTTGATCGGTCCGATATTCGACGCACCTAGGCCGTGCTCGTACTCTTGCACACAAGTCAAGCATTTTCCAGTGCAAATCGGGCCCAGGATTTGAGCCTCCTGCGCCAACATGCGTGAGAGAGAACCTCTTGACCAATCATTCTTACACCTTCACAAAGTGTAACTCAATATAAACTCACTCATGCTATTGTTATTTTTCTATTTGTGACATTCTCATCTACTTATCAAGGCATTACTTGTCCAATATTCCATTCAAATGAACAAGCACAATAGGCCTAAATGCTTTAAGACAAACAATCCCCCACATGAATGAAAATTGAAAGATGTTCGACGATTTTTGTGATAAAGTTCAACAGTTGAATCTTACATAGGATAGGTAAGTATTACCCTTTGAACCTTCCTATGTAAAAGCATAATAATTCACAGGTTTACATTAGACGTGATGTCTTTGAACTGTACAGCCGTTTGTGTGAATTAAGATATACTTCACACTAGACTATTCCTGATATTATTCGGTACTCATGATTGTGTTCGTTTTGGCCATGAACTGCAAAAAGGTTTAGAGTTGAGCCTTTCAATTCCTTTGAATCGGCCCCACTTCTCTCTCACATAGGTGATTCTATATTGCTTCTCATTAAAATCTTTAAAAGCCGTATGCTTATCCTCTACATTTATTGTTTCATAATAGGACAGTGATACACCAGTGCAATTAGGTTGTCCCATTAAACCTAGTTCTTGAGATCTCCAGTCAGCGTAGGTTGGGTTTTCTTTCGCACCAATTTATTCTATAGGCTTGAGCCCCATTTCCCTTGACGATTTCACAACTAACTCTTTGTTTAATCCATTAGTTAGCGGATCCGCTATATTATCTTTTGACTTTACATCTCAACAGAGATAACTCCAGTTGAGAGTTGTTGTCTACTAATATTGTGTCTACGACGTATATGCCTAGACTTACCATTATACATATTATTTTATGTCCTTCCAATCACAGATTGACTATAACAATGTATGCATATAGCCGCCATAAATTTTTCCCATCATGGAACATCTTCTAAGAATTGACGCAGTTATTCAGCTTCTTCAGCACATTTGTCAAGAGCTATAAACTAAGATTTCATCGTTGATCTGACTATTACAGTCTGTTTAGAAAATTTCTATGCAATTGTTACACCTCCTAAAGTGAATACAAATCAACTTGTAGATTTTGAGTCTTTCATATCAGATATCCAGTTTGCATCACTGTATCCTTCAATAACAGCAGAATATCTGGTATAGTGTAGCCCATGATCACGAGTGTACCTTAAGTATCTTAGCAATCTGATAATTGCTTTGCAGTGTTCAACTCTTGGATTATTCGTGAATCTACTCAATTCGCTTACTGCATAAGCTATGTCTGGTCTTTTACAACTCATTAAATACATCAGACTTCCAATGACTCGAGAGGATTCTAATTGAGACATACTATCACCTCGATTCTTTGCTAAATGTTGACTGGTATCTATCAGAGCTCTAGCCAATGCAGTCATCCTTATTGATTTTCTCAAGGATTTTGTCCACATAATGTGACTAACTTAGAACTATCCCTTATGATGTTCTATGAATTTTAATTCCAAGGATCACATCGGCTAAGTCCAAATCTTTCACGTCAAATCTTGAGTTCAATAATTTCTTGGTGGATTTAATCATTTTATCATTACTACTAATGATAAGTATGTCATCTACGTAAAGACATAAAATGACATAAAGAACACTGAAAATAGATATGTCATCTACGTAAAGACATAAAATGACATATCTATTTTCAGTGTTCTTTATGTATATACATTTGTCACATTCACTGAATTTAAATCTACTTTCTATCACGACTTTATCAAATTTTTCATGTCATTGCTTTGGTGCTTGTTTTAAGTCATATAAAGACTTGACCAATTTACAAACATTATTTTCTTACCCAATCGTAGAAAATCCCTCATGTTGCTCAATGTAAATTTTCTCTTCTAAATATCCATTTAGAAAAGCCGTCTTTACGTCCATTTGGTGTACTTCAAGTTTTCGCAAGGCAGAAATCGCAAGTATCACACGAATAGAGGTTATTCTCGATACAATAGAATATGCGTCAAAGTAATCAAGCCTTTCACGTTGATGGTAACCTTTGATTATCAATATGGCTTTATACTTATCTATGGTTCCATCTGATTTCATTTTCCGTGTGAGAATCCATTTACAGCCTAGTGTTTTGCTTCTCAGAGGAAGATTCACTAATTCCCAAGTATAGTTTTGTAAAATAGATTCTATTTCAGAATTGATAGTCTCTTTTCATGGAGGTCCCTCAGATGAACTCACTGCTTCCTTGAAGTTTTTAGGTTCACTTTTCATCTTGAAAGTGATGAAATCCAGACCAAAGGATTTTTCAGTCCTAGCTCTCTTGCTACGTTTAGGTTCAATAACTTAGTTAAGCTCTTGTTCTTTTTCAATTTTCTCAAATAATCTTTTGTATGAACTTGTTTCTTCTTTAGATTTACATGGAAACATGTGTTCAAAGTGTTAGAGTAGATGCCCTGCAAGCCAACTGTTGGTTAGTGAATTTATTGACTCAAGTGTAATAAACAATCTTTATTTTAATATAATTTAACTTTTCATGGTTTCAGTTTACTTTATCTGTATACCCATGCAATCAGAATAGATAAAGTCCTTGATTATACTTTAATACAAATGAATCGTAATTCGATGTTGAAACTCATTTGTAAACACTGTATAATCTAAATTCGTACCTAGTCGATTCAGCCACCTAAAACATGGATAAAGGTCGCTTGAGATCGAAACTAGCATCGGTGATGTTGTGTACCGCATTTTTTGGTAAGGACATAGAGATGTCCAAACATGCAGATGGGTAGTCATATGATGATTGTACTGAACAACCCTCCCTCGGACTTTCCAAGTGGTTATTATTCATCGAGATGATAAGTCTGTGGTTATGATTGTACACCATTGGTCCTTACGACCCGGGACAATACTGAGGCTCTATATGCTAGAGCTATGCTTTGACTTGTTACCGACTCCAGGAGAGTCATCAGGTGGCGAGATCGGGTATAGTTGCGACACATGTAGGAGCCAGTGCATTGTAGTCGGGAATTCACCGCTCACCTACGGGTGTGGATATCCTATGTGATCTGATGAAATAATAGTGCGTGGAATCTCTGGCCAGAGTGTGAGATGTACGTTAGAGAAAGAGTTATCCAATTGTACATGCGATGCCACTATTTATTCTCAAATATGTATCACATAGTTATCGAATTCTTATGCAACCCTCGATGAACCAATGGTTGCAGATTCGATCAGTATATATGAGATTAAGGGACCGTACTGTACGTTAATCATAATCGATTGGTTCTTGCAGGCACTATCAGTGATACCTAGGGAATCATGAGGCGATGCTACTAGACGCTCTTACCATGATTCGATGGGTTAAATAAGAAATATGATTTCTGGCATTCTAATGATCAATTGTTGATACATAGAATGAGGCAAATTGGGGTAAGCCCGAATAAAAGATTATGTCCTGAATTATAAGGAGTTGTGAACCCACGGCTAGCTGTATCCCTGAACCATTGAGGGTCACACAAGCACTGGTTTACTTGTTCCCGTTGAGATAATAAATTCAATGAGTTGAATTTATAAGAAATAAGTTTGATATGATCAATCGATAAGCTTATAAATAAAGTTTATAAAAGCTTATAGAAATTTTGAGAGCATGACTGCTAAAGACAGTCAAAAGAAGTACACATGTCTTATTTAGATTTTTGTGATCTCACAAATATATGTATTAAAAGAAAATCAAGATTGGAAAATGTTGGTATGCATATTTAGAATCTTTAATTAACTTAATTAATTAGATTAGTTAAGTTAACAAATGATTATAAATAATAATGAGGGATTTTGATTTCTAATTTACGTAACATGCATCCACAAGGATTTTATTGAAATTCATTGACTTAATTAATATGATTAATTAAGGAAATGACAATTAGTTAATCAAATTAATAATATATATGTTACTTTGATTAATTAATTGTTTGAGATCACCGAAGCTTAAAAAGGTGAATGAGGATTTTGATTCTAAATTAGACATAAGGCATCCGAAAATTTCTCTCCAGAAAATTGAACTTTCGGCTCTTCCAATTTCTTTGTGCTCTCAAAAGGTTTTAAATAAAATTGTGTTCCATCTCTACGCAAAAACATCTTCTAATTTTCTAGTGCAAGTTAGAAGAGGAACAAGTATTCCAATCGTAGACCTGATTCGGAGATCGCAGAACGTTCGTAGGGATTTACAACAAGAGCTACGTCCGCTAATACCGGTGTAGTTGGAGCCCAGTGATTTATTCACCAAAGGTATAACGATTCTAACGCCCTATGAATGTTTATGTTCTTTAAAACCATACGAATGCCCAAACAAATATTTTGATTGTCAAAATTAAAATAAAAAATTTTAATCTTCTGCTGCGTTTGAGCACGAGAAAACCGATGACCCAACACAAAGAACGAAGTATTTCTTGATTTCATTATCGTATTCTTGTAAATATCATGTATTTGAGATTCGTATACAAGAAAATGATAAGCCGTATTGTTTTGAGCATATCCAATGAAAATAAAATCAATAGTTTTTGGTCTTTTCTTTACTTTGTTTGGAGTGGGTACTGCTACCTTGGCAAGATACCCCCACAATCGCAAATATTGATAGGAAGGACTTTTACTTTTCCACAACTCGTATGGACTTTTATCTTGCTTCTTTCGGGACACTTTATGTAAAAAGTAATTTGATGTGAGAACAGCTTCCCCCCATATGTTTTGTGGTAAACCAGAACTTAATAAAAATGTATTCATCATTTCTTTCAAGGTGCGATTCTTTCTTTCTGCAATGCCATTTTCTGAAGAGATTAAGGTGCAGTTCTTTCATGTTTGATATCGTGTTGAGCACAAAACTCAGCAAACGATGATTCATATTTACCACCACGATCACATCTTAGCACCATAATTTTCTTGCTAAGTTGGGTTTCAACTTCACTCTTGTAGTGGACAAAATTTTCAATTGTTTCATCTTTACTTTTAAGAAGATAGACATAACAAAATTTTGTGCTATCGTCAACAAAAGCAATAAATATTTATTCCCACCATGTGTTTGCACAACTTTTAAATCACATACATCACTGTGAATTAGATCAAATGATTCACTATTTCTTTCAATTGTTCGAAAAGATGATCTCGTTAGTTTTGCCTCAACACAAGTTTCACATTTTTGTTTATCAATTTGAAATGCAGGAATGCTTTTCATGTTAATTAGTCTATGCATTGTATCATAATTAACGTGTTCAAGTCTACCATACCACAAACAAGAAGACTCAAGCAAGTAAGCAAAAGTATTAACTTTATTAATCACAGGCTAATGACCATTACATTGAGTTTAAACAAACCATTGCTAACATAGCATTTGCCAACAAACATTCCACTTTTTGACAAAACAATCTTATCTGACTCAAAGACAATGCGAAAACCATGCTTGTTAAGAAGCGACCCGGACACCAAGTTTTTACGGATTTCTAGCACATACAACACCTTATTAAGAGTCAGCTCTTTTCCAGAAGTAATCTGTAGAACAATCTTTCCTTGACCCTTGATCTCAGAAGTAGCGGAATTTTCCATGAACATTTTTTCCCCATTCTCGGATTCCTCAAGATTTGCAAACATTTCCTCGTTAGAGCAAACATGGAGAGTGGCACTAGTGTCAACCCACCATTCTCTTGGATTTGAACCCACCAGATTAATTTTAGAGATTAGAGCACATAGATTTATGTTTGAAACCTCTTGAGATATGTTCTCCACCATATTCACCTCTCGGTTTTTCTTTGGCTTCTTACATTCAGATGCATTGTGACCCATGCCATCACAGTTACAGTATTTTCCAGAGAACTTCTTCCTTGGCACGCCTCCCTTAGGTCCCAAGTTCAACCTTTTTTTGGAGGAGGAAAATTTTCTCCTTTTCGAGCTTTGACCATGCTCGACAACATTTGCTTTGGCAGCAATTGGAAAAAACAATCGTCTTTCAGAACTCTTGTTGTCTTCCTCGATGCGAAGTCAAACAATGAGCTCTTCAACATTCATCTTCTTGCGCTTGTGTTTCAAATAATTTTTGAAATCTTTCCAAGCTGGTGGTAGCTTTTCAACAATAGTAGCCACTTGAAAAGATTTGCTCAAAGTCATCCCCAAACTGTGAATCTCGTGAAGAATCACTTGAAGTTCTTGAACTTGGCTGATAACTAGCTTTGAATCCACCATTATAAAATCCAGAAAACGGCCTACAAGAAACCTATTGGTCCCGACATCCTCGATCTTGTACTTTCTGTCAAGGGATTCTCATAGCTCTTTAGCCGTTTTCTTTTCGCAAAAGACATTGTAGAGCGAATCGGCCAATCCGTTCAGTACATAGTTTCGGCATAAGAAATCAGAATGATTCAATGTGTCACGTACCATAATTTTAACTACTTTAAAATTTGCGGAAAAATAAAAGTTTTCTTAATTAAATAGAAACCTTTAAATTGTGATAACAATAAACTGATCATTTAAAATATTTGCAATGAAAATATCACAAATAAAGTTTTCTAAAAACACTTAAAAACACTTATTTAAATATCGTACACAATAACATGAAATCAGAATATTTGAAACATTGCATAATGTCTTAAAAACATGGGCGGTCCTCGGGTTTAGCCTCCTGCTCAGTCCAAGCCGGCTCATTGGTCCCCACCCGTCGTCTCCTCAAAGTCATCCTCACCTGCATCGATCAAGTCTAGTGAGTCTAAAGACTCAATATGTATAAATTGGTAATAACTAGTAATACGTAATAAAAACACATGTATCTTTAAAATAGAGCGTACATACTTGAAACTTGAACGTAATAGCATAAACGTAGACGTGCCATCATCATAAAACTTTTCTTAAAGGTGATTGCGTCATACATACTTGAGCATACATAACATCATTTTGCGTAGAGATATGTTTCAAAACAAGTGACCCAGACATAAATGTGTCTGATCAGACTAAACCACAGTACTGGGCTGGTAGGGAAAGTCCACTGCCACATACATGAGATCCCCGTTCATGCTTTAACGGGTGGATTGGCCCCTGGTCATGCTTTACCATTTTCCAATCCTGATCTAAACCCGGTCATACTTTACCGGGGTGGAAAGGTCCTCGGCCACGTTCACCGACTTCCAAACCCGTTCATAATTTGGTCACAAGACATTTTGCATACCTCAAAAACTTAAAAGTATTTTTTTTTTGCACGCCGAACATACTTACTTGGCGTTGAGGGATTCGTTGGATCTTGCTTGGGGCCACTGCTGCACATACTAACATGAGTTCAAACACTTATCTTTCATAGCTTAGACGTAGATATTCGTGCTCGCCACCGAAATAAATAAATAGCTTATGACATTCTAGATCACTCGAGACTTGACCTCGTTTAATAATCGTACTAAACCATGATATCGAACCTGAAAACAGAATCCTATGTTTTATATTCATAACCACAAAATAAATCATATATTTATATTCATAACCATAAAACACATCCTATATTTTATACTTAAAATTTTAAAAAAAAAAATTTTTAATAAAAAAGGGTACACGGACCCCGTGTAGGGGTCCGGGTACATGCTGGAAATTCGCATTTTGAAGGAAAAATGGCACGGATTCCGTGTAAGGTCCGGCTTCGGGTCCGTGTAGATGCTGGAATCGTGAACAAACGGAATTCCCTACAATTGTGAGTTAATCCTACCTCAAGACCCATCCTAGGATGCTAAGGCACTTATTCAAACTCAAACACATACCCCAAAACAACTACGCATCACAAGCAACGCAACCCAATCCGTGAACACGTCATTTGACACCAAAACGCATCCTACGACTTCTAATGCAAACAAGTGCCTATCGATGTGAACCGACACACCAAAAACCATCTCAACATCATACTCAACATGCTTAAACACAGCAGCAAACACCCGTCGATCCTCAACGAATCCTGCAACAATAAAAGTTCAAGAACACATTTTCATAAAAGTTGCGGTTTGAGCAGTCCCACGAAAAAAAACATAACTCACCCATTTCTTATCCAAATATTTCAAATTTACTGTCAAATCGAAGGTCTCAAAAAGTTCTACGTTTTATATGTTGAAAGTTTTTCAAGAATATCGACCAAAAAGTCGCAGTTTTTAAAATGACAACAAACTCGTGTTTTGAGATCTAAAATGTTTCAGAAATTGATTCAATGCATAATCGCTCAAATTTTTCTCATAACAATCAAATTTGCACGCATAACATACATCAAAATATCTACTATGACGAGATCGATGCATACAACGAAAGAATATACATGCCTTTGGTCTTGAAACGTAGGAAATCTCGCAAATCTCAACGATCCAGACACGAGGAAGAAATTTGGAGCTTCTTGCTATTCTCAAATGGTAGAATAGATGGAAATGGAGCTCAAGAACCCTTGAGGAGAGAAGGGAAATAAATGAGGGGAAATGGAGGAGAATTGATGGGCATGAATTTTCTTCCGGAGAAGACTTGGCCAAGGTCTTGAAATTGGAGGCAAGTGAGATTGATTTAGGGTAGTTTAGGGATAATTTAAATATATTGATTAGGTTTAAACTAATTAATCATTATATGGTGTAGTCCAAATAAAATTTTAGACTACTCGAGGTTTGAAAACTGATACATAAAATATTCCTAAATTTACAAAAGTTGCACAACAATTAAGGGGAAATAAAAATACTATTTGTCATAAAATAAAATACTCAATAACTTAAAATTTCCTTTTAAACTTAAATAAATATTTTTTACAATTTAAATAAATGCATGTGTTTTACGTGTACTGATTTTAGGCTCTACAGTTTCTCCCCCACTTAAATAAATTTCGTCCTCGAAATTAAATCTTACCAAACAGTTACGGATAGCGACTTATCATATCTGCTTCGGTTTCCCAAGTGGCCTCCTCCACTGATTGATTCACCCACTGGACTTTGACCAACTTGGTCACCTTGTTTCGAAGTCTCCGCTCCTGTCTGTCTAGGATTTGGACAGGTCTTTCCTCATACGACAGATCTGAAGCCAAATGCAATGGCTCAAAACTCAAAACATGCGAAGAGTTTGCTATATACTTCCTCGGCATCGAGACGTGGAACACATTGTGCACTCTAGCCAGATTCGGCGGTAGGGCTACACGATAAGCTAGTGTCCCAACTCTGTCAAGAATTTCGAACGGTCCAATAAACCTTGGACTAAGCTTGCCTCTCTTCCCAAATCTCATAACACCCTTCATGGGTGCTATCTTCACGAAAACGTGATCACCTACGGCAAACTCATGATCCCTCCTCCTCTTATTAGCATAACTCTTTTGACAACTCTGTGCGGTCTTCATCCTATCTCGAATCTTGACCACCACATCTGCAGTCTGCTGAATAATCTCTGGACCAAGTTACGATCTATCACCGACTTCATCCCAATGAATCGGCGATCTGCACTTTCTCACATACAATGCCTCGTAGTGAGCCATACCTATAGAGGATTGAAAACTATTGTTGTAGGTAAACTCCACTAGAGGTAGCTTCGATTCCCAATTCCCATGGAAATCTATCACACAAGCTCGCAGCAAGTCTTCTAAAATCTGAATCACTCGCTCAGACTGGCCATCTGTCTGCGGATGAAATGCAGTACTGAATAACAATTTCATCCCCATGGTTGCATGTAAACTCTTCCAGAAGGACGATGTGAATCTTGGGTCCCTGTCGGACACAATCGTAACTGGGATCCCGTGCAAACGAACTATCTCCCTGATATAGAGTTCCGCATACTGCGTCATGGAGAAAGTTGTCTTCACAGGCAAGAAGTGTGCTGACTTAGTAAGTCGATCCACTATAACCCAAATGGCATTGGATCCTCTAACTGACCTCGGTAAACTAACAACGAAATCCATGGTGATATTCTCCCATTTCCACTCGGGAATAGGGAGCGGCTTAAGCATTCCTGCTGGCCTCTGATGCTCTGCTTTCACTTGCTGGCAAGTGAGACATTCAGATACAAATCGACGGATGTCTCGCTTCATACCTGGCCACCAATACAGCATCTGCAAATCCTTGTACATCTTGGTACCTCCTGGATGGATGTAATACGGAGATGTATGTGCCTCTGACAAGATATCTTCTCTGATCGAATTAACACTAGGCACCCACATTCTCCCTCTGTATCTCATAATATCATCAGACACTGTGTAAAGTACACTGCCATTGGTCTCATCCTTCAGTCTCCATTTCTGTAATTGCTCATCTGAAGACTGTCCTTTACGCATTCGGTCTAGCAAAGAAGACTGGACTGTCAGATTAGACAGCTTGGGAGCTTTGCCCTTAGGATAAACTTCTAAGCCAAACCTTCGAATCTATGTCTGAAGAGGTCTCTGCACTGACAGCTGTGCTACAATTGCTACCTTCCTGCTCAAAGCATCTGCTACAACATTAGCTTTCCCTGGATGGTAGCTAATTTCACAATCGTAATCTTTTACCAACTCCAACCACCGTCTTTGTCTCATGTTAAACTCTTTCTGCGTGAAGAAATACTTGAGACTCTTGTGATCAGTGAATATCTTGCATTTCTCGCCGTACAAATAATGTCCCCACATCTACAACGCAAAAACCACGGCAGCTAACTCGAGATCATGAGTCTGATAATTCTTTTCATGAACTCTTAACTGTCTGGAGGCATAAGCTATAACCCGACCATTCTGCATCAATACTGCGCCCAAACCGAGCTTAGAAGCATCGGTGTACAACACAAAATTATCTTGCCCTTCTGGCATGGCTAACACTGGCGCTGTGATAAGAGTTTATTTCAAAGTATCAAAGCTCTTCTGGCAATCATCATTCCACACAAATTTAGCATTCTTCTTAGTCAAGGAAGTGAGTGGCACTGAAATTGAAGAAAACCCTTGAATAAATTTGCTGTAGTAACCTGCTAAGCCTAGGAAACTGCGAATCTCTGACGCATTCTTCGGCTCAATCCATTCTTTAATTGCTACCACCTTAGCTGGATCCACCTCAATCCCACTGCTAGATATTACATGACCTAAAAATGCTATTTTCCCTAACCAAAATTCACACTTACTGAATTTTGCATACAACGTGCGACTCTGCAAGATCTGCAAAACTGTACGCAAATGCTGCCTGTGTTCCTCATGGCTCTTCGAGTAAATAAGAATGTCATCAATAAACACTTTGACAAACTGATCTAGGTAGGGCTGAAATACTCGGTTCATGAGATCCATAAAAATTGATGGAGCATTCGTCAGTCCAAACGGCATCACTAAGAACTCGTAATGCCCATATCTGGTTCTGAAGGCCGTCTGATGAACATCTGCATCCTTTACTTTCAGCTGATGATACCCTGATCAAAGATCTATCTTAGAGAACACTGTAGCTCCCTGCAACTGATTGAATTAGTCCTCGATCCTTGGTAGTGGGTATTTATTCTTGATTGTTACCTTGTTCAGTTCTCGGTAATCGATACACAGCCTCATACTCCCATCTTTCTTCTTTACATAGAGCACTGCTGCGCCCCATGGTGAGAAACTAAGGCGGATGAATTCTTTGTCTAAGAGCTCCTGAATCAGCTGCTTGAGCTCTAACATCTCAGCTGGAGCTAAACGGTAAGGTGCCTTCGAGATTGGCACGGTGCCTGGCATAAGGTCGATGGCGAACTCCACCTCTCTTTCTGGTGGAAGGCCTGTGATGTCATCTAGAAAGACGTCAGGAAAATCTCTGACTAATGGTACATCAGATAATGACGGAGTGGTTACGTCAGGTGCGGAAATAACGCTGGCAAAGAAAGCCTGACACCCCTTAAGAATAAGTCTCCGAGCCTGCATGCAAGAGATTATGCGAGGGAAACTTCTCCATCTATCTGGCTCAAAGAGAAACTGCTCCATGCCCAAAGGTCTTACCAACACTGACCTTTTCTTGAAACATGCATAGCAAAAATTATACGGTGCTGAGTTAAATAAATTACCAGTCAACAGGGTCGTGTCTGAGTTCGCCTCCTCTGCCTGCATGGCGAACACTCTCCCCTGGTTTGTCTGCCTCCATTGCAGGCAGTCCCTCAACATATGATCACTGGCTCCACACTTGAAGCATTTGCCCGATCCAAATAAACACTGTCCCGGATGCTGGCGGTTGCACTTCGGGCACATTGGGTACTCACCGGGTCTCTGAGGAGCCTTCTGTTGAGGAATAGGACCCTTGCCTTTCGACGGTCCCTGAAATGACCTCTTTCCCTGCTGACCCTAGAAGGGCCTTTTAAACTGGGGTCCCTGCTGTTGTTGTTGCTGAGGTGCCTGATAGGGCCTCTTGCCCTGCCTATCACTCTCGATATCCCTTTGGTCCTGCTCTGCCACCAAGGCTCTAGATACAGCAACGGCATAGGTAGTAAGACCAGCAACCCTCACATCACGGCGCAAGATCGGTCGCAACCCAACAATAAAATGCCTCAGCTTCTCCCGGACATCATTCGCAATCAGGGGCACAAAATGACACCCCCTCTCAAATTTTCTGACAAACTCTGCGACACTACTATCTCCCTGTCGCAAAGTCATAAACTCCCTGGTCAGTCGGGAACGTACTTCCTCAGTGAAGTAATTGGAGTAGAATACATCCTTGAAACCATTCTAAGTCAGCGTTTGCAAGTTCACTGACACTGATGCACTTTCCCACCATAATCTAGCATCTCCTGACAACAGAAAGGTGGCGCATCTAACTCTGGCTATATCCGGCAGCTCCATGAAATCGAAAATCATCTCGATGGACTTAATCCATCCTTCAGCTATCATCGGGTCAGTAGTCCCCGAGAACTCCTTTGGGTCCATCCTCCTGAACCTCTCATATACTGCCTCCGGCCTGTGCCTCGCCCCTGTATCTACTGTAGCATTGTTTCCCGCAAACTGTGCGAAAAACTGAGTCATACCTGCAAGCATTTGTTCCTGCATATTTGGCGGTGGAGGAGGAGGAGTGGCCCTCTCCCCATCACACCCCCTCTAAAAATTTACCCAAAACGTAACCTAGCATACAATAACCTTATATAAATATCGCTGGATGCAAGAAATTTGAAATTAAAACATGTACATGCTGAAATCGTGATTTCATGCTTACTACAAGGAAAACTTAAAACTTACAGACTTGATGTGTCACTTCATGAGCTTCTCGCAACTGGCAGAAGGCATAACTATTTACAAGAACACCGCTCTGATACCAACTGTCACGTACCGTAATTTTAACTACTTTAAAATTTGCGAAAAAATAAAAATTTTCTTAATTAAATAGAAACCTTCAAATTGTGATAACAATAAACTGATCATTTAAAATATTTGCAATGAAAATATCACAAATAAAGTTTTCTAAAAACATTTAAAAACACTTATTTAAATATCGCACACAATAACATGAAATCAGAATATTTGAAACATTGCATAATGTCTTAAAAACATGGGCGGTCCTCGGGTTTAGCCTCCTGCTCAGTCCAAGCGGCTCATTGGTCCCCACCCGTTGTCTCCTCAAAGTCATCCTCACCTGCATCGATCAAGTCTAGTGAGTCTAAAGACTCAACATGTATAAATTGGTAATAACAAGTAATACGTAATAAAAGCACATGTATCTTTAAAATAGAGCGTACATACTTAAAACTTGAACGTAATAGCATAAACGTAAACGTGCCATCATCATAAAACTTTTCTTAAAGGTGATTGCATCATACATACTTGAGCATACATAACATCATTTTGCGTAGAGATATGTTTCAAAGCAAGTGACCCATACATAAATGTGCCTGATCAGACTAAACCACAGTACTGGGCTGGCAGGGAAAGTCCACTGCCACATACATGAGATCCCCGTTCATGTTTTAACGGGTGGATTGGTCCCTGATCATGCTTTACCATTTTCCAATCCTGATCTAAAACCGGTCATACTTTACCGGGGTGGAGAGGTCCTCGGCCACGTTCACCGACTTCCAAACACGTTCATAATTTGGTCACAAGACATTTTGCATACCTCAAAAACTTAAAAGTAATTTTTTTTTTTTGCACGTCGAACATACTTACTTGGCGTTGAGGGATTCGTTGGATCTCGCTTGGGGCCACTGCTGCAAATACTAACATGAGTTCAAACATTTATCTTTCATAGCTTAGACGTAGATATTCGTGCTCGCCACCGAAATAAATAAATAGCTTATGACATTCTAGATCACTCGAGACTTGACCTCGTTTAATAATCGTACTAAACCATGATATTGAACCCGAAAACAGAATCCTATGTTTTATATTCATAACCACAAAATAAATCCTATATTTATATTCATAACCAAAAAACACAACCTATATTTTATACTCAAAATTTAAAAAAAAAAAAATTTTTAATAAAAAGGAGTACACGGACCCCGTGTAGGGGTCCGGGTACATGCTGGAAATTCGCATTTTGAAGGAAAAATGGCACGGACTCCGTGTACAGGTCCGGCTTCGGGTCCGTGTTGGTGCTGGAATCGTGAACAAACGGAATTCCCTACATTTGTGACTTAATCCTACCTCAAGACCTATCCCAGGATGCTAAGGCACTTATTCAAACTCAAACAAATACCCAAAACAACTACGCATCACAAGCAACGCAACCCAATCCTTGAACACGCCATTTGACACCAAAACGCATCCTACGACTTCTAATGCAAACAAGTTCCTATCGATGTGAACCGACACACCAAAAACCATCTCAACATCATACTCAACATGCTTAAACGCAGCAGCAAACACCCGTCGATCCTCAACGAAGCCTGCAACAATAATACTTCAAGAACACATTTTCATAAAAATTGCGGTTTGAGCAGTCCCACAAAAACAATCATAACTCACCCATTTCTTATCCAAATATTTTGAATTTACTGTCAAATCGAAGGTCTCAAAAAGTTCTACGTTTTATATGTTGAAAGTTTTTCAAGAATATAGACGAAAAAGTCGCAGTTTTTAAAATGACAGCAAACTCGTGTTTTGAGATCTAAAATGTTTCATAAATTGATTCAATGCATAATCGCTCAAACTTTTCTCATAACAATCAAATTTTCACGCATAACAAACATCAAAATATCTACTATGACGAGATCGATGCATAAAACGAAAGAATATACATGCCTTTGGTCTTGAAACGTAGGAAATCTCGCAAATCTCAACGATCCGGACACGAGGAAGAAATTTGGAGCTTCTTGCTATTCTCAAATGGTAGAATAGATGGAAATGGAGCTCAAGAACCCTTGAGGAGAGAAGGGAAATAAATGAGGGAAAATGAAGGAGAATTGATGGGCATGAATTTTCTTCCGGAGAAGACTTGGCCAAAGTCTTGAAATTGGAGGCAAGTGGGATTGATTTAGGGTAGTTTAGGGATAATTTAAATATATTGATTAGGTTTAAACTAATTAATCATTATATGGTATAGTCCAAATAAAATTTTAGACTACTCGAAGTTTGAAATCTGATACATAAAATATTCCTAAATTTACAAAAGTTGCACAACAATTAAGGGGAAATAAAAATACTAATTGTCATAAAATAAAATACTCAATAACTTATATTTCCTTTTAAACTTAAATAAATATTTTTTACAATTTAAATAAATGCATGTGTTTTACGTGTACTGATTTTGGGCTCTACACTATGCCTCCACAATACTGACAGATTCAACATCTCTCTCACCCTCTTTGAGTTTAGGAGCATCCTCAAACAGGAATCTGGTCAGGTTCAGCATCGTCAAGTAGAACAACATCTTCTGCCGCCACTTTTTGAAGTCCACACTAGTGAACTTCTCAGGTTTTCTGCCATTACTAGTTGGCACAGCAATAGCAGCAGTACGTGGGGCAAGTTGAGGCGTCACAGTGGCATGAGGGACAACAGAACCAATTTCCCTCAACACGTTTGTTTCAGAAGCCATATCTGAAAATTAGCACGTAATGAGTATCAATTTTAAGATTGTTGCACAATATATCTAACAATAAAGTACAGAAAACTTTTGTAAGAAATCAGTGAACAATGTGATGAATAATATACAGTAGAGCAAAGATTAAAATAAATCAAACCGAGACTTGTACGAAGTACAATGTCATTAAAACAAATTTGTCCTCTATGGTATGTACTTCGAGGATGAACTTGGATGTCTCTTTCTTAGGATACAACGAGACAACAAGCAGTAACCTAGCACGAGACACTTGCACCTGAGCTTTATCACGATGTAGAGCAGCAAAAAAAGAGAAGAGAGCTGAACGAAAATATAGGAGAGTGTGTTGTGTGTTCTTGAAGATTTTGAGGCTGCCTCTATATATAAGCACTCGGGTTCCATATGGACAGTCACAGATTAGCCATCCGAAAGGCCAGAGGTTGGTCAGCTGGAGCACCAACAGTCAATCCAGCAGGAGCATCAACAGGCATGCCATATAGAGAATCAGCAGATGGAAGGTCATCCAAAATTGAATGTTCGAAAATAAAAATAGCAAAAGTCATGTGAACCTTGTTGGACAATTTTGCTTTGATCGGTCCGATATTCAACGCGCACTTAGATCACGCTCGTATGTTTGCACACAAGTCAATCATTTTCAGTGCAAATCGAGCCCATGATTTGGGCCTCCTGCACTGTCGTGCGAGAGAGAGAGTCTTTTTATCAATAATTCTTATACATTCACAAAGTGTAATTCAATATGAATTCACTCATGCTATTATTATTTTCCTATGTGAGACATTCTATCTACTTATCAAGGCCTTACTTGCCCAATATTCCGTTAAAATGAACAAGTCCAATAGACCTATATGCCTTTAAGTCCATCAGTTCAAAGCATCCACATCAGGTCGGTCACTGTATTCAACATTTTACGCTGAAATCAAAGTACTTTTGATGCAACTTGCGATCTAACCGGTGACCAAAAATATTGGCACAAAAAAGGACAGAAGAAATAAAAAGAATAATTACATTAATAATTGCTTAATTGCTAGAAACACGTGTAATTAAAATTGTGTATTTTCATTAATTATTGCATTAAATTAATTTCTTGAGGAAAAAAAAGAAGAAGATATAGGACCAATAAATATTTGAAAAAAGTTGCTGAGATAATATTTTGGTGAAAACATTTCATCAATTTTATACAACAAGTCGTTAAATTCCAGCGGGCTTACATCGAAAACACCACCACATTGAATTTTAGTTTATAACAAAATTTTCAACATAATTAATTATTTTAAATTCAAATTGTCACCCTTCCCGAATATATCACGTTATTATATTATAGTACATTACATTACAATATATTCGTGTTAGTGATTGTCGATTAAATTGGACCAACCTAAGGCTTCGATGTCCTCCTCTTTTTTTTTTTCTTTTTTTTAATTCCCTTTTCAAAAATTTGATGTTTGTCTAAAAAAAACTCTTATTTTCTCCTTCAAATAATTTATTTTCAAAATTTGACGCGTCGTATTTTGTGAGACATATATCTTATTTGGGTTATTCATGGAAAAATATTATTTTTTATGCTAAGAATATTACTTTTTATTGTGAATATCGGTAGGGTTGACCCGTCTCACAGATAAAGATTCGTGAGACCGTCTCACAAGAGACCTACTCATCTAAATATCATAAGAATTTATTTAGTCTTATGATCCACTCATGTCTAAATCTAAATATGATTAAAATTTTAAGATATTCAATATAAATTTATGTATATTTGAGAAGATACGTAATTACTGTCAATGACCAAAATTTGGGATCAGATTTCGGGCTCGAAACTAAATCGTATCAAACATCTCCCCATCTGGAAAAAAAAAGGTACTAATTAAATCAATTTTTACTCAAAAAAGACGTAGTCGGATTTACGTAAAAATTGAAATAAGGCAACAAAATAACAAAAAAAAAGGGTAATGCTTATTACTAAAACCAAACATAAGTTTTATCAGACAATCAATTCATCAAATTAATTGAATCTGATAATAATAACCTAAAAACTTCTAATAATATATTCGATTGCACTCAAGATTTGGTGGTCTAATGCCACAGGAGCCCACCAAATATCCAAGCCCATATTCATTATTCAGTTGAGTCTGTTCAATGAAAATAAAAATAGATTGATCAAACCAAATATACTGACGAGTAGAAAAGTTTGGTATATTTATTTTCTCTGAATAAATTTTCGGGTGAATGAGAATTTAATTGATCAAATTAGCTAATTGAGAACTCAATTTTTGTGTGAATGACTCTTATTTATATAATCTATGCGAACTCCGAACTGAATTTTGGAATATCCCGATTTCATTGTCAAACTCTTGATCATTGTTGAGATTACAAAGTTTTTATTCAGATCACGTGAACTTCGCCAAATATGCTTATCTGACTTGTTTGCATCCTATTTTTACGATTAGAATTAATTAGAAATGCGTTTGAGGTTTATTAGAATTAATTAGAAATAATTGATTCTTCTGATTTGAATAGACTTAACAATTATATAAATAGATTGTTGAGGATTTTAGGAAAATTAGTGGTTGCTGATTTGAACAATCTGTTAACTTTTTCCATGTGTTAACATTAATTGGTCTGGTATATTGGTCATCTTGTTTGAATTGAATTTTCCCTCGAAAACTCTAGTTGCTCGACACTTCCCATGATTAATTATTTAATTAAATTTTATTTGATTTTATATTTTAAGTTTTATTTATAAATTCATTACCCCCTCTTTAATTTGATTCGTCTAGATTAAGTTTAATAATAAATATATTAATAATTAAATATCGGTTTCCGTGAGAACGACTCAAACTCTAAATCCGGTTGATTATAATTTGACCTAGTACTTGCTAGTCTCAACCGATTTTCGACGGTCATTCTTCCACCTATAAAATTAGTGTTTTATTTAGATGATAAATACGTTAATATGATGTTTTGTTTATGATTTATTGCACTTTCTTTATATACAATATTTTGTGCATTTAATTTTTAATAATTCTCATAAATAAGGTTTGTTTAAACCAAATGAAACACGATTTGAAACACCAACATAAAATTTTGTTCCTCGATATAAGCTAACAATATAATGATTTTTTTTTTAGTTTTTTTTTTAAATAATGACTTGATTAAATTTACAATTGGGCTTTAAATTATGCCATCTACTTGGTGGGCTAACTACTAGAACTTTGACCACAAAACTTAGGTCCGTACATATATTTGATTTTTTTTCCCATTTGTTTGGACTTTTATGATGGATGCGATTGAGCACTTTTGTGCTAAATCCAGATTTTCTTTATTTAAAAAAATTATTTCAAAAAAAATGTGTTTGAACATGATGGTCCTCACTCTTCACCATTCAAGTAGACTCTACATCGGGGTAATCAGATTTATTTTTTTGAGTTGAATTTTTTTTTTTTTACTATAGTTGGATATCGAATCCGATACTTTATCTCTCTTTTAATGTCGGAAAATTAACGGACTTAGGTGGGAGCATTGTTCAACTACACATTAAAGATGGTTCGTGGCATAAGAACGAAAATTCGGATCCTGTAATCCCGATGAAATCTCATCGAGATGATACTTCTATAGGTGCATCGTTAAGGTATCCCAAAAAGATATTCATTTAGCTCTTCTGTCGAGCATCTCTTTTTAATTTAGTATGTAGTTTTATTATATTTGTGAGGTGATTGTCTTTCTGTATTAAGAAAGTGTATGTTTTCTTTAGAAACACAATGAGTGGTTGTACACTATAAAATATTATAGTGAAATTTTTTCATCATGTCCGTGATTTTGATCTAATAATTCTTAGGAGTTTTGCACGTAAATTTCAGTGTTCAATTTTATATTTTATTTTTATATTTGTATATCATGATACCGTTTCCGAGACTAATATTTAAGATCTTGGTGTTATATGAGTCGTAAACGATATAATGAGTGTGTTTGAGTTTCTAAATAATTGATTGATTGAGAGGGTGATGAACTAACGGCAATCAATGATAACGAAATGTGGCATAAATACACCGTAATATATTTTATATCTTTCTTTAACCATTTTTGACTTGTAGAAGATATAGAAATTTAATTCAACATTTAATCATTTTGATTGGGCGTCTGCATTAAATGTTGGGTCTTTAATTTTTCAACAAGTCAATCGAAAATAGTTCGTTGCTCGGATATTAATATGTTAAGTTGGTCTGTTTACGATTTTAACTTTTTAGTAGTCAAATCCCCGTTTTAGTTGGCTATCTCTTCTTACTTACTTTCCACTTTTAATCTTAATTCTATGAGATTGCACAGTGCGTACGTATCTGTTCAGGTGAGGCCTTCGTCGGTCCTAGAAACGGCGAAACCGATCACCGTTGATATAAAATTAAGTATTGCTGACATAATCGATATATCCATATTCATATTGAAAAAAAATAACTTTTTATTTATAGAGGATCTGTCATGCTCCGATATCGATGTTAGTAGATACCGACGTCGTTCAACAATTACATAATCTTCGGAAGCACTTACAAATTAAATTAAAGTTAAACTTAAAATAAAATAAATAAATTAGCTTATTGATTCTCCATCACAATCCCCAAAACTGGTTTTGTTCCTCTTCTTTTATTTGTTCTTCGGGTTTATATGAGAATGATAAAGTAAATGATTAGTGATATTGTCGTTATTCAGTAAGTGAGTGCCGTTCGAATATGTACATAACAACATTCATAATTTTCGAAAACCGCATATCATAACATATTACTTTTCGCACAACATATAACATAATATAAACATAGTAAGTACTGAAATTCATCTAATTTTCATGGTTTACTGATATCAGTCCTTAATTAATTATCTTATAATGGAATGAGGCCATAACAATGGTTACAATCCTATCATATAAGTGCCATAAACTTATCGTATTTGGGATTCTCACCTACATCCAGTTAAATCTTAACATTGCTCAAAACATGTGTCCTTTCAACATAACACGAAACGAATGACTCATGCTCGAACGAAACTTTTGAAAACTGAAACAATTCATATACGAATTTATTTAAAACATAAGTCCACTTACAAAAATATATATATTACAAAAGCCCACTTACCAAAAAAAGTGTTCCGAATTATATAAAAAATTCCACTTCCAAAAAAAATATATATATTATAAAATTCTACTTACCTTAATCCTTGGATCAAGAAAACTTGAGACGGGCGGTTCTCTAAGCTAGGAAATCTCGAAATTTTCCCTTGGATCTATACTGATTTTGGACAACACCTCGAGAGTAGGCAACGTCTTGCTCGATTCTTGACAACAAATTTGAGAGCAAGAACTCGAAAATATGGGAGAGCAACTCGAGAATTCAGCAACACTCATAGAAATATTTTTTGAAATTTAGTGTAATCCTAAGTGTGATTTTAGAAGAGGGTGCTGCTCTATTTACAGAGGTGCAAATATTATCCAGGTCATGTATTATATTCAAGTTTAAAATTTGTATTCAAGCCTTGAATTTGGATATATATCCATCCAAGATAGATCATAATCTTATCTATCCATTGGGTAGGTCATTTTCGAAATCTCCCTCTTAATGCACATGGAATTCGAAATATTCAAGCCCGTTTTTCATATTCGGTATATATTTCATTTTGCAGTACATATTTAATTTATGTACACTCAAAATTATAATTATCCTTTTGAAGTTTAGAATTTTTTCGATGATTTACACTCAAAATAGGATTCCTTGAAACGTCCACTACTAATTTTTCTTAAAAAATACTAATTTTTTTTTTAATTTAAGCTTTGCCGAATTACAACTATACATATATATATTTTTGCCCATTTAAAAATAAACAACAAACTATATTTGAAAATTCAAATGAAAGAATTCAAAACATAAAATCGTCAATTGTTTACCAAACCTAAATTTAGCATTATTTCAAAATAAAACTAACTCTGCAATCCTCTCAAAAACATCTCAAAAGCATCATAAAAGTCATAAAATCTTTAACGTAAACTCAAATCATAAACTTAATTTAAATGCGAAAAACTAGCGCTGGTCCTCGGGTTGTGTGCACCTTCAGTACAGCAAGATCAACCATCAAATCCCTCCACAATATCAATATCAATATCATGCTCACCTTCATCAATCACACCTAGTGAGTCTATTGACTCAGAAAACCTTAACCATGATAACAAGTAATACATATACATCCATATGCAACAATGAAAATATTTTTACTTAAGATAACTTTTCATGAACATGCATAAACATAAACATTTTTCCTTTCATCATAAACATTTTATTTTTCATCATATACGTATATGTTTCTCTTTTATTGAATTTGAATCGTTAATTGTGACTTTCGTATTAGCTGAAGGTCGATGGATCCATCTATGTGTAACCACAGTACTGGACGACGAGGACATTAGTGACACTCTCACCCGTCAACTGAGTATTGACCTTACATATTGTCGTATCATCATAATCATCGTATCATCGTATTAGTCACAATCAATCACCTCCTTCAACTTTTCATATTTCCATCATTTATAAAATTCATGCACATATACATCATTTTTCTTTTAAACCAAGCATGCAACATATCTTTTAGCATTAACATTTCATCATAAAGTTCCATAAAACATTTGAAATAAACATTTTATCATATTTTACAGCATTCAGGGAACTGCCAGAACGTCTAACATTTTTAGGTGTAAAATGAACTTTTTACCCCTATAAGCATAACTTTCCATATTTATTCCTAGACCTCGAAACGACGTCCCAAATCATTTCAAACTTAACCTATTACCTTTAAAATCTCCCTTAAATATTCCCTAGGCTTAAAATGTAGCTTTTCGATAATTTCCTCAATTCGTTTTTAAACTTAGACGTACATCCCGGTTTTAACTCGTATTAACTCAAACCTTTTCCAAACTTGCAACCAAGCTTAATAACACCTAGCTAAACCATATTCAACCCAAACCAATCCAAACAAGACCCATGAACAAGCCTAGGAAGCTACTGAATTTTTCTGTTCAAGAGTCCTAGTTCTAGTGTGATTCGAACCTAGGTTAGCTTCGACCCCAGCCCCTTAGCCACACAACCAGACCCTTTTCCACCCTCTTAGGACCATAACCAAACCCTAGGTAAGCTTCTGGACAGAATCTAACCCCTCGACAGTAGCCCATCCTTCCCCCATACACGAACAAGCCATGTGCGGCTCCCCTGGATCAACTCGTGCGTAGCCTTCGCTACAGCCCTCTTGTGGTCAACCTAGGATCATGGCCAGACCCTAATAGGACCTATGAATGCCCCTTAACAGCAGCTAAGTGCCGTGCTTCCCGATGACTCCTAGCCGAAACCCTAGTCCACCAAAATCCTAATTTTCGTTCGACATGTTTCTCCATAGTGTCCAACCCTTAAACCTCATCTATGAACCCTTAAACAAGTTGAAAAACGTCTCTTCCCATAGCCCTACCATATTATCCCCTTTGTGCATTATTAGGCAGAGTTTTAAAAAGAGAAAACTCTAGTTTTATACATGTATAGCCTTAAAAACGAAAATAAAACTTGTGCATCATATTCCTCATGCAAACATAATCAAATATACATAATATGGTATGAAAGATGTTTGAAAGAAAGTTAAGGCGTGCCTTTGCGTTTGTCACACACGAAAACGTTTTGGCGATTCATGGGACATCGGCGGAGAAGACCTTGATGAGTTTTCCTCAAGCTTTTCGAGAGTTGTTTCTCCAAAATATGGGGAGGGGAGAGTCCTAGTATACTTAGGGGGTGAGGGGACGTGAGTTATGAGTGCTTGGGGGAGGGTTTTTGGCTTTAAATATCAATTAAAAAACATGGTGTAAGCTTATGCCCATTAATATAGTATATTAAATCCATTAAGCCCATTAGATAATAATTAAAATATTTTGTTTATGAAAGTTTGCAAAAATATTAGCCAAGTTTTCAAAAAAGTTCATATTTTCGTCGAAAATCGAATACCGTTAAAAATTACGACTCGGCATATAAAATCACCTCAAAACACCTTATTCTCAAACATATCATATAACATAAATCTTATTTTAAATAATTGAAAATAATTATTTAAAAAAAATATTTTCCCTTATGTAGTCCCCAGTCTCCGTTCCTCGATCGTGTCTTGAATAACCTTTAAAGCACACTTTTATGCATTATTGTAGAAAATCATATTTTAAACACGTAAACATGCATACCAAATTTAACTGATGCAACTAAAATAATTTAATTAGAACACATAAGAAATTTGATAACTAGCATGCATGTGGTTCACGTGGACCTTAAAATTTTCGGGACGTTACATTCTTGATCTTCTTGGATCGGAGTTCTTGTGAAACGTTTGCCTTTCTTTTGCTTAAAAAGTACTAGAATTTTTTTAAAACACATGACACGGCCGAACCCTTTAAATCCATGAAAATATTTTGCTCCATTTTAACAATGAACCAACCAACTAGTATTTGAAAAATCAAGTGAAATAGTTAAAACATATAAACGTCAAATGTTTGACCAAGCTTAATAAGCAATAACCGTGAAAAGTACCATCCTCTCAAAAACCACTCAAAATATAAGTAAAAAGTCGTAAAATCTTTAACGTAAATCGTAAACCATAAATCGTAAGTGCGGAAAAGTAGAAGCGCTGGTCCTCGGGATGTGTGGACCGACAATCCAGCAAAATTAACCATCAAGACCTCCCGTAATATTAACATCATCATTACCTGCATCCATCACACTTAGGGAGTCTAAAGACTCAACACACCATCATCTTGATATCAAATAATACGTATAAAACCACATACAACAGTGAAAAATAGTTTTAAATAAAAATAAAATTTTCATGACATGCATAACATGAACCTTAATCTTTTCCTTTTCCTCAAAACATAACATAAAACATTTTATCATGATCATAACATTTTTTTCCTTAGTTGAATTCAGATCGTTAATTGTGACTTTCTTCAATACTCAAAAAGTCGATGGATCCATCTACATGTAACCACTGTACTGGGCGACGGGGGACATCAGCAACACTCTCACTGGTCAAATGAGCCCTGGCCTATCTTCATCGAATGGAAATACGATCGCCGGGCTCCCTCTGGGGCCTTCTCCCATAATGGGTTCCCTCTGGGGCCTTTTCCATCACGATATCCCCATAACCCTCACGATATCTCCAACATAACATCATAATAGTCACAATTACTTCACTTCCTTCAACGTTTTACATTTTCTTCACTTTATAAAAATCATGCATAACATTTTTTGTTTTTTTTTGAAACCAAGCATGCAACACGTCATTTAAATGTCAACCCAAAATCATAAAATTCCACGGACATTTAAAAATCATAATTTAACATGTACAAATTCATAAACATTTGAAATAATCATAATAGTATACAAAATAACTTTCAGAGCACTGCCATGACGTTTACTATTATTGGGTGTAAAATGACCGTTTTACCCATAGAGGTAAAATTTCACGTTTTCGATTTTTTCTTGGTTTCATTGACTCTAACATGTCCCAAATAATTATTTAAGCCTAAATTAAAATTTTCATAATTTTATTTAGCTTAAACACTAGACTTTTTAATTAATATTTAATTAATAGTTTTGAAGGCTTTTTAATCCCGAAAAATCCCAAACTTTAGAATAAAATTCCTAAATTCAAAACTTAGACTTTTTATATTATTTTAGCCCTCGTAAACCATGACTCAACCCCCGTGAGCCATTTTTCAAATAATTTTAACTTTAAAACCCTAACTTGTCCTATAATTGAACCCCTCGAGCCATCTTTCGATTTTCTCGAGCCACCCTCGGACCATGTTGGTCCAAACCCTGACCAATCCCCTGAGTCACCTTACTGGACCCTCGAAACCCTTAGGATCAGACCACAACCCAAAAACGTGACCCCCTTCCCATGATTATGCAGCTGCCGAGAGTTTCAACATGCATTGACTCCTTGTTTGTGAACTTAGGAACCTAGCCGACACCCCGACCCCTGAACCAACATCTAGTGCACCTTCCTAGGACCCTAAAGTCTTGCCCTAGCCCAGCCCCTGAGCCCTGAACCGAGCCCATCTCCTTGCACCATCTGCGCAAGCTATGCGCTGCGCAGGTGCTCTCGGGTAGGAGTCCTAGTTGAGTAGGACTCCTCCCAAACCTCACGACTCGAGCCCCAACCTGGTTAAAGCTCACCCCTCGACTGAACCACGTCCCTGGCTAGCCCTGACCACAAGCCAAGACCAAGCCAGCCCCTTGCACGTGAAACCCGAACACCCAAACCCATGACAGAAAAAAAATCGATTTCCGGCTTTGTTTGCTTGTGATGCAGCGTGTATGGTGTGTTTAGGACCTTTAAAATCATGTAAAAACAACACTTGATTATAACCTAACATCATGGCAGCCACTTGATACATATACAACATGATTTGGAACATAAAACCATTAGTTTGACTCACGTGTATGCAAAAATCCGAAAATTCATAATAAGAACACCATGTTTTCATATAACGTAATTAAAAACGTTAGTACGATGTAATAGACGAGAAAAAGGAGATGTATGGCGTGTCTTTGCATTTTAAACGCACGATTATACGTTGACGATGCGAGGAACTTCGACCAGGAGACTCTAGGATGATTTTCTTCAAAGCCTTGCTTGTTTTTCTTCTTGAAAGTAACGTGTGTGTGCTTGTGTATGGTGTTGGGAATTTTCGTGTGGGAGGTTCTGAATTTGGGCCGTGAATTTTGTGTCATAGTGGGAGGATTTTAATACTTTAAATACTTAATTAGGTACTAACAAGGTTTAGGCCTATTAAGCCCACAATTTAGGTCCATTAGTCTTAATTAGTATTTAATTAAAATATTAAAATATATTTGATAAAATAAGTTTGTGAATTTATTAGTCGGGTTGCCAAAAAGTTAGTATTTTTGTTGAAAAATCAACACCGATAAAATTTACGTCCCAACGTATAAAATCACCTCAAAGCCCGTTATTTTCAAAAATATGAAAAACCTTCAATCATATTTTAAACAATTAAAAATAATGATTAAATAAAAACTTTTTACGTTTTTCAGCCCTCAGTCTCCGTTCCTCGATCGCAACTTGAATATCCCTTAAAATACAATTTTATGCATCATGACAATTAAATATTATTTAACATATAATCATGCATGCCACATAATCAATTAAGTAACTAAATCGAATAATTACTCATTTTTCATATTCCCTAGATTTGCATGCGGTTGGATTACGTCGTCTTAATTTTTGGACCTTACATCTTGATTCTTTGATAAGTAGGATTTCAAAATTTCCATGCATAAATCTTCTTATCGTATAGACTTTTATCTATCACTCTTTCCGAAATATATATATCCATGAATATGTGATAATTTTAAAAATTTGAGATTACACTATCAACTTATTTAATATCTCTTTATCATAAATCATTATTCTTGTATTTTAATTTACTAATTTCGATATTATACACCTAAATTTTGAAATACCTATANTATATCGAAATTGAAAATTAGATATATTTATCAACTGAAATTTGAATTCCTTGGATAGTTTTTACAAAAAGATATAATTATTATCTAACTCTTTAGATGATATTGACAATATTTAAAAAATCTTTGATAATTAGTACAAATTTCGAATAAAAAAATTACACACCAAGTTTGAAATTTGCGGGTTTTACATCCTTCAATCCTTATAAGAAGTTTCGTCTTCAAAATTTGAGTTGACTTGGTCTTTGAAAAGATAAAGATATTTTTCTCACATTCTTTCTTCCAACTCCCATGTGACTTCCCTTTACGTATGATTAGACCATTGTACCTTGACGTAGGGAACGGTGCATTGTCTTCGTACTTGGTCTTTGATATTAACGATTCAAATTAGTATATGTTTGTACTTCAGTTCTTCTCACAAGTTACTTTCAGTCATGAGTGGTTCAACTTCCAATATACGACTTGGGTTCGGAATGTATTTTCTTAGCTCCGACACATGAAAGACGTTTTCGATTCTTGACATAACTGGCGGCAATGCTATCCTGTAAGCTAGTGTACCCAATTTCTCAAAGATTTCGAATGGTCCTACATATTAGGGGTTCAATTTCCAGCTTTAATTTTCTGAATCGAAAAACCCTTTACATTGGAGAGACTTTCACGTAGGCATTTTCACCAATGGTGAATTCCACGTCTCTTTTTTAGACCACCCCAGCTTTTCTGTCTGTCTTGAGCAGCTTCGAGTCTCTCTCTAACAATTGCTACCTTGTCCACTGTCATTTGTTGGAGTTCTGGTCCAATAATGGCTTCTTCTCCCACTTCATGCCAATACAGGGGTGATCAAAATTTCATTTCATGAAAAGCTTCGTATGGGGTCATTCCAATGCTGTTGTGGTAGTATTTATTTTATACGAAATCATATAAGGGTAAATGAGTGCCCCAATTGCTACTGAAATCTAGGGAGCTTGCTCGCAGCATATCCTATAGGGTTCGTATTTTTCTCTCGGTTTGACCATCGGTCTGTGGGTGATAGGCTGTACTGAATGCAACCTTAGTTCCCATGGATTCTTAAAAGCTCTTCCAAAAGTGTGAGACAAATCTTGGATTCTGTCGGACAAGATGCTTGCCAGTACTCCGTGTAATCATATTATGTTGTCCATGTACATAGTATCGAAAAGTGTGCAGATTTTGTGAGTCTATCTACGATTACTCATATTCCTTTGTGGCCATGTTTTTAGTTTCGTAATCCTACCACAAAGTCCACGAATTTTTTTTTTCTCATTTTCATTCTGGGTTTTCTAACGATTGTGGTAATCCTCCGGGTCGTTGATGCTCAGCTTTGACCTGCTGACATGCTTGACATCTAGAGACGAATTATGCTACATCTCTCTTTATTCCGTTCTACCAAAAATTCTTCTTAAGGTCTTTGTTCAGTTTTGTTATGCATGGGTGAATCGAGAATTTTGACTTGTGTGCTTCGGTCATCACCTCTCGACGAAGGTTATTTGTGTAGGATACACACAACCATCCTCTCATCCATAGGATTCGTTTGTCGTCAATTTGAAGATCTTGATACATATCTTCTTTGACTTTAACTTGACGGTTTCTCGTAGACTGTACAGGGAGTGAAGCTAGGATCACTTTACTCGTGTTCTTCCAACTTAGATCATCAGCCACCTTGTTTTTTTACTCAGATGATAGCTTATGGTCAAGTCTGAATCCTTCAAAAGTATAATTCACTGTCTTTACTTCATATTTAATTCCTTTTCGGTGAACAAATATTTTAGGCTTTGTTGGTATGTGAATATTTTATAATTGGCATCATTTATATAGTGTCTCCAAATTTTCAAGGTGTAGGACCGAGTGCTTACCGCTTTACCAAAAGCTATAGCTGGTGGTAATGATGCAACTCAAATCTTTTTAAACCTCACAGGAACTCAAGCACCATGGTTCGATCGCTCTACCAAGCTGGGACAATTGTTGCACCAAACAATCTCTCTCACAATAATAGCACTCCTTGTAATCATTGGGAATCGAACCCGTGACCTTGGATCTGATACCAATTGTAGGATCGAGTGCTTACCGCTTTACCAAAAGCTATAGCTGGTGGTAATGATGCAGCTCAAATCTTTCTAAACCGCACAACAACTCAAGCACCACAGTTCGATCGCTCTACCAAGTAAGGACAATTATTGCACCCAACACAAGGCAAAGACCATTGTTGCCAATTTAAGGTCATGCGTAGGGTGGTTTCAATCGTCTTGATGCGTAGGAAATCAATATTCTTTTTTGCATTAATACGCATCCTAGACCTTCCTTTGATGCGTCATTGTAGATGGTAAAATCCTTATCCATGATAAACAATACTAACATTGGCGTGGATGCGAGATTTTCCTTCAATGGCTGGAAAATTTTCTCACATCCTTCGCTCAAGGTGAACTTGGAGTTCTTCTGTATGATTTTTGTCAGTGGTATGACTATTAAAGAGAAACTTTCGACGAACTTCCGGTAATATCCAGCTAATCCAAGGAAGCTCCTAATGTCAGATGCATTCTTAGGACTCGAAAAATCTAGAATGCTCTCTATTTTCTTAGGATCGACTGATACTCCTGCTTCTGAGATCACATGACCTAAGAAAGAAACACTCCTTAGCCAGAATTTGCATTTCCTGACTTGGCGTAGAGCTCATTCTTCCTTAATTTTTTTATAGTGAGGCGGAGGTACTCTTTGTGGTCTTCCTCACTTGGAGAATAGACAAGGATGTCATCTATGAACACCACTATGAATTTGTCAAGGAATGACTTGAACACCCTGTTCATTAGATTCATGAAGGCTGTTGGTGTGTTTTTCAAGCCAAAAGGCATTACGATGAACTCATAATGCCTGTAGCTTGTTCATAATGTTTTCTTGGGAGTATATTCTGGCCTGACCTTCAATTGGTGGTAGCATATTATCAGATCTAGTTTGGAAAAGACTGCGGCTCCATTAAGTTGATCGAACATAACGTCTAACCTAGGAAGAGGGTAATTGTTCATGATTGTGATCTTGTTTGGTTCTTTATATTCAATGCACAACCTCATGTTTCAGTGCATATGATCTTAGACTCGGGCTTCACAAAGTCAAAGCTATCCTACCTACCAACTCGGTTATCAAAAGACCTTCTTGATCAATCATGCACAAGAAACAATAGAAAATCATAAGAATAGAATGACTCCCAACGAGATACAAAGTTGTTGTAGTATTCTCTCTCATAACTATCAAATTTTTAGAGTTGTTGATTGCTATTTTTTGTAAATGCGCCAAAAAATCATTAAATCTAGTATACTATAATTCAAAAAAGATAAAGATAAATTTATTTTTGTATCAGAAAAAGAAAAATTCAAATGTTTCAAATATTTGAACGTGCGAATTGAGAGCAACTATAAATTGAGAGTGTCTTCGTTCATTTGAGACTGCCCAAACAATTTACAAGTCTACAATCTCTCAATCTCTAGATTTCTGAGCACACTTATTTGAATCATTCTTCAAATTCTTACAAGACCCCAGGTTCAAGTTTATTACAGATCATCAAGGATCAAACTGAGGCTTCTTATAACTTCTCAAACTGTTGTTTAATCACTACCTATACCTGTTTGAATATGAGGATTCATTTACTTACAATGGTTATATTGTTATTTAAGTTGAACTAAGAGTTTCAATTTAGGTAAGGGATAAGTCCTGAAGTGAGTGTGTACAAAACGTTGTAATACCAAATTTTCTAGTTAATATATAATCAGAAATTTTTGAATAATTGGACTTAATAATTAAGTATTGCTTAATATTCTCATTTATTAACAAAAAATATAAGAATATGATTGTATTATTTGTATAATATTTGACAATAATCGGTCTGTTACGATCAAATAATTACCACTAAGCCAAAATTCATAGCTGTTAGCTAATATTTGATAATAATCGGTCTGTTAGGATCAAATAATTACCACTAAGCCAAAATTCATAGCTGTTAGCTGAGACATAACTTTATTTTCTTGTGCTTGTGGTATCCCATACTAAGTGAAAGGTAGACATGAGGGGCTGCACTTACTTGGGTGTTGATGTGTCGGCCTGTTAGGCTCAAGAGTTCGGAGAGGGTAATGCCTCATTGGTGGTGGTGTTTCATTTCTCTTCGACATCAGTCTTACCCTTTCCCTATATGACCCTGACATCAACATACAATATTACCCGTTAAGTATGGGTCTTTATTTTACATCCCACCTAGCTAACCAAATCAAACGACGCAACTTCAGCTGTTTGTCGCACGAGAACTTCCTAAGAAGTCACTCATCCCAGTACTACTCTCATTCATACACACTTAACCCAACAATTCGCATCCCAAGAAGTATAGAAATATGCTTCTTGGGAAATTTGAAACCAAGACCTCTCTCTGGTATCAATTGGTAGGATCAAGCTCTTATCATTAGGACAACAATTATACATGTTAGTCAAGGCACAACTTTATTTCTTTATATTTGTAGCAGCGCATAACCCATACTAAGTAATGGTGGACATGAGGGGTTGCACCTACTTGAGTGCTGATGGGTTGGACTACTCTTAGGTCCATGAGTCCGGGATGGGCGTGCCTCATCGCTGGTGCTGTCTCATATCCATTCGAGACTAGTCTTACCTTCTCCAATCCACTAGCCCTGTTCCCAACATAGACACTATTACCCGTTACGTCTAGCGTTCTTATTTTACAACCCACCTAGTCAACCAGATCAAACGGTGTAAACGGGAACTTTTCACGAGGTCATTTATCTTAGTACTACTCTAACTCATGCACGTTTAACTCAAAATAGTCCTAAAAGATTTTTTTAGACGTTACATCAATAAGAAAACTATGAAATATAGGTATAGTAAGAAAAATTCTGAAATTGATTTTATAAATTAGTATATATTGATTTTTGGTCTTTCAATTGCTCAACATTTGATCCTAATACAATTTATTTGTGTTTTTTTTTTATTTTTTGCTTTTTCGGCAATGTCACACCAAAATATGCAAAAAAACAGTAATTTATCGCACTAAATCAAAACCTTTGAAAAATAATCAAATTTTATCTAATTAAAATAATCAAAATTAAAAGTAAATATTCATTCTAATCAAAACTATTTTTCGTTATTCAAATTATCCATATCTCTGAGACAAAAGTAGTTTCGTAATATTCAGAAAAAAATATCTCCAAAAGTGGATAGTCAATAAACGAATAAAAAGATACCATAAGAGCAAAGAAAATAACATTGAAAGCCATTTTGAATTTTCTAAAACAAAAAGAACCAAAAACATAAGAAATGCAATTTTGAAAACGTAAAAGAAGGAATTTGGCCCAAAAACAGCTTAGCTCTTGTCTAATCCTTATTTAATTTATTCGAAAAATTGTTACATATTTTTTCAAAACTTAGTTAATATATCTATATTAGTAAAAAAAAAAAAAACCGGAAAAAACAAATAAAAAAAAAAAACTTAACAAAATATTAAAAAAAAAAAAAAAAAAAAAAAAAAAAAAATTGGTCTATGTATTTAACAAGAAATGAAATATTAATTTTCATCCAAATCCGATATGACCGAAAAGTGGCGCTTACCAACTCTAAAGTTTGTATATTACTATTTAAATCATCTCATCAACACATTGTTGGGTTCAATATATAAACTATCATACACAAAGAATTATTAAGCACGAAATCCACTACCCTCAATATTTACAACAATATACATACATATATATATATATATAT